>NW_017731412.1:3326583-3411536 GCF_001890085.2 Hipposideros armiger | reverse complement strand
TGTGTGTGTGTGTGTGTGTGTGTGTGTGTGTGTGTGTGTGTGTGTGTGTAGCGGGGAGAATGGGGAATTATGCTGGGGTGGGGGGTAGGGAAGGAGAGAAGAGGTGTAAACTCCAGCCCAGAGGATTGCTTGGGGGAGAAGGGGATTATCTGAAGGAAATTGCACCGGAAAATGTAACTTCGAGTAGGTGGCTGATGGCAAAATCAGTTTTTAGTGTGGGCAAGCCACTAGACCCAGGAGGCAGAAGGAGTGCGAAAAAAATGAACTCTGAGTCAGAGGCTGCAAGCATCATGCCAGGCATCTTGGGTGGCAGACCAGGGCATACGTAAGGTATAAAAATTGGAGGAGAAACAGAAAAGAGGTTTGGAGGAGGGAGAGAAGCCCAGTTGGAAGGCGCGCCCAAAGCAACGCTGTCCTTTGGAGAAACAGCAGCCTGTTTGGGGCTCCGCGAATTTCAGCTGCCCTCCATCCCCCCGCCCACCCTTCCTTTTAGCTCCCCTAAATTCTAAGGATTGTGGGAAGCCACCGTGGGAACGAGAGGAGAGTGCTCTACCAGAGGCAGAAAAGGATGACACGTCGTGTGCCCCTTCCCCCAGCCCAACTGGTGTTGATGGAGCCCTCTGATGGAAGGGGCAGAAAGCTACCGATGTGCTCAGGGACCCACTGGCTTTTGCACGGCCAGGACGGGAAGCAGAAGGGAGATTGCCCCTCACTCAGAGATAAAACCAGAGAGAGCGCGCACAAGATTCAAGAAGGTGAATGCTAGAATTCCATGTGGAGGCCCAGAAGCCACTGGGTGTTGACCAAGAATCTCTGTGACGTTTCAAGCTCCGGAGTCCGCAGGCTGCCCCTGACTCAGACGGACCTGCTGAAATGGGTAGACGCCGTGATTAGTGCGGCAGCCCACGTGCAGGATGCCAGGGCCTGACCCTCAGCCCCTCTCTCTGGGGTTTATGCCAGAATTGTGGACACTGAGTTTCCTGGTCGGGTCGAAGGCGCCAGAAGCGGAGACCCCAGGCCTGTCTCCCAGGGGCTCCTGTGTAATTGGGAGGGAGAACACAAACATATAAAGATGCTGGGAGGAGGGACTTACCCTTTTCCTTCTAACTTGATGTGGACATCAATATATTTTTATGCTGAGTATAGAAGGAAAGGTGACAGATTTTTTTTTTTTTGGTAACCTTATTAATTAGTTGAGTAAGAGCTAACAGCAACAATAACTAGATAACATCAAAGCACAGAGCAGTATTTACAGGGCACTAACACTGATATTTCAAAAGAAGGGAAGACCAGGTATTTATGTATGTCCTTGTATGTGCATAAAATACTTCTAGAAGGATAAATAAGAAACCAGTGTAACTGACTGGGCTCAGAGCGGAGAGGAACTGGGTGGCCAGGGGCCAGGGTGGGGAGATTTTTCACTCTACTCCGCTTTTCACTTTATGATTTTTCAACCATATGAATGGGGTTTTTTTTTTCCTATTCTAAAATTGCTTTTAAAAGAAGTGTTACTATTTACGAAGGCCTACTGTGTGCCAGGCACAGCGCCCCCAGACTGAGATTCGAAGATGAATAATATAAAATCATGGCCCGTAAATACCTGGGAGGCTGGTAGGGAAGGTGGTAGTTTCATTGTACGCTGTGAGGCGTGGCTGAAGGGCGGAGTGCAGAGATGACTGACGGAGGCGTTGACAGACAGGGGTTCAAGTCAACAGGCTGGAGTTCAAAGCCTGTCTCATTCACTTCCTTGAAGTTGTTAGACCTCTCCACAGTTCAGCTCCCTTGCTTACAAAGTGAGAATACCAATGGTAAGGTGCTCAGCACAAGACGACACACGTCCTCCGAAGCAATGATTAATAAGATTACTAGCAGCAGTGATGCAAGTGCCACTAAGGAGAGACTCAGTTATTTGTTGATTAATTGTGGTGTGGAGGATTGGGATAAGCTTCATGAGGATGAGGCATTTAGGCTGGCTCTTCATAGACAGAAGGATGGGTTCCGGGTTTCGGCATCTGCGAGAGGACAATCAACAGACAGAATACAGACAGCAAAGGCTTGGAGCTAAGCGGGTGCCACTGAATTCTCTCTCGTGGGCTTTTTGGTCCCTAGAGTGGAGCTCTGAATCAGACGGGAGGACATGCAAGGAAAGAGAGGGAGATATAAATGGAAGATGCAGATCCTGGGGCACCTTGGAGGCTGTGATCATGCTGTCTTGCTTTTCTGTCTCTCTGTCTTAACACCTGGCCATCTTCTTGTTCAATCAAACCCATCCACCCTTGGGCAGAACGTTTCGTATGTGCAAGACACGTGAAAACGCACTCTGTCTGCAGAAAGCAGATATGGTGCTTTTTTAAGGATGAGAATCGTGTTATATTTCTCTGTTGTGCCTTTAATAATAATAACTCATGAGATAATTAAATGTCTGTATCGCTTACGCTGCTGTTGGCCACATTCTCTGCTGCTTTGATCAGATGCATCCTGATGGTTGGGTGGCAGTATATATTCATCTGTGTTCTGTTTGTTTTGGGTCTTTTTGTCTTGGGAGTAGAGATATCTTTGTGGCTAGGATTTGCCTTAAGACAGTGGGTTCCAATAAAATTGAATGTGGGCCATATTCTATTGGGGTACCATTTTATTATAGGTGGTTATTACTCTGACAGGAAATTAATGTACTTCTTACCTGGCTTGTAGGTGCAATAATAGACACATATTTTAGGGGTGGGACCCTAAAACCTGCATTTCTTACTGTCCTTTTCAGCATCTAGATCAGGTTGACTGAAGAATATCCTGAGATTCTTAAGTATCCTCTTATGTAAATGTTACCATTTGCAGTTACTGAATGTCTCTTAACCCATCGTGTCTTAACGTTGTGACAATTCAAAAATTCTATAGTAAGCAGTTGAAAGAAGTTGTACTCCAAGCGTTACAGATATTACCAGATTTCCCATTTTTGTGTTCATCACCACAGCTTCATTTCCCCAAGGTCTGATTTTATGTTTGGTATTTATTAACATTCTGAGTGTGTTAAATTTAAACTGAAAAAAATTTTTTTTAAATATTAATCTTATCTACTTTCTATTTGGATGTTCCCTATAAGCATATTTTTGAGAAGGATTTTTCTGCTAGATGCTGACAATAATGAAGACGAAATGGTGATGATGATGATGATGATGATGATGATAATATAAGAACGTTTCGAATCATGTCAGTGAATATTAGCTGCTCTTTCAGGCCTATGTTCATATCTTGCATCTGCCATTCACCAGCTGTGTGACTGTGAGCAAGTGAGCCTCAGTTTTCTCATTATAAAATAGAAACAGCTCTTAACTACTTCTCGGTGTTGTTGGAGGGATGACAAAGAGGTTATATCTTTGGACCAATTCTGACTCTTTAGCAGAGGCTTCCTGGAAAACTATCTTTAAAAGGCATTTGAGACTTAGTCCAGGCTCAACAGGAAAGAGCTCAGACATCAATTAGTGATGTCTGCCATGGGTGCAATGGGGAGAAATAGCCTCCCAAAGAGCCCAGATCTGCTAAACCTTGGTGTAGAGAAAGGCAACTCTAAAAACGTAAATGATTCATACATTGTAAACCCAGGAGCAAAGGGGCAAGAATGGTTTCCCCATAGACTTCCCTGAAGTTGTTTCTCTTCAAAATTAGACTACACACACACACACACACACACACAGGGGGTGCCACACACACACAGGGGGTGCCACACACACAAACACACACACACACACACACACACACACACACACAGGGGGTGCCAAAAAATATATATACCTGACTTTTTTTGGTTCTCTCTCTCTCTCTCTCTCTCTCTCTCTCTCTGTCCATATATTCCCATACACATATTCGTATGTCTATCTATCATCTATTTATCTATGTATTAAGAGATAGAGAGAGAATAAGACAATAGGAGGGGGAGGAAGAGAGAGAGGAGAGATTTCAAAGCAACCTACCCGCACAAACAAGATACATTTCCATAAAAGCACAGTTCTGATGCTTCGGTTAGGACCTATTTGCAAAGCTGGCACTGCCCACAGGCAGCTGGATTCTGGCGCCCATCCTCAAGGAGGCACCTGTACCTTTTGTCACTGTCCTGCCCTTGTGTGGCCCTCCCCCTCCCTCCTGTGGGACTTGGCTATTTTCACACAAACCTTCACTGTGCCTGACTTGGGCTGGAAAGGGGACTTCCTTTTGCCAAGTTGAGCACTTGCTGGATGCTTCTTTTACTGTCTCTTTGGTGGTTAGAGATGATTAATTCTTAGCAAAATGTAGCTCCTTGTTCCTTAGGAGAAGAAATTGCTAACTGTGTGCGTGTGTGCATGTGTGCATATGTGTGTGTGTGCTGTTAAACGTGTGTGTGTGTGTAAATATAAATCTGTGGTATACACACATTTAATATATATTTCAAAAAGCCTTTTTCGACATCAAATGACTCTTGCAAAACAACATGTTGATGAGTTAAGTGTAAATGAATCAGAAACATGTGGCTTGAATTCCCTTCAAAATACCCTAGGGTTTAAAATGAAGGGGAAAAGGTACTTGGAGGGGGAAAAAAAAAAATCACATTTTGGGTCTTGCTGAACCTAAATCATTTGAAAAATAGTTTAAGATGTTTGCTAAATCCAAAAAGCAGCTTTGCTCCCACCATATGGCAATGTCAAAGTGGCTCTTCAGATGAGCTTAAGCCTAATTTTAATTTCTTGCACATGTTGTAAAAACATCTTTGACTCTCTTAAGCCACTGTTGAAGCGAATGCTCAGCGTTGGGGGGAGGGGCGGCGCATCTCATTTGCATAACAATGGCCCCAGGCCCAGCTTTCTCCCTCTCTTCCTGTTGCAGGGGGTAGGGCCTGGTCTGCTGTCTTTCCCTATTTCTTGGGCCCCTGTAGCCCTCTGGGGTCATCTTTTCTCTCCGTGCTAAAGGGCTGGGGGCCTAGCCTTCCATTCCCTACTCTAACTGGTTTCCTTTTTTCCGTTGGGAGATTGGATTTTGCTTGAGTGTACATATGTGGGCATTTGGAATATTATTCCCAGGTCTTCGCAGAATTTCCTCCAAATCCACTTCCAAGTAATCTCTGCAGGATGCTGCCTATTAAGTCGGCTGGGCAAATCCCCAGGAATCAGGGTCATTAGGCATAACTTCCAGTGGTTCAAAATATCCCGTAGTCCTTTGGGGTATCGCTCCAGCTGCACGGATTCAACCAAACAGTCCAGCATGGAGCTGGGAAAGTTCTAGAACAGTGGTTTTTCATGGCAGTAGTATCATCCCCTAAGGGGAGTGTCAGAAAATTGTGGGAATGTTCTTTAATGGTCTCAGTGACGGGGGAAGGGCACTGCTGGCACTTAGTCAGCAAGGGCCAGGGATGTGACACATGTCCTGTAATAAACAGGACAATCTCACCCTATGACAAATTGCCCTGTATCCCCCAGGACTTTCGAAGGCACCATGAGACATTCAAGTAGGTGAAAAATCTGTTAATAATTGTCTAAGCCCAGAACCTAACCTTGTTTTATACCTATACACAGAAGTGCTTTTTTTTCCCCATTTCATCGTGTCCTGGATTTTCCATCCATGCCCTTACCATGCAGTCCAAGGGAAAATTGAACTTGGCTGTGCTTGGGACAAGATGGAAAAATACGTCACTCGTGACAATGCCATTAATAGGGTTTGAGTTGCCAGCACGGTGCCGCATAGCACACCTGGATCAGCTGACATCAGTAGCTGCCTCATTCACAGCAATTCTACATGTAGGTTCAACACAGGATCCTGTTTCTCATTTATACTGCAGTTACGGGTGTGTGTGTGTGTGTGTGTGTGTGTGTGTGTGTGTGTGTGTGTGTGTGGTGTAGGTAGATTGTGTTATCTATAAACTAGATATGTAAGTTTGATTATCAATGATTTTCATTTCAGTTGACTACAGGGAGGTCACAAAACATTTGTAACAAAGGTGGCATTGATTTTGACCTGATAGACAATCTGTGGATGAGGGTGAATGGTGCCAAATAATGAAGTGACATGAAATCGAGAGTTAACCCTGGATTCTTGTTTGTGTCTGCCACCAGCTTATTGTGTGATCTTCAACAAGTCTCATTTCCTCCCCAAGGCTCAGTGTCCCCACCTCCACCGTGAGGATGCTGGACTCGATCTTTGGACCACAAACTGAAATTCCTCAAAGGTAGTGCGTGAAAAGAGCTGTATGCCTGCCTATCTGGAAAATATTCTTCTCTACACTCCATAGTGGAATGTGCCCTTTACGATTCTTCATAAAACATGCAACAATATGAGGCAATGTTTTATTTTACCTCTTTGTAGGGGGGTTGTCACCACTGAAGACGGCCTACAGACTCTGAGAGTTCAAGTGCAATGATTCATGACAACTGGGACTTGGCCTCAAGGATGAAGAGACAAGAGAGAGAGGTAGAGTCTGTGGGAAAATGCATCAACTATTCCTTGTCAGAAGAAAGAAGATCCCCCCACACTCAATTCCTGCCAATGGTTGCTAAACATGTATGTCTTTATGTCCCCAGATCTTTGAATGATCAAAGAGAAGCCAGAAATCTGAAGTTTAAAACATCCCCTTGTGTTTAAAACTTGCTTCAATTCAAAGAGAATTATGCAATACGTTAGTCCATAAAGGCCCAATATCTGTGTTAGTTTCTGCTCACAGACCACTAGTTAGAGACCTTTAGATGAAATGAACTCAAAGGTTACTTTTAGCTCTGAAAAATCTAGCATTATAAGCCAAGGGTCAACAAACGGTTTTTTAAGGGGCCAGCTAGCCAATACCTTGGGTTTTGCAGGCCATAAGGTCTCTGCTATAACTTCTCATTCTGTCTTTATTGTGCGAAAGCAGCCATAGACAATATTTATGAATGAGTGTGCTTTGTTCCAATCAAGCTTTACAGAAAAGGCGGTGGGCTGGATTTGGTCCATGGGTCACATATTACCAGCCCTGGCTTGAAGTAATAGGCCACTCTCTATACAAGCCCGCAAACAACCATGAAAAGCAAGTAGTAGTTTAATTTTTTTTAAAGATCTTTAGAAGTTCAAGATCTCACTTGAGCACATATTTGGGTTGACTTCTCTTCCTTTTACATCCAAAAGAGCAATTGCATCAATACTACGTCTGTCCGTTTCCTTATTTACATGTCGTTGCTATTGTTTTCCTTAGAAGTCAATTGGTCACAATGAAATGTCTGTAAATATGAATTTTAAAAAACAATGATTTGTAATATACACTCACATTGGCTAATGGGGATGTGGGCATGACTGTTTTGCATTTGGAGTTTTGATATCATCTCGTTACGGTGCCTGGAATATTCCGTTTGGTCAAGGCTACGCCAGAAGTCTTGCTGGAAATGGTGAGAAGTCAGATGCTTGGTTGTAATCCTGGGAAGGAAGATGCCCAGGCCACGAGGCCACCCTGGTATCCTAGCCTGGGTATCAGGAACAGGCCCGCCTCTTTCTCAACAGATGTGTGGCCTGGGGCAAGATACTTCACTTCTTAGCTGTAAAGTGAGGCATATGAGCGAAATGATTTCAAAACATCTACAGTTGCCTAATTCCTAAAACCCCCACCACGCCCGCCTGACCCAAAGGCGAATTCTAGAAAATGTACGACAACAGGATTCATGACAGGACTAATTGAACAAGTATGTATTAGATGTCTATTGCTTTTGTCCTCGCCCCCCCCCCACCTACTTTCCTGTCTTTTTGTAACAAGCTCTGTGTTGCCTCTGAACTTTCGCCCCTTTCCTATCTTCAGCCTATAGGGTAAAGGTGGGCTGACGGTGAATACTTGATCCAAGAGTGAGCACATGACCCAGTCCTGGCCAGTCAAAGCATTCCTTCCTCCTGGCTAGTGATTGGCTCAGGAATTGACACGTGACTCAAATCGGCCCAATAAGAGTCATTCCTAGGAAGCTCACTGGAATAATGAGTGACCTGGCTTTTCCTTGCCCGGCTGGGATTGACAAACTGGCAAGGTGTAAACCTGGCGCTTATGTGTAGCCATCTTTGTCACAGAGTGAGGAAAATCTGTTTCAGAATGAAGCCAGCTAAGATGAAATAGGGCTGAGGGAGGGAGAAGAATAAATTCTGACAACATGGCTTAAGCCTCTGAATGGCAGCCATGGCTAAAGCGAATTATAACCCGTAAATAGACGTCTTAGCTTATACGAGAAAATAATTCCTTTAAAAAAAGTCACATGACCTTGATTAGGATTTTTTATTTTTTTTCATTTACAACCCAAAGGATCATGAATTGAGTGGCCAATTAATAGGGATTTAAGCACAAACACCCAGAGATTGCCTCAGCCACCACCTTGATTAGAGAAAAAATTTCAGGCTCTCGGGGACCTTGACTTTTGTTGCAATTGTGCCATGCGAGTCATGCAGCTCTGAGCAAGTCGTTTACCCTCTCTGTGCTTCAGTTGCTTTTTCTATCAAGTACAAAGCTTGTTGGAAGTGCTGAAAGCTCGGCGATGATCCATAGATCACTAGGTTACAAGAAGGAGAAGCCTACTGAAACTCTGAGGTGAAAGGGGAGGTCCAGAAAGCCTTCAGCTTGATAGAAGTAGGAAATATAATTGGGCCTCACCGGGGCCTCGATTCCCACCATCCATTCCTCCAGGGGCTCCGGAAATCTCCAATCACCTCTCTGGCTTCTCTCAGTGTCTCCTCGCTTCTCTCCTGGGCTTGTAGATGGGTCGTCTGTGCTCTGTTCACACACTCCCCAGACATGGCCATCCCTGGTCTCGGTGTTACATGGCTCAAGTCTTAGCCACGTCAGCGTCTCAGAGTCCCCGACTCCATATCCCCAGGACAGACACATTGGGTTGACCCCACTGGGATCAGACATCCACCATCTGATCACGTAAAGATATGGCAGTCCCTCCTGGGACTGGGAAGGGACAGCTCCTCCAAGTCAAGGGGAGGTAAGAAAGAACCTCACGCAATAAATGGTGCATAGTAGGTGCTCAAGAAACACCGTTACTATTTATTCTCCCTTCTCCTCCCCCCCCCTTCTCCTCCTTCCCCTTCTTTCCTTTCCCCATCTTTTCTTTCTCCTTCTTCATCTTCATATTGGTATCAGTGGTATTTGTATTATTTTCGGCGGAATCATCATTCGTCAAAATTTCTTCGTCAGTTCTGAATGTGAAGAAAAAACAACCTACCCTCCTCTAAACAGGAGGTTTAGAAAAGAGCCTCTTTAATTCTTAGTTTCATCTTTAAAATTAATCTAATGATGTCTGACCCAGCCGCCTCGCAGAGCCCTGGGAAGACAATGATGGATTCGACAGAGTTTTGACAATATCAGCAATGTCACTACTGAGAACATCCCTGGCTATTCCCCACCTCCTTGAAGGCGCTCATGACAACATACAATTCAGCCTGTGTTTTTCTAATACCCATAAAAACGTAAGTGCCATCATAAGGCTAAATAATTTCTCAAAAGACACAATGCTGACTCCACCACTCCCACCCCCCTCACCACTCCCCGCTTATTATTTTTTTTTCAACAAAAGATTTTTCTCCAGTAGATTTAATTAGGTCGTGGTTCAGTTGACCCCAATAAGGGCCCTAGGAGACTTTTCTCATGTCCCTCTGAAATGGCATAATCTGTAAAAAACAAAACAGAGACGTGCTCCATATTACACTATTATTTAATCTGGATTCTCTCCAGGCTCGGCCGTTTCAGGCACAGCCGCTTCCAGCAGAGTGGGTGATGGGAAGCTGGCCTTAGAATAAACACCATGTGATGCCTGGAATTTGGAGGCCGGCTCTTTCCACTGCCCTCGCACTTCCTTTGTCGGCAGATCCTGGGCGCAGGGCAGCTTTATTACAACCTGGCACTGCCCAGGCAGCCACTCAGCCTGTCACCAGCCGGCAGCCAAAAGAGGCTTCTCTCAGAGCGTGACGCTTAGCCAAATCCCCCGGTGGCTGTGATGGGCCCATTCCCTGGTGCGAGCAGGGCCTGAACAATTGCCCTGTTGTGTGGCTGGTGATATGCATGCTGCCTGTTTTGGATCTGGCCGGCTGGAGCCTGGGACATGGGTAGAATTTGCTGATGTTCAGGACCTCTGGGCCAAGAGCTTCGTTATGGAGGAAGTTCCGAGTCAGCCAGAGTGGGTTCAAACGGTTTTGGGTGACCTTGGAGCTGCACTGAACCAGTTAGTCCGTCTTGCTCTGGAAAATGGACATAATACCTACTTAGCAGGGTTTTCTCTGGATTGTGTACAATAATGTATTCAAGCACCTCGTGACAGCCGGGGACGTATCTCCAGTTCAAAAAATCACAGCTATCACTCCCATGAGTGAACCTGAGATTTTAGGCAAGGCAGCTGGTTCACGCCCACTTTTCTTGTACTAGTCAGTTTTGAGCTGCACACGTCAAGCATACCTACGACCAAGTTCAATTTAGCCAAACTTGAACTTTTCACAATTTTTTTTTAAGTTTAGAAATATAACATGCAAACAGAAAATATGCAAAAATGATCCATTTACAATTAAATCAAACACGACCGTCACCCAGGTCAAGGAAAGAAAGATATTTCCAGCCCCCAGAGGCGTCTTGCATCATGTCTTGGTTACAACCAACTCCATCTAACCCAGAACTAACCACTACTCTGACTTTTATGATAATTATTTCCTGTTTTTCTTAATAATATTGACCCTATATATGCATCAATGGACAATATATTGGGTCTTTGGAAAAGTCATGACGCACGTGTGCGACAGATGCCACTAGTTCCTTTTTGGAAGTACTAGAGTCATTTGCATCTATGTTATTGCTATGTCATTTGACAGTTGACAGTTCTAGCTTCATTCTGAAAAAAAATAAGCGATTTGGTTGAGTTTTGGAGATTTTACAATAAGTTGAAGATGGAAGACTAAACTGTGCATTTTAAAAATGTTGCCATATTTTACTGTTTTACTTCCGTAAAGGGAAGAACACGCATCAAGCTTGTGAAAAATTGCATAAAGTTTACGGTGACAATGCTCTACAAGAACATCAGTGCCAACAATGGTTCACGAAATTCCGAGCTGGTGATTTTGATCTCAACAACGCTCCTCAGTCAGGGAGGCCCACCGAGGTTGATGATGACAAAATAAAGGCATTGATCGAGTCAAACCCACGTTACATGACACGAGAGATTGCAGAAACATTGACCATCCATCATTCAAACACCTGAAGAAGCTGGGATACGTAAGCAAGCTCGATATTTGGGTTCCGCATGAACTCAAAGAAGTTCATTTGACAGTGCATATAAACATCTGTGATATGCTCATTAAACGTGAGGGAAAAAAATATCCTTTTTTGAAACGACTGATAACTGGTGATGAGAAGTGCATTGTTTACAACAATGTGGTGTGCAAATGGTCTTGGTCCTGACTTGATGATTTGCCTCAAACGACATCGAAATCAGACATTCATCAGAGGAAGGTTATACTCTCAGTGTGGTGGGATTTTAAAGGTATCATGTTTTTCGAGCTCCAACCAATGAACCAAACAATCAATTCTGGAATATGTACTGTCGGCAATTGGACAGTTTGAACGAACCCATCATCCAGAAATGTCCAGAGCTTGTTAACTGTAAAGGAGTTGTGTTCCATTGCAACACGCAAGACCACACACAAGTTTGATCACCCGTCAAAAATTATTGGAGCTTGGATGGGATGTGTTGCCACAGCCACCATACTCACCTGACTTTGCGCCGTCAAGACTTCCACTTGTTTCGTTCTCTTCAAAACTTGCGTGGTATAACGTTCAATTCAGATGAGGCTGTAAATCAGCACCTCATTCAGTTCTCACAAATAAAGACAGGTCCTTCTATGAATGAGAAATTATGAAGCTCACTGAAAGATGGCAAAAGGTTCGAACAAAACGGGCAATATATCATTGATTGGTCTTTATTCTTTATATAAATAAATGACCTTTGAAAAAACATAGACAAGATACATCATGACTTTTCTGACAACCCAGTAGTTTACTTTACATGTTTCTAAATAAATCACATGGTTTGCATTATTTTGTATTCTTTTTTCTTCTCTCATTGTGATGTTTGGAAGGCTTAGCAATACTTGTGCATGTAGCTGTGTTTCATTCATTTTTCTGGCTGTAGAATATTCCATTAATCAGAAGTTCTATTTGAAAGAGTTGTTATCAGGCAGCCTGTTAGCTGCTGTGTGATGGGAAGTTTCCAACAGTGGTCACCCTGAAACCTCCCCAGCTGTACGCGCTTGGCACTCCTCCAAAGGTGGAGTCTGTTTTCCTCCGCTAAATCTGGGCTGGTCTCCTGACCTGACTTGATAGAATATGGAAGAAATGAAGTTGTTGGGCCTCTGAGTCTAAGTCTGCTTAGGCACTGGCAAACCTGCCTCACTGAAGCCAGCACCAATTAAAAGTGCAACAACCCTGAACTCACCGTGCTGTGAGCAAGTGCAAGGAACCCACGAGATGCCCCAGCTCTTCCAGCCATTCCAGCAGAAGCACCAATTACGCATGTTTTCACATCAATCTTGGATACTCCAGCCCCAGCAGACACCACATAGAGCAGAAGAGCTGCACAGCTGAGCACCAGCCCAGACTGCAGAAGTGTCAGAAAGAAAAAATTGTCGTTTTCAGCTAGCTCCTAAACTTTGGGATGGTTTACGATGCCACAATGGATAACAGAAAGAAAGTACAGCCATCCCTTGCCTTCCGCAGGGGATTGGTTCCAGGACACCCCCACCCCCACCCCCAATTCCCAAATCTGTGGATACTCAAGTCCCTTATATAAAATGGCATAATATTTGCATATCACCTACTGCAATCCTCTAGTATACTTTAAATCATCTCTAGATTACTTGTAATACCTAATACAATGTAAATACTATGTAAATAGCTGTTACACTGTATTGTTTAGGGAATAATGACAAAGAAAAAAAAGTCTGAAAATGTTCAGGACAGGTGCAGCCATCCTAGGCCTAACTACGTCGGACACGTCAACAACAACCTAACATTAAAAAACAAAATTTTTTTTTAATCCATGGTTGGTTGCATTGTATTCTTAAAGCATCAGCTGGGCCAAACTTTGTCCTCTCTCCTTCAGACTTAACAACATATACGTCTTTGCAAGTTTTACATCTTCACACTTTGCAAATGATATTATTTAACATCCTCCTACATTTTTAAATGCGTCTCACCTGGTATCATTTTTCATCATCCTCTCATAACCTCCTTTAAGTCATATCCTTGTGTTTGTGAAAACAATCCTGGGTTTAGGTCAATAGATGCTGCCATAAAAGAAAAAAGAAAAAAAAAGGAAAAAGAATGAAAGCTGTTACTAAGCACAGGGATTTAAAGTTCCGTTTTAGGAGCGTGTCTCTTTTTTTTCCCAGTGATGAATCATGTTGATCTGCACCGGAAATGCCATCTAATCCTGTTCCCACGAAAACATATTTTTAGATAAAAACATTAATTTATTTGAGTAAACTGACATCGGTTTTGCTTTGAAAAGAGAGGCGTCATCGGGTTACACTGACTGTAGAGGGTAAAAAAAAAATCAAGGACCCGTCTTGGCTGCCTTCTGCTCTGTGCTCCGAAATGGTTAACAGGCCCGCCTGCCTTGGGGTGTAGGGAATCAGAAATAGCAACTAGCCTTTCTACATTTGCACAAATGTAATTGCTTCTAATGCTACTTAAGTTTGAAGGAGCCTTAGCATTTTCATTTCACTGGAGCTTTCAGCTTCCTTTCTCCTTTTGGTGGCTGTACGGATTGAATGTTCTATAAAAGAACGAGTGTAGGGGACGGGAAAGGGGGAAGAGGCTAGGAAAAGGAACTGCTTCAGAAAACACAAATATTACGGGGTGGTGGGCTCATTTCCAATACAATGGAGATTGGGAGTTGGGGGGTCTCTGCAAGGAGGCCTCGGAGGCTGGTTCAAGTAAACAGACGTGGGTTTAATTCTGACTCCACCCACCTGCCAGCAGTTGACTTGGGGCAAATCACCTACATTTTCTGCGCTGCTGGTTCCTCCTCTGTGAAATGGGGCCACGGAAAACCTCGTAAGACTGGAGTCGAGCACCCAAGAGATAATCTACCTTGAGGGCCTTCGCCCACATCTGGCAGGAAACAGATCCCCAGGGAATGTTACCTCCCTGCCCTATCGATCGTGTGTAGATGGTTTGGGAAAGGTTGACAATTCGTCTAGAGCATGGGTCGGCAAACTTTTGAGATGGAAGAGCCGCCAGGGGTCGGCAAACTGTGGCTCGCGAGCCACATGTGGCTCTTTGGGTATGTACATGTGGCTCTGAAGTAAAATTGAAAATGAAAATAAAACTATCATAGTTTTGCTTATAAAATTTTTAAAGGATATTATTCACATAATGGTGATTATGTGAAAATATGTTTATGGCTCTCGGGTAATTTTTAAATTGTTGTGAGGGACAGGATTGGCTCTTCCAGGGGTCTGCAAACTTTTGAGACGGAACGTACCCAAAGAGCTGCATGTGGCTTGCCAGCTGCAGTTTACTGACCCCTGGTCTAGAGGATAGTGGGTTTCAGGAACCATTTCAGAAAGAAGCCACAGAGATCCCAGAGATGTCTGTCAATCATCGTCCCCTCAGTGGTGAGGTATCGCTGTCTGCTGCATCTTGACACTACCTGGGTCCCTGGGCAGACTCAGAAGTCATTGAGCAATCCTGGAAAAGGGTTTTGTTGTTTTTGTGGTTCCTTTTGATTTCTACCAACTGAAGACAGAGGCCTAAGGGGAGGGAGCAGGGTCTTAAAAGAAACGTCAATGAGAAAAGTCCAGTAATAAGCCATTCATTTGGACAATAGATGGACTGATATTGATACTATATTTAGATCTCCGAAACTGGTGATTTGAAATTCCCAAAACAATTAAATCCCTCAAACCTAGTAAGGAGAAGATGCAATTAACATTGTCATTTTCATACTAAAGCCAGAGGAAGGAATAGTTTTTACAGAACTATGTTGGCTTAATCCTGACTTAGGGGTTTTGTATTGAGTATCTCATTGAATCTCCATAAGAACTTATTTCCCACCTTTCAGATGTAGAAACGGACGCTAAGAGAAATGGGGCGTCCTGGACAAGATCAGTCATCTACAAAAATTTCAGAGCCAAGACTCAGATCCAGGCCTAATTCTGAAGCCTATGATTTTAACCAAAGTGCTCTGTTGCCCTCCCCGGAAGGAAGTATCCTACTTAGAAGTCTGGGACAAACTGGGATGGAAAGAGAGGGCAATATAGCGCCTCTTGTCTAAGGGTTTATGCTGCGATTAGAACACCTCGGTCAAAGCTATACCGAAAGGAAGGAACCCATACTGAGATCCAGTGAGAGGGAGGAAGGCTGAAGTTATATAAGGAAAGAGAACCGAGCAGAGAACCGAGCAGAGTTCTTTCAGGCAAGGCTGAAACAAGGAAGCAAATGGCAGCTTAGAGGTTACAGAGCTGAGCAGCAAATCAAGGCTTGGTGCTCAAGACGATTGTTCAGGATTCAGACCATAGGATATGAGACGGAACCTTCATCTTGACTACGTGCATGGTGAGAGCGAAGATGACCATGTAAGAATCCTGTGCAGGACCCACTGGCCATCAGATACCAAACTTGCCCTGGAATTCCATGGTTCTGTTTTGAGATAGGCACCCAGCGAAGAAAGAGATGAGAGTAAGCCACCATCATCCAGATGGGGAATCAGAGACACGAATGCCCTTGTCAGGTTCATATGGATTCTTTTTTTCTAAGACTGAATACTACATAAAACAGGGATTGTTTGGTTAAAAAAGCAAGACCCAATTCTATATTGTGTTCACGAGATGCACCGTACGTGTAAAGAGACAAATAGGTTAAAAGTAAAAAAAACGATGGAGATGTACCATTAAAAAAAAAAAAATCCCTAGGTTGGCTACACTAATATCAGATGAGGTAGAATTCAAAACAAGGACTATTATTACAGACAAATAGGAACATATTATAATGATAAAGGGCTAAAATATATTCATTCCTCAAGACATAATAACCCTAAGTGTATATTGGCGAAGAGTCTCTAAAGATGGCCACCATCCATCTCTTTCCTTCTTCCATGTACATGTCACACCACGTGTCAGGAGTTGGGGTCTATTTTGCCTTCCCTTGAATCTGAGCTGTTCTGTGATATTCCTTGACCAAGCTCCTCTTCTGAGTTCTAATTCTTTCCGAGCAGCCCTTGCTACGGGTTGAATTCCAGCCATCAGCCCTGACTCCCTCATTTGTTCCTCCAGCCTAAATATGCCAGCACCTCACTTCTGTTGCTAATCTCAGTTGCTTCACCATCGACTGTTTGGCGTCTACACTCTTCTAGCGCCTGGGTAATTCATCCTTTTTACTGAATTATCTCCATGTAGGACATGTAGAATGGTTTCCATTTTCCAGGCAGGACACTGATACCGGGAGCTAACAAAGCTTGTTCTCTCACTTTGCCAGATGGGGAAGTGGGGCTCAGCCTTATTCTGGATGGTTCTCCCCAGTTCGGCTCTGGCAGGCTGGACACACACCTCTTTGGCATCCACAAGAACTCGCGGTCCAGCAAAACGTCAGCAGACTTTGATCTGCCATTAAAAATGACTTTTACGAATGGAAAACCTTTTCCATCTGTGTGATTTAAACAGAACAATCAATGTTTAAATAATAAATGCCCACATTTTGGGAAGTCTGTCTTCCTCTGGTGGCTTTCCTGGCCATGTCTGGGTCAAACTCAGCTGCCTTGGGTTTCTGCTTTCACCACCTTCCCAGGCCTGAGGGACAGTGCCAAAGTGACAGCATTATTTACAGCAGCCAGGATGTGGAAACACCCTAAGTGTCCATCAATGGATAGATGGATAAAGAAAATGTGATATACATATATATATATATTCGTGTGTTTAATATATAGTATATACAGAGGCTGCCAAAAAAATGTATACACATTTTAAGAAAGGAAAACTGTACTAAAATTGTAATAATAGACACCGATAACAAAAGATGAATACAAGTCACATTTGTCTTCTGCAATGGCAAGAGGTGCTCAAAGTGGTTCCCATCAGCGTCCAGACACTTCTGATTATGGCGAACTACTGCTTGAGCAATGTTGACCAAAGTGTCCACTTGTGTATTATTTTTTGGCATCCCCAGTATATTCTGTGTATATATAATGGACTATTATTCAGCCATAAAAAAATAAGGAAGTCCTGCCATTCGTGACAACATGGGTAAAACTTAAGGGAATTATGCTAAGTGAAATAAATCAGACAGAGAAAGGTAAGACAAAAACTGCATGATAGCCTTTATATCTGGAATCTAAAAAAATCCTGACTCATACAAAAAGGGAGTAGATTGGTGACTGTCAGGGACAGGGAGGTGGCAAAAATGCATGAAGATAGTCGAAGGGTGCAAATGTCCAGTTACTAGATGAATAAGATTTGGGATCTAATGGACAGCGTGGTGACTAAAGCTAACAATATGGTATTGTATACTTGAAATCTGCTAAAGGAGTAGGTCTTAAAAGTCCTCGTGTGGATGTGCTAACTAACCTTATTGTGGTAATCACGTCGCAATGTATTCGCGTATGAAACCATCACATTGTACACCTTAAACTGAGACAGTGTTATATGCCAGCTGTGTCTCAAAGCTGGAAAATATAAAGAGATCAAATTAAACATTAAAAAAACAAATGATAGTTTAGAGACATCTGTGTATTCATCATATATGATGCCCATTTTAATAAGATCTCTATCTATTTGCCCATTTTGCTTTCAAATACCTTCTTCACCCATCAAATGAAGGCAGCTTGCTTGCTAATTGAGTGGGCCTGGTTTTCAAGATCACGGGGGCTCTGTGAGCTATCAAGAGCAGATGATCCTAGTAAACTTGGTAAGACTCGTGCTTCCGACACCTTTCCTGCTCCAGGTGGAAGCCTTGCTGAAAAAGAAGCTCTGAGCTAGATTCTTTTCAGTTCACAGTAGCTTCTTCCCTTCCTTTTCCCCTCCCACTGTCAACTTTTGGCTCTTGTAAGCTCATTCTACAACCTTTTCCATTACCAAAACTGGTGTGATCGCCTCGCTGTGCGCCAAAGGCATTTCTACTGTGTGGGAGTAGCACAGAGATGAAGGGAGAAGGTTGAGTGCTTTAAGATCTATGTCCTTCTTACATTTGAGATTGCACTTTTTTTTTGTTTTACAAATCGAATGCATATTCTTGTCACACGATATGGTAGAAAACATAGACCGATACTTAAATCCCCCATATGCCACAGGTGTTACATCATCTTTCAGGCTCACAAGAATATGATGACATAGCTCTTGCTATCTTCACCTTCAAATGAAGAAACTGAGGCTCAGAAGACATAATTAATCTGCCTACATTTTTGATCAGCTTGCAAATGGCCAAGTAGCAGGATTTGAATCTAAGTCTATCTGCCTAAAAAAATCCATATTCTCAACTGCTGTGGTATATATCCTTCTCCCCCCCCCCAAAAAAAAAGTATAAATACAAAAATACTCTCTGTTGAAAACCTGCTGTTTACCAGGTGCTTTAGGATTTTGTTTATTTCTAACAACAAACCTGAGAAGGAGGTATTTACTCCATTCAACTGATGGGGTAAATGATAGTTTCAAGAGTAATCATCTATTTAGTTATTTCTCCACGTCTAGCAGTGCGGAGCGTTGTATATTATGTCATTGAAATTTAAAAAAAGAACAATGAAAACCAACCTTATGCTTGCCACCTGGAGATAACCACTATTTCTATTTTAATGTCCGTTCTTTGTGAGTTTTTCCTATGCGTTTTAATGAGATCATACTATCCGTCATGTACTGTGGCCTCATTTCCTCGCACAAAAATACATCACAAACATCTTGCCGTGTCATTAAACAGTCTTTTATGGCATCAGTTTGTAATGGTTGCACATTCCATTTTCTGGAGGCATCATGATTTGTGTAAAATTCCTTATTGTTGGACATTTGCTTGTCCCATTTTGCTACTGCAAATATCGCTGCAATGAGCATCTTTTTTCTACTCCTGTACAAAAAAGACATCACTAAGAAAATGTCTTGCAGTAAATTTGCTGCATTGAAGCTCTTTGCAGATGCTTGATTCTTTGGGTAGAAGAAGAAAGATTGAGCAACATTCTGCTTTCATCACAGTGTATCATGTGGTCCATTTTCCCAAACCCTGGCCCCCAACTGGATGTTTTACTTCATTACAAACAAAGAAACAAAAATTGCTAATTTGCTAGGTGGAACATGGTAAGTCATTGTTGCGTTGTTTTCATTTTATTGCTGGGGAACTTGAATATTTCATCATGTGTCCGATTAGTACATCTGAACTCTCTAATTCTATAGCTAGACCAGACACCTAATATAGAAGTAATAGTGCACGTTTGGGTAGAGGTGAAGCTGAGAAGGGCTTGTGAGTTTAATACGAGCAGTAGGAGATAGCACATTTAAATCTCTTTTTGTGAAATTGCATCTTTTCAAATTCTATGGGTACGTGGTTCCGACTCAATGATGAAACCATAGACCTATCCTGTGCCATGTTATTTGTCCCTTGGTCAAGAGAACACTCCTGGAGACCCTCACCAAGTTAGGAGGTGATGTGGTCACAGACCATGCATCCCTAAGCCATCGAGAGTAATTATTGCCTGAAATTCTCAGCCTGCAACTGACAGAAAGCTAACTCCCTGAGGACAGCACCCAACTCTTGTTCACCTTTGTGTCCCTGGGTGTGTCCCAAAGTATGTGACCCATCATGTTTGCAGCAGAATAAAGGAGTGATGAGTGCAACACAGAAGAAGGAAAAAATAGGCAGGAATTTTGCAATTGAAAGGAACAGATAGCAACCAAATGTGCCCAATTAAAAACATGAAGAGCTGGTTTAAGGAAACAAGGATTCTCACAGAACAGGAAGACAGAAAAGATAGCCAGGTGTTATGGGCTCACTTGTGTCCCCCCCAAAAGTCAGATGTGGAAGTCCCAGCCCCCAGCACCTCAGAAAGTTACACTATTTGGAGATCAGATCTTTAAAGAGATCATTGAGATTTAAAGAGGTAAATGAGGCTGTTAAGATAGGAACCTAATCCAATAGAAACTGGTGTCCTTATAAGAAAAGACACTATTGGAAGGCACACGCATGGAGAGATGACCATATGAAAACGTAGCAAGAAGGTGGGCATAGGTGCACCAAGGAGGGAGGCCTCAGAAGAAACCAAACCTGCCGACATCTTTGTCTTTGACTTCTGGCCACCCGAACGGTGTGAAAAACTTGACGTCTCTTAATCCCCACTGCAAATTCCCAGGAGAGAAAAATCTGATTGGTCCAGTTCAGCTGGACTTACGATGTTGAGACTTGGTTCAAACCCTCTTAAAAGGAAGGCACGCTCACAGCTGCACTGCTGAATACCTTTAAAGACACAGCTGCTGTGTGTTTGCTTATAATGCGCTCATTTACTATCTCCCCCAGCTAATGTTAAACCGCTCACATGTCGTGCTGTTTGTTACAGCAGCTGGTGTTGCTCACCACAGTCAGCCAGGGCCGGAAGATGGCGCTCCTGCTAGACTGGAAGAACTTGGAGAACGTTCACTGTTGTTTTCCAGCGTCAGCTCATTGTCCCTGTGGATAACTATCGTAAAGATGCATTTTGGAATCTCAGCTTGCAGCTCTCCTTGCAGCCTCTGACAGGAAGGAAGGCCGGGCTCTCGCGGTGCGTGTTTTACGATGTGGAAAACGAACCTCTCTCGGTGTTGGAGTGGTCTGCCTGTGGCTTCTGGCGAGTCAGAGGCCCCAGAGCCTGACATCTCACAGCCCCGTGCTCTTTCTCTAACATGATGACATGCTGCAGGAAAAGCCTGATGATGTGCTATTCGGCCTTCACAGGGAGCGTGATGTATGCACACCAGGGGGCTCCTCACTTCGGCGCTACTGACATTCGGGATGGACTCTGTCGTGGGGGCTGCCCCGTCCACTGTAGGATATTTAGCAGCATCCCTGGCCTCTACCCCCTAGGTGCCAGTAGCATCCGCTTTCTAGCTTTGACAACCAAAAAATGTCTCCATGCATTGTCAAATATCCCCGGTCCCCGGGACAGAACCCCCCCACCCCCGTTTCCGAGTGAAAACCACTGCCGTAGAGATTTCTGTCTCTTTGGAAAAGTTTTGCTCGCGTGTAGTTCCTTTCAAACAAAAATATAGGCTGGAAAGCGGTTCTCCCTTCCTGGGGGAGAAGAGTGACATAAAATATGAGATGAAATTGAGGTAAAACATATTCCTTTTATGTGTTCTGTTCACATATGGAGATCAGATTTAGGGATGGTGTGAATCTCACACTGTTAGGGCTCTTTATTTAGCTACGACGGAACTTAATTCCTATGGAGCGCTTTGATTCTGCTGGGGTCCCGAAAGCTTTGTCTCCGTTAACTGCGGCCAATCACAGTCAGTTCAGGGGTTTTTAGCCTATGTGGAACCTTCTCGCCGCTTCCCCCGCCCCCCACCTCCCGCCCCACTTCTGCAAGTTGTATGTGACTCGGAAAAGGTGTAATGTTCTCAAGAGGGGTGTATGTTGCTTATAGAAGATAAACCTCCAAATCAACTCTCTTTCCATATAAGTCATTTGAACCAATATTTTGCACAACTTTGTTATGAATGATGTGTAATAATATCGAGAACGTTACTGAGCTCTTGCAGGTATGCCAGACCCTGGGCCCAGGGTCTGGCATACTGCAGAGCCTTGTATTTGTTTGTTTAATCATCAGAATAACCCTGGGAGAGACATCATTGGCTCCAGTTTTAGGGGTGAGTAAGGCGAGGCTCAAAGGAGCGAAATGATTTGCTCAGCCTCTCAGTTCCCGACCAGTACTGCTGAGATGCAAACCCATAGTTCTACGTGACCACAAAGCTCACGGCACTTCCCTGGTCCCTCTATTTGAGTAATAGGCCTTGATGGGCTTCTAGTCCGGGTGTATATTTGACGCCACGCTGGACAGCCACCTCCTCCCATCGTCCATGAGCCACTGGCAAACTGATTTGGGGAAAGCGCGGATGTGTGTGTCTTCCGGCGTCTAATGTCCATGACACTTCGTCCCCGCCAACCCACCAGTGTCTGGGGGGAAGGGAGGAGAGCGGTCAATCATTTTGATAACTCGTCATCTGCTTCTGGGGTCTACGGGATGCCAAGCAGCCAGAGCTGGGAAGCACCCTGGTCTTGTCATCCAGATGTTTGAGGTCATGCTGCCCCGCCCTCCATGTGTCAGAGCTCCTGGCTAAGAAACAGCGACACTAATTATCACTCTTGCTAGAAAGAATAACAGTCCCGCCCTTCTGTGTGTGCGCGCGTTGAGTGTGTTAGGCTGGGTGCACAGGGTTATGTGTGTATTATCTTACTCCTTGAAGGGAGGCTCTATTAGCAGCTATGATGCCCAGATAAGGTCACTTCTAAGGCTCAACAGGGCCTAAGGAACAGACCCAAGGATGCTCGGGGACAATGTGGCTGCCCTGGGTTAAATGGTGGCCCCCAAAAGAACCTGTGAGTGTGACCTCATTTTGGAAATAGGGTCTTTGCAGGGGTGATTAAGAATCTCGAGATGGCTTTATCCTGGATTCAGGGTGGCCTGGTGTCCTTGTGAAGAAATAGACAGAGGGAGATTGGACACACAGACACACAGAGGGGAGCAGCATGCGAAGATGGAAGCAGTAATTGGAGTGATGTGTCTACAGGTCAAGGAATGCCAGGAGTGCCAGCAGCCACCAACCACGAGGGAGAGGCATAGGACAGAATCTCCAGGAGCCAACTCTGCCGACACCTCGATTTCTGTACTCTGGAAATGTGAGAGATTTCTGTTGAATTAAGTGACCTAGTTGGTGATCATTTATTGTGGAAGTCCTCGGAAACCAATACAGTGGGCTGAGGTGAGATTTGAAACCAAGAGTCAGCCAGTAACCTATGAGTCACGCGTTTCAAAACGGCTGTGTACTTTCCGATGCATTACTGCAATGGCTTCACATTCCCAAATTCAATGACCCGGAGTGCTCTAGTTTTCAGAAAAAGTGCTCATGGATACACACACACACACGCACACACACACGCGCGCACGCACACACACACACACACACACACACACACACACAGAGCCAGACACACACGCACTTCAAAGAGTTGGAATGACCAAGAAGCCTTCTTAGTAATTTCCTGATATGACTACTAACGCTCAAAAGAAAAGAGAAAAAAAAAAAGAACAAAAAGAAAAAGACATTCAAATTGCTACTGCTACTCTGATCAAGCTGGCGGTGGGTGGGGGTGGGGGAAGGATTTCAGTCATGAAACATGAAACCAGAGAATCAGACCTCTTTAGCATTCATGATGATATTTTATTAACATGGAGCCTTTTATCTCTGGATTCCAGACAACTTTAAAAAGGGAGTGAGTGCCGTTCTGGTTCTCATTTGATGTGGCCATGGAGGGGGGGGGTTGGAGAGGTGGGAGCGGGGACTGAGGTTAAGACATTTACCCTCGTTTTCCAGAGTCAGTTGACAAATCAGAAATAGTCCAGACTTCTGGGCATCGACTTTAGGATCTTCTCTGAGTTCCTCTTACCCTGGCTGGTTTTTCCTTGATGAAATCACCTCCCCGTTTCCTAGACAATCTGGAGAACTCCTATACATCCTTCAAGTCCCAATGCTTAGGAGAACCTTCCCCTGAGCTCCCACAACACAGTGTTGATTATCTTACTTCCTGTACACACACTCTAGTTCATTCAGACCTCAAATACAGCATTCGTGGTACTTTATACTGCTTATGGGTCAATCTGTCCCTTTTTAGACAAAGGAGCCTTAACCCAAGAGTTTTAAAAAGTCACTGGAAGGGACTTCAAGGCTGGTTGTCAATCCCTAAGATGCAATTTTACATGACTGGGCATCTTACGGGATAGGGACTCTAGCTTCCATGAATTTCCAAAGCACTTCAAGACGTAAACACAGTTCAAGTTCGCTGCACTGAAACTTAAATTCTCCGAGTTTTTATGTCTCTGTTGCCTGGCACAGCACCTGGCCCAGCTCAGACACGTGAAAAATGTCTGCTGCATAAAACGTTGATGGCAATGTGGTCAGAGGGATTCTGAGCTGCTCCGATTTTGTGTTGGAATCATTCGGGCTCAAGAGCTAGCTCTCTCCAAACAAAGAAGGGCAGGTGCCCACCCCAGGAGAAGCCCAACACTTTAAATAGCTGCTACCCCTGGCTCTCGCCAACGGCCTGCTTTTTAGTTGTCTCAGCAATCCAGCACCTAATAATTTATCCTACACATTCATTGGCATGAATGTACAAAAATATAGATACGGAGGAAATAGCAAAACCACAAGACTCAATATGCATGTCGGTCAATAGGCGTTATTGTTTTTTAGAACAAAGGCCAGCAAAATATTTGCAAAGGGCCGGGGAGTAAATATTTTAGGCTTTTAGGATCCCGCAGTTTGTCTGTAGCAATTGCAACTGCTCAGCTCTGCGATTGTAATGTGAAAGCAGCCCTCCACTGTGTGTACATGAATGGGTGTGGCTGTGTACCAATAAAACTTTATTTACAAAAACAGGCAGGGGGCCTGGATTTTGCCAGTCAGTCATAATGTCCTGACCTCCTGCCTTAGAATACTATAGAGTTGTTTCAAATGACTTGTGAACATGCCCTCGCTTGTTTGAATTTACAAAGCAGTATGACCAGCATATACAGAGTGCGCCCTATGGGATCGATTCTGTTTTCAGCACGTTGCCTGTTTTATTTTATTTCATCTCCACCTACAACCACTCTTCACGTGGACAGGTGGCTTAGCCTCTCTGAGCCCCAGTTTCCAAACTGGTCAAAACTGGGGCAAAAGAGGACCACTGCTGCTATGTGTAAAGCATTAGTTAAGTTGCCGTTACATCATGGAAACACAATTAAAGTTGGTTCCCGTCTCTTAAACATTTTTTTCAATGAGCCACTGTTCCACTAAAAGAGAGCATAAAGAAAGCAATGCTTAAATAGCTTTCATTCTGAACATTTTTCTCTGAGGGTACAGACATCTATTTAGACACCGTGGACTTTTTTTTTTTTTAACACATGGTGTGGTGGCATAGTGATGCTTATTATCTTATGTGTGATTAATGAAAGCTGTTAATATAAACAGCGAGAGGACAGGGGCTCTGATTTCCCCAGTGGCTGCTAATTAAGGAGGTGGCTGCTCATTTTCAGGACTCAAAGGGAACTGCTCTGTCTTAGCTGTCTGTAATAATTCATCAAGAAGTGAAATTTTAAGGACTTGACCCAGAAAGAACGTGATAATAAAATAAATCTCTCTTTTCCTTATCATCGTACTGGTAATAACGATCACGACAACACTAGAATGTACTAGAATGCACTAGATGCTTCTCTGTGCCAGGGATGAGCTAGGTGCTTTGCAGGCATATCCTTATTGAATCCTGTCAACAGCCCTCTACAGTCCATTGTTGTGTTCCACTTGTGTTAGGTTCACCTTTCCAATGAGGTAACTAGCCTTACGAGTTATGGAGTGTGAGAATGACACCGAGCATGACCTGGTTCAAGAAGCAACTTGGAGGTTTTGGAGAAACATCCTGTGGGACTCACCATATCTTGTGGATTCTGTATATTGGGGTGTAGGAGTGTGTGTGTAATAGGAATAAGGACTGGAGGGAAACCTACAAACATATATGTGCACAGACACGCGCGTGCAGACACACACACACACACAAACACACACACACACACAAACACACACACACACACACATCCGGTCAAGAAAGAGCTTGTTTGTATTTAATAAAGTATGCTATCAGCAAGCCCGTAATAATTTTGATTATAAGATGTCACGAGCACTAGAGGACAGCAACGGAAACGACACCGCACGGCGTTGTGTGTTGGGTCTCGGTGTGCATGTAGAGACAGACAGACGAGGGACAAAAGGTACAGCCCAGGTCTGGTTTCAAAACGCTGAATACACGCCAACGTTTATCCATGCATCCACTCGCACGTGCGCAGCTCACCGGGAAGGGGAGCAGTGATGACCTTGGGGATCCTATGGGGAGCAGTCACAGGACTAGGTGACGGATTAGGTGGGGCGAGCCTAGAACAAGATGAAGTTGAACAAGACGCCACGGTTTTCCTGGTTTGATTGAGCGGATGGCTGATCACATCACAGATGAGCCGGGGGAGCAGAGGTATCCGCGTGGGTTTGGGGGAAGGTGATTAGCTCCATGCTGGACATCCCAAGCTTGAGGTGCCTGGGGGGACATCCAGGAGCAGATATGAGGAGACACATATGAGTGTTTATGGGCCTGGGGCTTAGGGAAGAGGCATGTTAAAAGCTGAGGCGTGAACTAAGGGTGAACCCTGGAACATACTCATGCCGCAGGGCTGAGCAGAGGAAGAGAAGCGAGTAAAAGGAAGGAAGAGAAAGACGGGACCTGTTTCACAGAATGATGGCGCGATTAAGACGGGGAAGAGGGGCCTGGATGGGGTGCCTGTAGTGGGGCCTTGTGGTTAATTACAGTGGCCTGGTCCCTTCCCATAACTGCACTGGAAGACCACTCTGAGCTCCTTTTAAAGACAGCTCAGTTTTTGCAAAGAGCAAGGACTTTGGCTTAGGCAGACCTGGATTTAAGTCTTAGCTCTACAACTTTCTAGCTGTGCAGCCTTAGGTAAGCCTCTTAGCCTCTCTGAGCTTCAGCATTATGAGCCATAAAATAGGACTAATGATCGTTGGCTCAGAAAGCTGTATCAAAATGGCATCTTGACGTGTGATCCATTCCCAGTATACATTTTCCCTCTCACTTCATTATGTGTTTGTATGAAGGTACGTGTGCATGTGTGTGTGTGTGTGTGTGTGTGTGTGTGTAGTTATAGGTAACAGAAAACGAAAGACAAAGGGATTTTTATGGGCTCAGGTGACTGAAAATTCCAGAAGAACTGGCTTCAGAGAGAACTGGATTCAGAGATTCAGATGAGGTCAAATCTTTTACTTTTCTTTTCTCCGTCCCAGCTCGGCTTCCCCTTGTGTAGGCTCCATTCTGAGGGAAATATCAAAACGGTCACTTGCAGCTCTGGCCTGACGTCTCATCCTTTCAGCAACATCCACCTGAAAGGGCATACCTCTCTCGCAGGAGTGCACAAAAGTCTCAGGGGAGAGTCTCCACAGATTCCAAAATGTCCAACTCGAGTCACATGCTTATCCAGAACCAATCGCTGACCGGCAACGCTCTGACTGGCTGAACCTGAGTGGGGTCACGTGACATTCCTAAAACTCAGCCTCGCAAGGGCTGAGCGTGGGCAAGGCCTGGCACTTCCAGGAAGACTCAAGTTTCCATTAACAGAAAACTAATGACTGGATATTGAGCTTGTGCCCGCTACAAAGGACCAATTCAGTGTGTACGTGCACAATTTTCTTCTGGCTCCTGGTTTGCTAAATGTGTTTTGAGTTCATTTCTAGCCCATTCATTCTTTTACTCATTTGTGACTTCAGGAAGGAGGCAGTGAGCCTCCACTCCCTGCAGAACAGCGTTCTCACTGGGGCAGGCGCGGCAAAGTGGCCTCACCCAGGGTCCCTAGCCCCACGCTCCCTCCCTGGGAACTCAAGAAGGATGGCTTCGGCCTCTGCTGACTCAGCGAGTCAACAAGGACCTCTGACACCTCCTGGCCTTTCCCGGAACCTTAAGAAGGAAGAGGAGACAGCCTCAGAGGGCAGGTTTAAAATTAGAAGGGAGTGCAACGCTGCCTGTGGTTCTTGAACGTCAGCCATTTGGGAGGAATGGGAGATAAGGTGCTCAAGAGACAGGAAACATTTATTTAAGATTCCTATCACACTGGGAAGCTGGAGGGGGAGTTCGGTTCAGGGGAAGAACAGGATGTTGCCAGGATCCGGGGCAGGGCCAAGGGCAGGAGGGCATGGAGGGAACGGATATTGGAGAGGAGAGCTCATCAGCTTGGGTTTTTGGCGAAATGGTTTGGAGGGATCCCAGGCAGGAAGTCAGCCCTGGAAGAGGCCCCTTGGGGGTTCAGGTCTCTTCGGTGACAGAAGGGAGATAGATGGTCTCCTCAAAGACCTTGGGTCTTGTCAATGAGGCTGGTGTGTTTCTGGGTGGTCCCCTAGAACGGGGGTCTCATTTAACTCTTGTGGGAGCTCTCAGTTCCCTGTTCCGCCTGGAGTCCTTCTGCTGGTCTCCCTAGCTTGGAGGCCACAACACTGGCCTCTGGAAGGGCACTACCCCGCAGCTCCAACTTGCCCTGGAAGGCTGCAGGAGGTTAAAGGCCAGACTGGCTGACTCAGCCCTGGGGCCAATACCCATCCCATCCTCATGGTGGTGAGGGCTGTGGTGCCGAGTCCCACTGTGTCCCTTTGCCCTTCTGGGGGAAGCGCCCGGTTTCTCCAGTATTCAAAAAAGACCCCATAGCGAAATAAAAACCTGCTGAAAGAAGTCCATGCAGAGGCCACTGGCAAAATGAAAAAACACAACCAACAAACACCAAGGGAAAAAAAATGTAATCATAATTTTACATAACCCACAACTGCATTGCTGTGGTGAGCCAGGTACTGCCACGAGCCTTGGACATCCACGAACTCATGTTGGTCCTTTTGACAACCCTAAGAGATATTTTCTCCACGTCACAGCACAGCCCAAGAAACCACGGCACACGGGGGTTCGGTTCCTTGTCCAAGATCCCAGCTGCTAAGTGGCAGACTGTGGAGAAAAGGAGATGGTGCTAACCGCCTAACCGATAAGGGGCTGGGTTTGCAGCTGACAAAACCGCAAGTTTGCAGGGGACTTCGCCTCTCTGAACCTCCATTTTGCCACCCTAGAAAATGGGGGTGAAATAGGATCTGAAAGTTTTTAACAAGAAAATATATAATTAATATGGTGCCTTAGTATTTACTAAAAGCAACAATAAACATTCAAGTTTTGTTCAAGGCAAAAGTTGTGTTATTATTGATTTAAAGATCCCAAGGACCTACCATAGCAGCTGTCAGGAGTTATAAAGGGCTCACTCCTGACAAGAGAAGCCAGAGGCCCCAAGGAGCAGGGCTGAGATATGTCCCACCCTCACCCTCCCCGCTGGCCTCTTCTGCAGGCACAGCTGACAAGAGCCCGAGGGGACCTCTCACCCACCCACACCCAGGCCTCTGAGGAAGTGTCTGGACCACAGCGGCTGATCAATGATGGAGTATTTGCTCAGCTCCACACCCACAGTCCAACTGGAGAGACACCCTTGGGTTCAAGGATAAAGGCTTCCAGGAAATGTGGCTGGGGCTCCAGACCATCAGTCACTCAGTAACTGACCACCTGGTCTCTGAGGACAGAGTGTCTGCTTCTTTTTGCTCTTTCAAGTAGCAGCCACACACTAGTATTATTACTGGTATGATTTTTGTCACCATTGACCGAGTGCTCTCCAAGTTCAGGGTCCTATGCTAAGTACTTTACATGCATTTCCTCCCTTAATCCTCACTATAAGGCTGAAGGTTAAAGAGTATAATTTTATCCGGTTTTTTTTGTTTTGTTTTGTTTTGTTTTTTAATTTTTGTTGAGGAATTGGGGAGGGAAACAGTGTTGGGGAATTGGGGAAGAGAAACATTGTGTTTTTTCCAGGATCCATCAGCTCCAAGTCAAGTTGTTGTCCTTCAATCTTAGTTGTGATGGGCGCAAGCTCAGCTCCAAGTCCAGTCGCCGTTTTCAATCTTAGTTGCGGGGGTGGGGGGGGGGTCGCAGCCCACCATCCCATGTGGGAGTCTAACCGGCAACCTTGCTACTAAGAGCATGTGCTCTCACCATCTCAGCGGCAGCTCAGCTCGGGCACAGCTCACTGGGCCATGTGGGAATCGAACCGGTGACCCTGTTGCTCAGAGCTCACGCTCTTAACCAACTGAGCCACTCGGCCGGCCCTATCCCTGTTTTATAGCCTGCTTAGAATGGAAATTCATTTGCCTGAAGTCACACAGCTGGAAAGCAGAAGACATGGGATTTGAACTCAAGCCATCTGACTCGAGTCCATTCTTGAGGCTACGACACTTGTGCGCTTTAACAGGGGTTCTCTTGACCAGCCCTAGCAGCCAATTCCGTGTAGCCTCCTCCAGAAACCAAGGAGGTGACATTGGACAGTCAGGTTATAGGAGGCAGCCAGGGTCACATGGATCACTGGGGAGTGACACAGCTTCCGGGATCTCACAAAGGAACTGGGTGGAAAGCATTTCAGCCAGAACACAGCAGGCGCAAAGGCCCTGAGGTAGGAACAGATTCATCTTGTTCTCATTCATTTCTAGGTCTCCTCCATTGAAATGTTTATTTACCATCCTGGTTTCTACTCCTCCATCTTTTGGAACACAGTTAAGTTGTCTCCCTCTCCAGGAAGCCTCCCCTGAACTTGGGCTAGGCGGGGTTCCCTGTCATTGCTCTCATGGTCCCCGTTCTTCCTCATAAACCATTGCAAACTTCTGTTTACTTAACAGCCTGGGATGTCTGCTTACTGTTGGTCTCCTACATGAGATTATAAACTCTAAGTGGAAGGAGTGCTTGCCTTGTGGTATCTACGCCTAGAACAGTGGCACCTAGCAGGTTCTCCAACAAATGTTCATTGGCTGGCTAGTCTGAGGAGGCCATGTTTAGAAGATTGGATTGGATTCATTTCTGGACGCCCTTGTTTATTAGGGGAAGGCGTGCATGTCACGTCTTAGGGAAGGGGGGCTGCCCTTGGAGAAACTCTTACACCCATGTACAAGGACACATACGAGTATGTCCATTATTTGTGTCAGAAGAAATTGGAATCAACTGGTGTCCACCAGCCTCGGGCTGGATACACGTGACGCCATGCGCGCACATGTTTTAAGACCACAGTCAAAGTGGGTGAACCAGAGTTACACATGTCAACGGGGGGCTTTCTCAAAACATGAGACGGAGAGAAAATTCTGGTCACGAAGTGATTCATATCCCACTTCAGAAACTGAAGACACCCAAGAGGCCCTCCATAGTTTTACGGATTCATATATAAGTATGTAAGAATCATATTGAAATGGGGGTGTGTTTTCTGAGCTCATGATAGTATGGGCGGGGGTGGAGATGAGGGCGTGGAGAGCTGAGGCAGGAACTGGACAATGAGAGGGATTTAACTTTCCCAAGATGCTCCCATAGTATTTAAGAAAGTCCGATGGGTTTGTGCATTATCAAGTCATTTCAAAATGGATGAATGTAAAAGAGGGACCATTAGAAAACATGCCAACACATTCCTGATAGCGAATCGTGGATGGTAGGAATATGGGTGGGTCTTATTTTCTTCTTTCTATTTTGTTTTTTAGTTCTGTGGTTTCAGAGAGCATAGAGGGAAGGAGGGAGGGAGGGAAAGAAGAGAAGAAAGAACATGTACAGGGGGAAGACACGGGACTCAGGGAGTCTGAAAACAGCAAATGAGCATTAGTTGTAGGAATGGAGGTTTCTGATCTGGGAAAAATGCAAACCCCACCTTCACATATTTTCAAGGAAAAATAACTAGGGCAAATTTAAGAAGCTGGAAGATCAAGCAAATTTTAGCACAACATACTACAAAAAACTTCTCATGAAAGACTTTCAAATACATGTTACCTACCTAAACTATCCAGTAATACGCCGTCTTGAAGAACACCGTTTAACACTGCCAATAAATTCAGAGCATTCTTCTCTCTCCTGCCCCCCAGGGATAACCACTGCCGTCAGTGTGTTAATTACCTCTGTAGACTTTTTCAAATACCTTTGCACGCGTGTATTTCCCATAGGCAATGCGAAGATGAGATTTGTGCTGCTCTTTTTGAACATGCATAGAGCTAAACTATGAAATGTTCAGCAGCAAGCGCTTGTCATTCGCCATTGTGTTTCTGGCATTTATCTATAGGGATCCGTATAGGCTTAGTGAATTCTTTTTCGTGGCTATATAACGTTCCACTGAAGGAACGTATTACATTGTATGCATCCACTGCCCTATGGGGGGGAGGAAGTAGATGGACTCACATTTTTTGCTGTTACAGTGTAGCTGTGAGTACCCCTGCACACGCTTTCCTCATGCATTTCTGGGCAGTAAAAAGAGCACATTTTCTAGTTTAACAGATTCTGTCGATTTGCTCAAAGGAGTACTAGGTAACCATGAGCCATCTGGGACTAGATTAGGCCACTTTGCAAGATTAAGTCCCTTTTCTCTGCAAGTGTCCAAGCATTGGCTGGACAGCCTCTTGGCACGGCTGTATTGGAGGGGATGCTAGCCACTGAGGTCCCTTCCAACTGTGTGCTCCTGTGATTTCTCACCCGCCCACAGTGGGACCTCCACTCGATACAACTCATGCCAAGAGCCCCAGCTGCAGTCAGGAGGAAAAGCCGCCTTTCTATGGGTTTGAAGGAGTTGTCAGGGACATTTCTGCAAAAACACATGTTTCTTGTTTGTGTATGTGTGTGTGTGTGTGTGTGTGTGTGTTATATTTTATTCCAGCTGAAGACATCTTAACTAAATCCTGTGTTTTGTCAGGGTTTGGACCCTAGGTCCAAATCCTGGGTCTGTACTCAGTAGCTGTATAATCTTCAGCATGTTCTTCAATGTCTTCGTGCCTCAGCTTCTTCGTCTGTAAAATGGGCAAATTCATGACTCTGTCTGACAACCGTTTTGGTGATTCCACTGGCTGATGAACATAACTGGCTCTGATGACTGGCGAGTTTCACCGCGCTGTAAGGCGGGCAGGGGGAGGAGGGGTCACTGCGCAAACGGGCTGCCTTAGGGAGCCATCTTTGCCGTTGGACAGGAAGGAAGCTCAAGGTTTAACCAATCCATCACACCCATTGCCGTGGCCAGCACAACCTTTTGTTCAGTGTTTTATCTTTTTCCAAGCATGTCCACTATCTCATCTGTTCATCAAAGGTCCCTGCAAGGATGTCAAGCAGAGGATGAGCCCAAGGAGAGATGACTCAGGGATCTGAAAGTCAAGGTCAGAAGCTCCGCTCACCAGCAGCCCCCTGGGCTGAGTTTCTCCACTGATCTTGGCCTGGGAGGAGGCTTAGGCTGTCCAGGCCAGGCCTGAAATACCCACAGAGAGACTTCCTTTCCCCTGAGCATGTACTGGGCTCCTCAGCCCAGCCAGATGGGCTGCAGATGTGAGCTCTCGGTTGCAAGGGAAGACGAGGGGATAGGCAAGACGGATCCCCTTGCATGGGATGTCAAGCCCCAGGCTCAGGTCCCACGATGCCATAGGTCCCCTGGCTCTCTCTCTCTGACTCAAGTTGACTCAGTTTTGGAAACAAGAAGGTGGTGCTGAAGGTCTTGTCATGCTCCTGCGTTGCTGGTAGCTGTCTGTCAGAGAACATCTCAGGCAACAGCTATGTCATCTTGCAGCCTTCAGGTCAACTTGGACACACGCCACAGCCTCCTGTCATCCCTGCAGCTCAGGCCAGCCCTGGAGAGCCCACCAGGTTACTGAAGGGCTTCTGCTTCCAAAACATCGCAAGCCCTCCATTGCCGTCTCCTCCTCCAGCCTATTCCAAATTCAGGGGCCCTTCCCTCAATGCCCTATCTTCAGAGTAGACAATATTGACGTTTATCCTAGGGGACCCATGCCACCGCCAGCCCACTCACAGTGGGCCTCTTGGGAGTTCTGCATTGGAACTCACAGTTTCCTGACTCCCACAAAGGCCTCAGGGGTTTTGCTTCCGGACATGGTTACGGAACAGGCTCTGGCTCTGCCAGACCTGACTTCTGCCGTCCGTGCTGTGTGACTTTGGAAAACTCACATCACGTCTCTGGTCGTGGGCTTCCCAGTGGTAGAAAGTGGGGAATCATTACCTTGCAGGACTGTGGGGGAAGATTCAAGAAAACACTTTTAAATGCCCAGTAGAGAGGCTGGCATAGAGTCCACGCTTCCTGAGGGGCTGTCACTGCTGTTCTGTTACTATTATCGTTGCCATCCGTTGTCGCCGGTGTTGGGAGCTGCCTCCCTCCTTTCCTCAGTCCCCCCATTGCCTCTATAGCCAGACAGACCTGCAATCTAACCACAGCACCCCCTTACAGCTGTGTGCCCTTGAACAGGTTATGTGGCTTCTCTGAGCCTGCCTCAGTTTCCCCATCTGTAAAGAGAGGTTCAGAAAGCTTAAGTGATGTCCCCGAAGTCACCTGCCCAGTGAGAAATTTCAACCCAAGCCTTGCGTCCGAGAGCCCTGCTTACTTAACGATTACGAAGCTACATTTTGCCCCTGTGTATGTTTGCCTCAGGGGAGGCCCACTATGTTTCTTAAATCTCACCCGGAATGAGGACTATCTGAAAAGGATGTCTTCTTCAAATCCTAAAGTTCTGCCTGAAAGTCTACGTCCAGCTCACCAGGCCACCAGTTTACCCTGGAAAAAAAAAAAAGAGAGAAAAGAAAACTAACAGAATCCGTGTGAGAGAGGTCTTTGGACTATGTGAGGAGTGTTCATGAAGGGAGGGTTTGAGGGGGGGGCCACTGAAATTTTCCCAACTCGAGGAAGGACCTTGATAGCATCTGCACATCAAAGGAAGCGAAGGCTTCAAAGGCAGGCTCTCTGTGCTGCTCTGCACCCCCCTCCCACTCCCATGGTCACGGCTAACTGGTTCACTTGGGGACAAAGCCAGAGGGTGCAATGCGAGGAGCTGGGGGTTTTGTCGCAAGAACCTCGTTCTCATAGGGGTGAAGAGTGTGTCCTGGAGCCTGACACCCCTAGCTGTGTTTCTCCCCACACACCTCTCACTGGCTCAGGGACCCCAGACCCCACCTGCTCTGTGGTGTGGGATTCAGGGCATCTGTGAACTTGGTCGAGAAGAAAATATAACACATCTTTGTTGTCACTCACCTCAAACTGAAATTTAGCATTTTTTTCCCCCCTCATGATTATCGGCAGCAGACACGTACGTAGCAGGATCAGCAGTCCCTGCGTTTGTCACCAACAGAAATCACAGACATTGGCATGTCGGGTGACGGTGTCACAGAATTTAGCGTCCCTCAGTCTCTTGACACCTCTGCCAGGGAGCTTGTCGTTAGAACTGCTGCTACGACTTGTCACGTCAAGAGTTGATGACACAGCCCAAATATCACGATGTCACTTCTTTTTTTTTTTTTCTATTTGTCGTTGGTTTCCTTAGTAATCCCACATATTTTATGGCTTTTTAAAGCACTGTTCTGAGATGGAGTTTCTAGCTTCGGCCTACTGCCGAAGATGTGTACCCACATCTATGGTGTGTAGACACACACACACACACACACACACACACACACACACACACACTATTAAGAATCCCTGTTGCCATTAAACTCTCTCAGCCTTGGTTTTCTTGTCAATGAAATGGCCATTAAAAATCCCTCCTTTCTAGCGCCTTTGTGAGGATCAATATTCCAACGTGTGTGAAAGAACTGGGCGTATGGGAGACATTCAATCAACCCTAGCCTCCCTCTTTCTTCTCGACAGCTGCCTTCCTACAACTGGGGGCCAAGAACCACCTGCCGTCCGTGCTCTCCCATGAGACCCTCTCGCCGCACACTGGCTCACGCCGGCCTCCAGGAATCAAATGCCCCTCCCGTGCTGCCACGACACACGTCCAGTCAGATGGAGGTTGACAAGGCCACAAATATTTGAACTATCTTTGGGATAACACAGAGCATTGACCCCAAAGTATGTGCTACATCTGCCGAAAGTTTATCCTAGAATAACAAACGTGACAGCTAGCAAAGTGAGGGGAGAAAGGGCCCGATAAGATAAAAGGCACCTATGGGGTCCGAAGGCCTGGCCTGTGCAGGATGAAAGAAATTCAGGACCGAGAGTAGCATGAGGAAAGTAACACCATCGAGTCAAACAGTCCGTGTTCTAGAAAGCTCCCAGCATTGGGGGCATGGTGTAGACATCCAACCTTGTGGCTGGGTGACCCTGGATGGGCCAGGTGCTAATCTTACCGTGTGCCTGAACAAATTCAAGGAGATTATTGTAAAGCAGGGAACATGTGCCCGGAACAGAGCCAGCCTTCAGAAAATGTGGCTATTGCTGTTCGTGCTAACGACATCATTATACTGAGATAGAGAGTTTAGTTAATTTCCCAGACTCAGTGGTCAGCGTGTCTGCTTTGCCAGTTAAAATTGTGTGACCTTGGGTTGCACTTTGTGCCTCAGTTTCTTCGGTGTGCTATGGGATAGCATTAAGAATGCGTGGGGTGGTTCTGGGGATGCATTGAGATAATACGTGAAAAGGACTTAGGCCAGAGGCTGACCCAAAACCAACCTGCAATATACGTTAGTCATAGCCATGACTATCGTCATCATGATCGCCATAGGTTACTACACACTGGACATAGAGAGAGGGGGCCCTTGGGGAGAAATGAATCCAGGGAAGAAGTGTAGAATTTTTGGCTGACACAGATACCTAGACCTGGGGTAGGCAGACTACCTGTCACCTGTTTTGTAAATAAAGTTTTATTGGAACACAGCCACACCCATTCATTTATGCATTGTCTATGGCTGCTTTCATAGACAACACGGAATTGCGTCTTCTCAGGTCCTTTAAGAAGAAGTTGTCATCCCCTAGTATGGAGGAATGGTGGTATCTCCACAGGATGCCTCAGGAGGGATGTTAATGAGCCATTCGATGCCAGTGAATTATTATTTTTTTTTCTGTGTTGATTGATTTACCCTGCTGGGAAGAACCATATCCTTTCTTCTGTCCATTCATCTGTACATCCACCCACTCATCTATTCATCCAATAAACACTCAGAGCTGTGCCAAGTGCAAGGGATAGAGAAATGAACTAACTCTGATCAGAGAGGTGGACAAGTGAACGGACCATTACAGTTCAGTGTGGCAGAAATTGGAGAGCAACGCGGGTTAGCCCACACCATGCTTTCTATGAGTTAGACAGAGATGCCCCACCTGAGAAGCCAAGGTTTCCTAAATCAATGGATCTCAGGCCCCATTTGCCACTTTGGCCTGGCCATTTGTGCAGTGCGCAACCTTAACCACCGTGTGTGGCAGCCCTGAGATCAAAACACTCCAGTGTGCAGGTGGGGCCTGGGGAGGGCAAGTGGCATCAGGGAGGAAACCAGTGTAGAGGTGACAGATGGAGGAGAAAATGGGAGCTGAGTCTTGAAGGGGGACCGGGGGAGAGGGAGGTAAAAGAGGACAGGGGACAGGGAAGTCACGTGCAAAGAAACATGTGACCGGAGAGGGGGTCAGAATGAGGGTGGGGAGGGCCTGGTGCCACATATATGACTATATCATACATTTCTACCAGAATAATTTCAGACCACCATCGTCTTATCAACTCCCCTCAACTTTATATTCTGACCCTAACTCAGATCTCACTCCTCTCCGTCCTCACCACCACCCTGGACAACTGCCAAAGCCATCTCAGCGGTCCCCACAAGCATCTCTGCTTTGCCTCCAGAGGCATCATTCTGAAATCAGCCTGATCATGACACTCCGTTGCTCTAACACCTCCCATGGCTCCTCTGTGCTCATCGGTCAAGCCCAGACTCATTAACGTGTGGTTCTGGCACAATCTCCGCGTCCCTGTACCTCCCAGATGCTTCCGCAGGGATTCCATTTTTCTATTTTATCTCCTCACACATTGGAATTTCTGTTTCTCTACTTTCTCATATATAGAGCTAGCTAGATAGATAGATGATATAGTTGATAGATAGATAGATAGATATGATATATATCTAAATAGATCTTCAAGTAAACACTATATAGATACTTCTCTCAATATGTAAAGTCTATGTCTATCTATAGTATTTACATATATATATATATATATATATATATATATATAATTTGCATATAGAGAGAAGTAGAGATAGAGATAGATAAAGATAGAGACTTCAAGCCACCTCGGTTCAGGGAAGGCCACCTAGAAAACTGCTAACAGGTTTCCCAGCTTCTGCCTCTGCCTCCTGCAGTCTATTCTGCCAAAAGTAGCCAGAGGGATCGTATTAAAACCTACATCAGGGCCTGTCAGTCCTCTGGTCAAAACCCTCCCACAACTCCCCATCCCTCTCAGAATGGAAGCTAAGTCTGTTCCACAGCCAACAAGCAGCCCTGCAAAACCCGGCCTGCACCATTTCTCCAACTTCATCTCTCACTGGCCTTCCCCTCATTTCACTCCCCTTTGCAAGCCCTCTTGCAATGCCTCAGACATTCCACTCACACTCCCCCACTTCCTCAGGACCTTTGCATGGGCTGTTTCCTCTACCTTGGAGACCCATCCCACAGATGTCTGTAGGACTCTCTCTCTCTTGCTTTCTCACCTCTTTTGGGACTTTGTGCAAATGTCACCTTCTCATAGACATCTCCTCTTATAACCCCATTTAAAATGGAAAACAGCTTCCCAACTCTTTCCTTTTGTTTGTGTATCTTTATCACACATATTAACATACAATACAACTTAATCATTATTCTTTTAACATCTGTTTCCATTCCCATGAGATCTCCATGAGAGCAAGGATTTGTGTCTGGTTTACTGTAATAGCTTCAGCAACTCTAATAATCCATGGTGCATAATAGATGCTCAACTAATACTTGGGAAATGAATAAATCACCTCCTTTATTGCAGTCAGTATACCTCTATTAATGCATCCATGAAATACTTTGATGTATTTTTTTTTTAGCCATGTCGCACTACTGGTGTGCCCTGATGTTTTAGTTGTCACAAACCTTATGGTTTTTGTTTCTCTCTGTGTGTTACATACCATGGTAATTGCTCGGGGAACCTTTCTGTGCTCCCAGAAGCCAACAGTGCAGACAGGGTTAACTCTAGGCCTTACCCCTCACCGGGTGTCCCAGAGATCCTCCTCTTGTCCTAACTTGTTGATTTTCTTGCCTTCTTCTGCCTTTTCTGTAGTTTGTTTAACTTGGACTGTGCTTTCTCTGTTTTCTCACTGTTGTTTGCCGCCCTGGGCCTCTGGTTTGAAGTCAGCCGCCCAATGGCCTCGACACCGTCACCTCTCCTCCAGCCACCAGCTGCGCTCCACACGCCACCAACACTTTGGCCAGGGGGAGGGGACAGATGGCTCAATGATTTCATTGCAGGTCAGCACCCAGCCCGGATTAGCCGGGTGGACAGCGGTATTGACAGTTTGGCTGACCCTCGTTTGACAGGCTGACATTCCCCATATTTCACAGGCCGGCGTTGGATGTGTATCAAAGAGACCGTCAGGTCACCAAACAGCTAATTAAAGCAATAAAGAGACAGGAAGGCGGAGTGGGCCCTTGCCCCCTTGGGAGCCTGAGACCCTTTGTAGGAACCTGTGCTTCCTTTTCCCTGAGATGCACAGTTTAAAAGGATATTGGAAAAGGTCCCAGCACGCCCTTGGATCCGAAATAAGATGATAAATTCCAGACACTGGGTTCACCTCCCGCTCTTGGTCCAGCCCCACCTCCATCATTATTTAATTTTGAGGACTCCAATCTGGGTTGTGCAAGGTAGAGCCCCCAAAGCTCACTCCTCTGGGGAGGAGTGTTTTGATAGAAGCCACTTGGACTCTGATGGCATCGATCGTTCCCGGGTCTACGTGACTGAGGGCCATTGTGAGTGAGGCTGAAGGTGTCCAGGGGGCCAGCTCGCCCTGGCCACCCTGACCGTAGAAAGAGCACCGAATTTGGAGTCAGCCACCCCTGGGCATGAATCCCAGCTGTCATGTGCTAGCCATGTGGCCTTGGCTTAGTTTTTAAGCCACTCTGAGTCTTGGTTTCATCATCTCTAAAATGCAGATGTGAATAATGTCAACCTTGGAGAGCTGTTGCAAAGATTAAACCTGCGGGTTCTTAACCCTGGCTTCATCTTCGAATCATCTGAGGTGCTCCTGGAACACCCCTTCATCCAGGCTCAGCCAAGGCCAATTGATTCAGAATGTCTGGGGCTAGGTCTCGGGCATCCTGTGTCTTTTAAAAATCTCCTTGGATGGTCCTGATGTGCAGGCAGGGCTAAAAGTCACCAGATTGCATGATGTTAAATGATGGCTAAGCTCTCCCCGGGACTGGCACATAGTAGGGGCTTAGTGAAGATGGAGCACCTCCCCTTCTTCTCCCTGTCGTCTGTTGTTTTGAAACCTCTCTTGTGCCTCCCTTAAGGGAAGTTCATGGGACACACCATTGAGCAGCTGTGTCCAAGCCATCCAATAAACAGAGCTCCGACATAGCCTTCATCTTGACAGCTTGCACTTGTGAGTTATGAATGGGATCCCGTTTCTGTTTCCTCCACAAAGGCTGTTCCACCCTGGTCTTTCCCATAATTCTGTATGGTCCCCTCTCAGCACCATTGTTTTGGACATATCCCAAAGAGGTGACTGACTTCAGATGTCACTTAAGGCACCGAGGGCCTCCAGTTCTTACCCTGGATGTTACAATGCCACTACAGCCCTGCCATGGGACCCCGAATCACACCCAGCTGCATTCGGGGGGTGACTGGACAAAAGTCCTTATTGGACCAGACAGGAAAACATGGAGATGACACACATGCAAACAAGGGTTAACCCATGCCACAGACGGTCCACCAAAGAGACAGGTCGTTGACTTCCTATTTCATTTCTCTCGTCTCAGAGACTTCTTTCAAGAGTAGACATTGAAATGCGTTGAGATGCTAAAACAATGATACTACAGCGAGTCATCCAGGATCTACATTTCAGGCCTCCTCTACGAACTTGGGCGGCTTACTTGTCCTCTCTGAACCTCAGTTTCTTCATCTGCAAAGTGGGTCCATTGGTACTGTCTCCCCCATAGTGCTGTTGTGAGGATAAAGGTCTTCGAATAAAGTCTGGTAGATAGGCGGATCTCCATAAAGGTAGATCATTGTTATTACTGAACACATTTTAATGGGATGCCTTCTGCATGTCAGACAACAGGCAGACGTGAGAGGTACAATGGAAAAGAAGACATAGCCTCTGGCTTTGCCCTCCAAAAAGCAAATAATAGAGGTTAACTGATATTTATTAAGGGCCTACTGTGTGCCGGTCAGTGTTCTATGAACTTGAGACACATCAGTGGGCAAAACAGGCAAACGTCCTTATCCTCTAGCTTATATTTCAGCCGAGGGTGATAAGTGTTCAATAAGAAAACTAGATAAAATACATGAGTTCGAAGATGATAAGAATGCTAGGAAAAGGACGGTAGGGAAATGAAAGAGAATAAAAGATTCTCTATGGAGATAGTGGAGTAAGTGGTGGCCTCTCAAAAGACACGTCCAACCAGGACCTGTGAATGTGAAACTTATTTAGAAAGAAAGGTCCTTGCAGATGGAATTCAGAGAAGGTTCTCAGGATGAGGTCATCCTGGGTTCTCTGAGTGGACCCTAAATCCAATAACAAGAGGAGAGATTAGGAGAGGACAGAGAGGGCAGAAGGCCAAGTGAAAACGGGGGCAGAGATCAGAGGGACGCAGCCCAACTAAAAGACCATCCAGAACCACCAACAAGGATGAAATTAATTCCCACGGCTGCTCCGCGTTCCAACCTGCCTGGCCCAACAGACACAGGGTGCATCTGCTCAGCTGCGGCAGCCTGCCTCGCTGAGCCCCAGAGCCCAGGCCTGTCTGAGACAAGGCGAAGGAACCCTCTGAGTCCTGCGGCAGGGGATAGAATGGTTACCAACTTTCGTGGCGAAGCCCCGAGCCAAAATGGGTTAAAGTATCTGATGTTTGCAGCTCCATGGGGTTACATTCAGCCTTCAGTCCTTCTTCCCCTCCCTCACGCTCTCACTCTCTTTTCCTGCCTCCCGATGAAAAATATGCTCCGGCTTAATAGAATTACTCCCAGAGCCATCAATGCAAACACTGTTTCAGGGCAATCTCATTCGAACAAATGTATTTTTATTTGAACAGTGTTACTTGAAAAATTAAATCGCGGTATCTGTCCCCTTGCCCCTCCCCCGGCCCCGGCCATCCATGCAGCCCTCAACAATGGGGAGGAGAGGAGGGCAGAGCTGAACATTTTTAAAATGAATTTGATCTGATTTAATGATTCCTCTCTGCATTAATTAACAGTGAAGCCAGCCGATACGTTATGTCAATCACAGACGTATCCACGGGCATCCGTTTTATTTTTGGAACCGACTGAGCGTATTGGTGTTTGGGCTGATTATCGTGGAGAAAAGTTCAGAGCTAGGTTAGAGAGGGGGTGGTGGGGACTTGGGGACCGGATGTGTATCCATGTGTTCAGTACCTATGCTCAAGTGACACAGGGGGAGCTTGTCCAGAGGTTGGAATCAAAGAGACCGGGTTCGAATCCTGGTTTGCACACTCAATACCTGCTTGATTTGGGGGCAAGTCCTGTCCCCTCTTTCTGTCACCGGGTTCATTCTCTGTAAATTGGGGATAATAACTACCACTCCTAGGAAGCTCGTGAGGGTATAATGACTGTAGGTGCCGGGTGCAAAGCTTGCCAGGGCTTGGAGATCAAAAATGGCATCGTTTCCTGCATTTTGGAAGTCAGAGGTTGAGTCCAAGAAAGTAAAAAAGCAGTTGGCAGTCAGGAGAAGCATCTCCCTGCCAATCTATTCAGGAGGCTGTGCATCTCAATGGTGTCACACTTTACTGTGCTAATGCCGCCACCTTAAAATGCTTCAAATGTTATCTTTGTCTTGCAAGTGAAATCTGGTGGGTCAGTGGTAGAGGAGGTATGCGTAATATGCACATTTCCCACCATTTCTTATTTGTGCAGTTGCATGTAACGTCTGTGCTATCGGGTCTAGGGCTGTTTTTCAGAACTTTATTTAGTGTACATTTTGTGCCAGGCACTTCAAAGACTGTATCTCAGTTAGTCCCAACAACGGCGGCCATCGGTAGATCCTGTTATCACTCTGGAAACTATGGCAGGGCATTGAATTCCTTTCAAGGCAATCAAGGCTTGACATAATTTGACACCCCTTAGATTTCCAGTCATGTCACCCTCCACTTCCCCCAAACCTCTATATCACCTTAGACTGGTTTAGGACCCTTCCATTCTCTGTGGATTTGTTTATTTTGTTCAATTTGCTTGGTAGTCTTTTCTGCCTGGGAAGCTCCTATTCATCCTTCAAGACCCAACTCAAATGTGACCTTTTTTTTTTTTTTTTTTAGATTTTTATTGGGGAATTGGGGGGATGGGAACAGTGCTGGGGAATTGGGGGGAAGGGGAACAGACAAGTTGCTGTCCTTTTGTTCTTCAGTCTAGTTGTGGAGGACGTTGCTTCACTGGCCCAAGTTGGCCCCATCATTGCGCTCTTCCCGGGCAAGGCAGATCAGTCGCTGGTTTCTGGACGGCCGCTCACTGCGGCTGCTGGCCGCTCACGCTGGCTGCTGGCTACATACGGTAGCCCATGGCAACCCACTGCCACAGGGACTGCAGCCTATGCCGTCGCCAGCAACTCACGGCAGCCCAGCTCCAGGTTGAGCTGTTGTTCAGCTTCTTAGCTGTAGAGGGCAGTGTCACTGGCCCTCATATGTGGGATCCGAACCGGGGCCCTCTGGCATCCCAAGCGAGCTCTTAACCATCGCGCCACTCGGCCGGCCCAAATGTGACCTTTTTTAAAGTGTTCCCTGCCATCCAAGGGGAACAACAAGCCATCCACTCCACAGCCACCCCTTCAGGCTTGGCCTCAAGTTCTCTCGCGCTCTGCTGATATTGGGGTGTGCTGTAGGCTGCTTTCTTTCCCTTACCCTGAACTCCTTTATCCATGAGGGTAGGAGCCATGGTTGACTCATCTTTGTAATAATAAAAGGAAGACTGATCTCTGATATGTCATGATTAATATTTGCGAGACACCATTGCAACTGCTTTGTCTGTAAATGTAAAACTTATCAAATTCTTAATACTGTCATTAGGTGAAGAAAGATCCCACAGCTCGTAAGTGACAGAGCTGGGATATAAACTCAAGCACAGTCAGGATCCAGACTGCCTGCTCTGAAGGACCACACTCTAGACCAGGCAGGGCTCTCAAACTACTGCCCGGGTGGGCCAAATCCCGCTGATGCCTGCTTTTGCAAATAAAGCTCTATTGGAACACGCCCCTTCATTTACCTATTGTCTACGGCCACTTTCCTGCTGCAACAGAGAAGGTGAATAGTTACAACACAGACCATATGGACCACAAAGCCCAAAATAGGCATTGGCTGGCCTTTCACAGAAAACATCTCACAATCTCGCTCTGTGGCCCTATCTTGAGGCTTCCCAGGCATATCTCTTAGATGTCACAGAATAACTTAATGAAGCGTGTATGCCAATTTCCATTCTGTGGATGAAGAAACTGAGGCCTGAAGGACGTGGAGCAATAGGTCCAGGTTTAGCAATCGAGGTAATGGCAAAGCAAGGATTCATTCCCCAGCCACTTGACCCCTTAATGCATGCTTATGACGCTTGGGTTTCACCAGTCTGCAAAGAAACGCTTGGGCAGCTGAGCAGTTACCTCTCCAAGGAGAGAGAGCTCATTGGTCTGCAAGGCTGAGTGTTGTTGGAACAGAGAGAACTAAACCCCCGGTGCACTGTCCTCCCCACTGGGCCCAATGGCCACTTAACATGTGGTTTCCCTTCCCTCCAACAAGGTCCCTGATCTCTCAGTTGGATCACCTTCAAGGAGCGAGAGGCCATCCATCTTTATGGAAAGTTCTCTCTCTCAGCAGGACCTTGCTTCCCCAACCCTGGAAGCAACAGGACCCTGACAGGCGTGATGCATTCTCCACGGGTCACATCACTGTCCCGGGCCGGGCTCCTGTGTAGGAAGTCCTGGAATCCAGAGGAGTGGGGATGAGGGAGACACCAGGCAGCCATCGGTACTGAGCAGGACAGGGGCCAGCTCTGTGCAGGCACGTGGACAGGGCAGTAGGATGGACACAGAGCAGGCTGGCAAAGTGGGGCTTTCCTAATAATAATAGCCGACTCTGAGTTCTCTCTGTGGGCCAGACAGTTTTCAGTGCTTTGCACATACTAACACTTCCAGCTCATAATGACGCTATGAGGTAGGACGATCATTACCCCCATTATACAGATGAGAAATACAGAGGTAAGAACTCGGTCCACTCCACGCAGAGAGTACGGCGCAAAATGGAATGCAAGCCCAGCCATCTGGCCCCGAGCTGCCAGCTGTGCATCTTTTCCTGAGTGCAGCAGTTTCCTGTTGAGACGAAGAGGAGCTAGGTCGATGAAGATCAGCCGGCAGACACCACATGCCCTAACCCCACGTTACAACTGCATTTTGTTCTGTCTTTCTTGAAGGGGTTCTGATGCTTTCGAAATCCGAAGGGCAGATCAAGCTCCTGAAAGGGTGATGCTGGTTTGTGCATTCATTTACTGCACACATATGTATTGAGTACCTCTGACAGACCGAGCACCAAGCCGTATTACTGCGGAGGTGAGGGGCAGTCCGAGCAAGTTTCCTGCTCTCATGGAGCTTAGAACCTCGTGGTGCAAACAGACATCGGTCCAGTGCTCAGCACACGATTGTAAACTTGAGCACCTGTGTGTGGGGGAGGACTGGGGGCCTCACCCGCAGAAGGGATACCTCCACTGAGTCCCGAGGAGGTCTAGGAGTGAACTCAGGAAGGGAAAAGCAACACAGACAGAAGAACAGCATGGCAAAGACCTTGCATGTGAGGGCACATGGTATTCAAGGAACTGGAAGGTGGTCAGCGCAGCTGGAATCCTAAGAGCCCAGAGGCTCAGGCACAAGATGAGGGCAGAGTGGCGGACAGGACTCTGTGGGCTCTGAAAGGGGAACTGAGAGCCACAGGGAGCCATTGGCAGGTTTCAAGCTGGCTGGTCTCAGACTCAGAGCAGTAGATCCCATTAGCTGGTAAGGGAAGTGATGCTTTGGGTTTCTCTGTCCTGTGTTAGGCAGTCACCATCCACTCCCACCAAGGAGAGTGAGGCCAGGGGAAGGGCCAGAGACAGGAGATGGCTGGCTGGACGCCTGGTGGCAGGTGAGAGAGAGAGAGAGAGAGAGAGAGAGAGAGAGAGAGAGAGAGAGAGAGAGAGGCTTGGGCAGAGAGGGAGCACCAGGAATGCTGTTCCAGTCACACCAGAGGTGGCATGGCAAAAATCTCAAGATCCCCAAGCAGAGCTAAGCAACCCTTCTTGCCCCCGACCCTAGCTCTCTGTCCTCTCTCCCTGGGAGCTGAGCTGAAGTGGGGGGAGTCTTTGGAGCAGAAGCAAAGCTGGCTGCCTTTTCTTGGGTGCTAGCTCAAGCCCGGAGGAAACAGGTCTGGTAAGGGAGGCAAAGGGCAGTCCAGGCCAGCCCAGGGGGAAGGAATAGGGGAGATGTTGTCCCTTAAAACAGCTGGGTGGGGGGCTCTCAGTAGCTGCCGCCAACACCCACCCACCTGTCAAATGCTCCCGTGTGAGCTGGAGCAGCCCTTGGGCTTCTACATAGGAGATGATCCCAGCTCCCCACTACAACCCTGATTCTGGGGAACGATGAGGGTAGCAGGGTGGGCCCCTCCTTCATGAGCTGTCAGTGTCAGGGGTCAAAATAGCAACTTTCAGCCAAAGCCTCCTCCTAGCTCTGGTCACCACGGTCCTTTCTTTCCTAAGATCAAGTGTTATTGTTCTTTCATACATTAAGACCCTAGGGCACAGAGAGGTGGTATGACTTACCTAAGGTAACACAGGAAACAAAATAGAATGGGAAAAAGCAGCCAAGATCTTTTAAAATAAAAATCAACTATAGGCCGGCCGAGTGGCGCGATGGTTAAGAACTGGCTTGGGACACCAGAGGGCCCCGGTTCGGATCTCACATATGAGGGCCAGTGATACTGCCCTCTACAGCTAAGATGCTGAACAACAGCTCAACCTGGAGCTGGGCTGCCATGAGTCGCCGGCGACGGCGTAGGCTGCAGTCCCTGTGGCAGTGGGTTGCCATGGGCTACCATGTGTAGCCAGCAGCCAGCAGCCAGCGTGAGCGGCCAGCAGCCGCAGTGAGCGGCCGTCCAGAAGCCTGTGACTGATCTGCCTCGCCCGGGAAGAGCGCAATGATGGTGCCAACTTGGGCCACTGAAGCAGCGTCCTCCACGGCTAGATTGAAGAACAAAACGACAGCAACTTGTCTGTTCCCCTTCCCCCAATTCCCCAGCACTGTTCCCATCCCCCCAATTCCCCAATAAAAATCTTTAAAAAAAAATATCAACTATAGCTTGTTCTGTTCTCTTGGGGAGTGGTGTTGTTGGACGATTTGTCTCTTGGGAGACGTACTGCATTATGGCAATTAATAATAATTGCCTGTTGCTACTGGTATAGAACAAACCACATAAAACAAACATTTATTCTCGCTCATTCTGTGGGTCAGGAGTTTGGACAGAGCGTGGTGGGCACAGCTTGTCTACCCATGACATCTGGGGCCTCAGCTCGGAGAGCTGACCGCTGGGGCTGATTCAGTGGCTAAGGGCTGTCATCAACTGGAGGTGTGTGTCTTCACTCTCGTGCCAGGCAGTTGATGCTGGCTGTTGGCTGGGACTATAACTAGGCTGTTGACCAGACCATCAACAGGAGGCGTCTCCATGTGGGCTAGTTTGGGCTTCCTCACAATATGGCGGCTGAGCTCCATGAGTGAGCCATCCAAGAGAGCAAGGAAGAAGCACATGGCACTTTTATGAAGCCGCTTTGGAGGTCACATGGCGTCGTTTCTTCTACACTATTAGTCAAAGCAATCACAAAGGTAAAGGTCCACCCCAGTTCCAGAAGACATGGTCCCCACATTCAATGGGCAGAGTATCAAGATCACATTTTAAGGCGAACAGATAGGATGGAAGGTATTGCTGGAAAATGGCCATCTTTGGAAAATACAAAACGCCAACACAACATAACACTTAAATAGTGCCAATTACTCTTCTAACCACTTGACACAGAGTAACCCTATCAGTTAGGTGCAATTATTAACTGCACTTTACAAATCAATAAACGGAGGCAAAGGGATCCTTCATGTGTTGGTGATGGCGTGGAATGATCCTTCTGGTCGAAGAAGGGATGGACGGTGGGAGAGAGGCAAATCGCTCTGCATCAGTGGCTCCCAAAGGGCGGTCCTGGGACCGGCAGCATTAAGCATCACCTGGGAACTGGTTAGAAATGCAAACGCTCAGGCCCCGCCCCAGACCTGCTGAATCCAGAGCTCCGGGGCTGGAGCCCAGCGATCTGTCTTCCCACAGGCTCTCCAGGGGACTGTGATTCCGGTACGTGTTCAAGTTTAAGAACCCCCTGACCTACATAATAAACAAAGGGGCTTTTCGTTTCGGCAGGCAGGCCAGACATGGGAGGTGAGGTACCAAGGATGGTTTGAAAAGAGGAGAAGAGAGAAGGGATTGGAAAGAAAGGGCTTGGAGGGTGTGGCTGAATGCAGGAGATAATGGGGAGACAGAGTTAAAGAGAAATTTCCTGGGCGGCATGTGACTCATTAAGGTTTAGAAACAGGCACGTTGGTTATTGAATGTGAGGATGTTTCCTGTTTCAAGCTAGAGTGACTCTCTGTAAAGCCCTGTTACGCTGAAAACTACCAGCGCTTCTGATCTCTCCTTTCCAGCTACATTCACCTTCTTTAATTTCCTTCAATGGGCCTCACTTGTCTCCTGACTCAGGCCACACTCGTTACCTGGAAAACACTCTTCTCAACCCCTGACCCTACTGTTGGTCTGGTCAATTCCTTCTCATCTTTCTTATTTCAGCCAGCGCTCACTTCCTCTGGAAAACCTTCTCCATCCTTGTGGATGTTATCAGTTCTTCCTCTGATACCCTCTCATCACTCTATGTATGGTTCCTGCAAAACACTTGCTTGGGTCAAAACTCTTTGTTTTGCAAGGAACAGAAACCCAGGTCAAACCAGCCCAAACAAAAAAGGTGCTTTATTAGCTCAGGTGACAGCTAAGTCCCAGAGATGGGGCTACCCACAGACCTCTAGAACTTGAAGTATCTCCCTCTCTCCCCGCTCAAATCTTGGTTTTGCTGCCTTCTTATATGTGGACCCACTTTTTTCCCCCTGAAAAAAATGGTTCTTCTCCGTGTGGCTGGAGTTAAGGAGAGTATGTGTGCAGACAGACAGCTCCATCTAGACTTACATCCTTTCCATTTTCTTTTGCTCATATAAATTTCTAAGAAGAAACTTCAATTGGGTCTGTTTGGGTCATGTGCCCATCCCTTAGCCAATCACTGCAGCCAGAGGGATGTGAACAACTATGATTGGCCAGCATGGGTCACATGTCCACCATTGAAACAATGGATGTAAGGATGCCATGTATACTTAGCAGGCCTAGCAGAACCACGTGGTATGGAGAAAAGGCAAGTCCTCGAAAAAAGTGGGGTGCTTTGGACTGAAGAAGAGAAAAATATTGAATAAGAAAAGAAAAGCAGCTATCCATGTCAGCAGCTATCATCTCTATAATTATTGGAGTGATCATTTATTCGACCTTTGTCTCCCCCACATATAGTCCTATGGGGGGTCATTATAAAAGAGGTCAGGAGAACTAAGATGCCATGGAGGAGAAACAGAGAGATGCTTCAAGTCCCAGAGGCCCAAGGGTGGGCACCCCAAGCATGAGAGCCCTGCGGAAGCTATAGTGCCTTCCTTAGCCCAACCTCAAAAGTCATACAGCATCACTTCCACCATAATCTATTCATTGGAAGTGAGACCCTAAGCCTGGCCTATATTCAAGGAGATGACAACTAGACTCCATCTTTTGACGACAGGCACATGAAGGAATTTGCAGATGTGGTTTAAAACCACTACACCTCCTGAAGCCCCTTCCTCCACCTGGGGCCATGCTGTCATATTCTTTCCAAGGCTGATGGACCTTTGGAAGCAGCCAATACGACAGAACCCAGAGCAGCTCCCCTTTATGCTCGAGAGTCTTCCAGTAGTCCGCGTCGAAACACTGCCTCATCCTGACCAGGAGAGAGAGAGAGACCAGAAACAACAGATGAGGTCCTTCCGCGAGAGGAAATGAAAAGAAGCTACTGGCTTCCCCTCCCCGTTACCACACACCTTCCCAAGTTTCATTATCTGTCATATCCAAGCAGCTCTGTGAGTTGGACAAGGTAATTGTCTCCATGTCCCAGAGAGATTCGGAAGCTTCGAGAGAGAACAAATGGCTGTGATGGGGCGTAATCAATGGAGCCTGGATTCTCAGCGCTTTCATTTTTGGGGGGTGGGGGTGGGGGTGGGGGTCCATCCTCGTATTTCCAACCTTGAGTTTCTCCATCCTGTGAACCGTGCATGTCTCTTAGATCATAGGGGAGAAGTGGGTCCCACCAGTGAGGTTTACACCCATCTTAACTGCTCAATAAAACCTCATGAGACTTCCTCGAATCCAGAGAAGTTAAGTCCTGACACTTTAACAGCTCGTTCGCGATACACAAACCAGATGGACCTGGGTCTTGAATCCATTTCGCACCATCAGGCAGCAATCACGTTACAGGCTCTGCTCGCTGGCCGGGCACAGAACCCTTGCTCTTTGTTCTGTCCGCAGACACCCTGGGGCAGGGGTGGAGGGTTCCTATTTCCTGTCTTGCGTCTGTTTATAAATGTGCCACCAAAGAAGAGAGGCTGTTGGTCTCTCCTTCTGGATTTAAAACACACTTGCAGCTCTTCGTGACCTCAGACAAGTTGGATTTTAGGACACGGGCATTCTCTGAAGAAAATAACTGGGACGTTAGTGAGAGATGAAAGCGTAGCCTTTGGCATTTATGCTTCTAGGGGAGAAATGAAGGGCTTTGGGCCATGGACTCCAGATTCGTGAAGACCTTCGTTCAAACCCCAACGCGGCCATCACCGTTGACTGAGCCAGACAAATGACTTCATCTCCAAACCTCCCTTTTTTTATCTGTAAGATTGGAGATTGCATAAGTTATTATATCTAGGGTGTTGTGAGCATAACGTGCCTGGCACATAATATGGGGTAGCGGTTTGGAGTTTGGGGTAGCAATTGAAGCTTCAAAAGCTCACCCGGGGAGTGTAGGAAGTAGGTGATGGTCTTGTAGGAATTCCACTCAGGAAGTGTACAATTCAGCACATCCCAAGAGGTGATCCAAGGGGTGCTGCTTTCAGAAAATATTCTGTGAAGAAGAGAATACACAAAAAAGAGAGTCTGTCCCCAATTCAGTTTGGGAAATACTGGGTAAGACAAACACAAACAGGCTTTGGTTAGTTGTATTTTCACTGCAGTTCTTCTCAGGGCCTTTGCTATGCTAATGCACTCTGTGGATCGCCCAGATGACCAAGGTGAGGGATGTGCCAGGGTGAGTGTAGGGTGGGGAAGTAGGTAGGCTCCCAACATATCTGATCACAGGAAATGATAGAAAGATAGATGATAGATGGATGGATAGATAGAAGATAACAGAAAGATAGATGATGGATGGATGGATGGATGGATGGATGGATGGATGGGAAGATAGATGATAGATAGATGATAGATAGATAGATAGATAGATAGATAGATAGATAGATAGATAGAAGATAACAGAAAGATAGATGATGGATGGATGGATGGATGGATGGATGGGAAGCTAGATGATAGATAGATAGATAGATACATACATACATACATACATACATAGATACATAGATGCCCCGATAGATACCTAGATAGATGTTTTCCCTCTCAGTCTCCTTTAACATATTCAGCCCACTAGTACTATGTAAAACACAGTCTGAGAAAATTTGGTGTAAATGATGCTGTAAGTTCCATAAAAGAAGTTCAGAGGGGGTGGTAGTCACAGATGCTCAAGTAAAGGGAGTCACTTTTGACGAGAGAAAGGACATCCCTTAAATTTTGGCAGAAGGAAAGGTGGAAATGTTAGAATTTTAGTTGTGGTTGATGGTAGGATCAAAGTAGAAAAGGAAGAAGTTGAGCCAAGAAGTCATGACTTTCATTTTCTCCCTGAAGGAAGATACAGAGTAGCCTCTGAGAGCCAGGGAAGAGGCAAGAGGGACCTAGGAGCAGAGGAAAGTGACAGGGGACCAAGGCTCACCAGGCAGAGGGGAGGGCAACCATAGTCTCTGGTATTTTTAGAGAAAATCATCATCCGTTCCTACCAATGAGCAGCCCTATTTTTTAGTCCTGTAAGAATTTGTTTTGAAAGAACTTTACAGAATCAAGTGGTCTGTATTTTCAAAAACTATATCTTTCCTTTTGACTCCATTGTGGAAATAGAAGTGCATTGAGGTTTTCGCTGTCATAGATACTGAGGTTGGTTAGAAGAATCAGAAATGAGGTCTAACCCCTAATAACAGCAATTGCTTACCTTTTAAAAGATATATATATATTAGACTGAATAGGCCCCCAAACATATCCACGTCCTAATTCATGGACCCTAGAAATGTGACCTTGTATGCCAGAAGACCTTTTGCTGATGTAATTCAATTAAAGATCTTGAGCTGCAGAGATTATGTTGGATGGTCTGGGTAGGCTCTAAATGTAATCACAATTGTCTTCATAAAGAGAGAAGGGAAACTGGTGTGATGACAGAAGCAGAGATTGGAATGGTGCAGCCACAAGCCAAGGAATGCTAGCAGTCACCAGAATTTGGAAGAAGCAAAGAAGGGTTCTCCCCTGGAGCCTCTAGAAGGAACCCACCCTGCTGACACCTTGATTTTAGGGCTCTGTGAGTCATTTTGGACTTCCGGCCTCCAGAACTGTAAGATAATAATAGATTTCTGCTGTTTTAAGCCACTAAATTCACGACAATTTGTTACAAAAGCAATGAGAAACTAATATGTTATACCGGGGTGCCAAAAAATGTCTGCAAATGGACGCTTTGGTCGATGTTGCTCAAGCAGTAGTTCACCGTCATCGGAAGAGTCTGGACGCTGATGATAACCACTTTGAGCACCTCTTGTCATTGCAGAAGTCACACGTGACTTGTATTCATCTTTTGTTATCAGTATATATTGAGTCTTAAAATTTTAATACAGTTTTCCTTTCTTTAAATGTGTATACATTTTTTGGCACCCTCTATATATGTATGTAGGAACGTATGTGTAGGTGTCACGTGTATTCGCACACAACCTTATAATGGAGACTATTATTATTAATTCCACTCTGCAGGTAGGCACATTAGGAAAAAGAGAGTTTAGATGTTTGGCTTCTAAACATCTAAAAAAGGGGTGAATCCAGGCCTCAAACCTGGAGAGTCTTGCTCCAGAGTCTACACTCACCCACATTATGCTGCCCCTCTAGATGTTTATAAATGTCGGAGAAGCTAGGAGAAAAGGGGCTGGCCAAGAATGGAAGAGATTTTGTTGAGAAAGAATAGAATTACAGGATGATTGGCAGGATGGATGGAGGGCTGGAAGCAGCCTCTGTATCCAAGACTTGGAAAGGGGTTAGGTACTCCATGGCCCCTGATGCTGATGCTATGAGGAGAGGACTGAATCACCTGGGTGCTGCATTCAAGTTCCGCTCCCATCCCTAAGCAGCTATAAGGCTCTGGACAAGTGCTTTTACCTCATTTGTAACTCTCAGTTTCCTCAACTGAGAACGCGAAATAATAATAATAACCACTGCCTCACACTGTTGGAAGGATTAAATGAGATTATACATGAAAAGAGCCCAGCCCAGAGCCTGGCATATATAGTAAAACCTCAATGGTATGCTGCTATTGTTAATTTTGTTATTACTCCATAACACCACATAGCCGTCAGCAATCACATTGACTTTGCATGCTAAAAATTAGTCTTGACGTGGTAAGTGGAAAAATAGGCTAGAAATTAGATTGGTGTATTAATGCAGAAAAAAAACACACATCACCAGGGCAAAAGAGCTGTTTTCTCTGGGAGATGAAATTATAATTTTTTCCTTTTGCTCTTTTTTTTAAAATTGTGGTAAAATACATATAACATAAAATCTACCTTTTTGGCCATTTTTAAATATGCAGTTCAATTGTGTTAAGTCTACTCATATCTTTTGCCCTCTTTGATTATTTTCTACATTTTCTACAATGAACACAAATTAACATACTACAACAACAAAAAATATAGTCTTAAAGCAGAATAAATGGCTAATAAAAAAGATACAGAGAAAAAGAGAACTTTAGGCTGGGTGAAAATATTTGCATCATGGAAAAATGCAGAAAAGGACAATAAATAGCCATAATCTGTAAAAAGGTTTACAAATCAATTTAAAAACACAAAAAGCTGATAGAAAAAAATAAAAGATATGAGTAGTCAGTAAGGACATGAAGAGATGCTTAATCTCATTAGAAATAAAAGAAATTAATCCAAATGGGATAGCCTGTTGACAAACATTTTCAAGTGCTTCTAACCATTGTTGAAGGAGGTTGAATTATTTTTTCTACTCCCTCACCAACATTAGGAATAAAATGCTTCACACTTTTTCAGAGAGCAATTACATTCTACCGGGCAACATTGAAAGTTCTCTTGGGTTGGCAGCTTTCACTTTTGGAAATCTTTTCTAAAGAAATACTCTTCTATGGACAGAGGGACATAAATACTCAGAGTTTACTGCAGCATTTTTGCATGGACAAACTTTGGACAACAACCTAAAAAGTAAATCAATTGAGGATTGGTAGAATGAATTATGGTATCTCCATATGACGGAAGATGAAGTAACTGTCTAAAATACGAGGATGAAATATGGTACTGACACAGAACGATGCCTATGATGTTAACAAGGGAAAAACGCAAATATCAGAACAATGAGTGTAGTATGTGCCTGGTGATGCTGAAAAATAAAAATCATACAAGGACTGCTGTGTGCGAACGTGCGTTCAAAAATGTCCGTTGCAATTTACCCCAAATGTTTACAGTAGTTATCTACAGAAAGGGGAGGACTAGGAGGCAAGTTTTCTTTTTGACTTTATTCTCATCTAGATTATTTGGATTTTTTTTTAATTTACAACGAACATATATTCTACAGTACAAAAAAAAAAAAGAAAGAAAGTAAAAACACAAAAGCCTGCTGTCAAAGGGGAGTTTTATCATGGCTGAGCATTCGCAAATGACCCCGGAGGTGGATGCAGCCAATGCAGAATCTCCCCAAAGGGGCCAGAGATCCACGCAGACAGACTGGGCCGGACTCTTGCAGACCAATAACTATCCATCTTGGTCTCAAAGTCAGGAAGTCACTTCCACCACCTCTTTCAATAACTCATTCCAGGGCTTAGTAACCTTTCCTTGCAGGAAGTTCTTCCTCTCATCACAGCTAAGTTCTTCCCGCTGCCTTGTCAGCCTTAATGGATGGGCTTCTTCTCCCTCCCCAACTGTTTGGAGTCAAGGGGCCAAGAGTGAAGAACAGGACAGAGAGCACATCGATTTGGGGCAGTTTGTCACTTCTGCCCCCATGCAGTGGCAATGCTCTTAGGACCTTGGCACGGCAGTGACCGTGACCATCTATTATAGCCGGAGACTGCCGAGGCTTTTCTGTGCAGCCCAAGGGGTCCCCAAGGACCCCTGGTCTGCCCACTGGATGCTGTGCTCTGTGTAAACTCTGCCTCCTGGCCTTTTTCCTGTCATATTTCATGCATCCCGATGGTCACTCAGGCCAAGATTTACGGAATTCATATCCTTTGGAGCTGGGGGAAAATGGGAAACTCAAGATTTACTATCCCCCTGGGAAAAGCTAGGAAGACGTGGACCCAGGAGCCTGAGGGGGCTACGGAGGTGCATTAGAGAGACAAACATTTCTTTGGTCACAGCCTCATCAAGGTGAGGCCTGGGACTCGGCCTCTCTTGACAGCAAGCACGTTTCTTCCAGAGCCTTCCCACCTCTCTCAGGCTCCACTAGGGCGTGGGATGCAGAATAAGGGACTACAGGTGACAAGAGACCCATCAGGCAGAGCTCTTGCTATCCATGAACTCAGGATTCCTGAAAGGGGATAAAAAGGTCCATCGATAATTCCAACGTAAGCAGAAGCGTGCAGACTTTTCTTAGGACAGCGATGAAACACACATATTTGGGAATCAATAGAGTCCTCCCTTGGTGGCTTGCCAGTAGAGATAGTTAGGAAAGTTATTTTAACCTTGCTGGGTCTTAGTTTCCTTATCTGTAAATTGGGGTTGATCACTGCACTTTCTTGGTGAGGCTTATATGTGCATTTAAGGAAATGGAACATGTCAAGGACCCTAGAGCCAGACTGTCCAGGTTCCATTCACAGGACTGTGACTCACCAGCTGTGCAACCTTAGATAGGTCACTTAACTTCTCGGTGCCTCAGTTGTCACCCCTGGAAAATAGCAAGGGTCACAGGAATAGCACCAACCTCCCAGGGCTAACATGAGTTAACGTATGCGAGGTGCTTAAAACAGTGTCTGGACCGTAATAACCATCACATGGGTTTGCAATTAGTATTAACACAATGAATATGTGTGGAAGATAAATCTGGAAGTGTGAAGTGGCATCAGATAATTCAGGCGACATCAAACTGAGGATTAGCTGAGCATGGCCGAGTGGGTGAATAGCTCAGGCTTATCTAGTGGTGGTGTATACAGGCATGAAAAATTCATTGCAACTCATTAATATATGTATACTTTGCTGTGAACACATTATGCCTCCATGAAAAATAAAAACATGATGATAATTTTTAAATAAAAATAAGAGAGCAGACTCTGCAGTCAGGCTGCTTCGGTATGTACCTCAGATCTACCAACTATCTAACCATGGCCAAATTCCATAGCTCCTGTGCCACTATTTCTGAGTCTATAATATAAAAAATGAAGTAAGTACCAACCTTACAGGATATTAGGGGTTCCATGAGATAATACATGTAAATCTCTTAAAAGAGCATCTGACAAATACTATACACTCAAAATTATTACAATTTTACTGGCAAAATGAGTGGTTTGGGGTTGGTATCTTACATTTGCAACTAGGTGTGTCTCTCTCTTGGGACAGTCATAGCTCCTTTCTTAGCCTCATAGTCCTGCATTATCCCATGGGATAATAAGGCCTCATTTGCAGAGCTATTGCAAGGGTTGGAGAAAACGTATGTAAAACTGCATTGATAGGCGCCCAGCTCATGGTAAGTGATCATCAGCACCATTGCCATTATCTTCTAAACAACATCAATGTCACCATTATCATCTACAACATCTGTGTCATCATTATCGTCCTCACCACCATCACCATCATCACCATCCACAACAATATATACATCCAACGTCATCCTCACTATCATTGGTCAGGAGGGAGCTGGTCCAGGTTCAGGATACGAATACACTTCATCAAGATGGCACCAGGTGCAGACATGGAAGACTGAGGAGGGAAACCCAGTGCTGGACTGCAGGAGTCACCGCCCACTCACCCCCAGCTATGCCCTTTTCCCACACAACCTCTGGCCACTTCTTTGTACTTGAGTCAAAAATGACCCAAAGAGGGAAAACCAAAAGGAACGGTGTGATCTGAACAGCCCTGAGACTGGGTGTGATGTGCCTCAGTCCTTTCTCCTGTATAAGAAACCCACAAGACTTATTCACCCAGTCAGCTGTGGAGCTGCCTTCTCCACCGTGAGAAAATTCGAGTCCTGGGCGCCTCTGCTCAGTAACTTCATCGGCCACTGGACTGAGACCAACTCAAGCCTCAGGAAACCTCCATGAAGTCCAGAGGGATTCGGTCTGCCTGGTCGCTATGAGACAATAAGGCAGTTGATATTGACAGCCAGTGCTGAGTATACAGTGCTGTGCATGGTATACACAAGGTACTCGGTAAATATTTGTTGAATAAATAAATGGTTTTGGCTTTCATTTATGGAGCACTTATTATATGTAAGACAATATGATATGCATCTTACGCTATCCCATGAGCAGCTTTCTATCACTATCCCCATTTCATAAATAAGGAAATTGGGTGTCAGAGAGGTGAAGTCACATGCCCACGGTCACACAGCTAGAGCGTGGCAGAGCCAGCCCTTAACCCAAGTCAAGGCTGATTCCCAAGCCGGAGCCCTTCCGGTCTGCATCACTGCCTCTCAAGTGACTTTTGCTTTGTAAGTTCCCGTGCTGTCCACCCGCCACCCCCACCCACAAACCCAGTACTCACCCAGATGTCTTGACCTGACCAGACATACAGAGGACTTTCAGTAACTGCCCACTGAATGAATGAACAAATGTCACAGACCATCTGCTGAGGTCTCCCTGGGAACATACATCTTTTCCAACTTTCTAACGAGTTGAAGCGTCTTTCCTCCTGGCTCCCTCGGGCCTCTTAAAACTCCGGGAGGATGCAACAGCCCTCAGGCTCGTCTCTGTCCCCCAGCCAACAGTCAGTGGGGGATTACCATCCATGAGTTACGGGACACTGTGATTATTTTTCCTATTCAGCTTAAAGCCCCAGGATCCATCATGTTTTCTTGACGTGACCCCAAAACAAAGTCGTTTCATGGTCCTGGTCTCCATTTGTGCACCTGGACAAGAGCAGTGTGACACCTGCCCCGTCTGCTTCACAGGGTTATGTGAGGCCAACATGGAACGTTGGCTAAGAGAGTCAGCCCAGTATCAGAGGACCACAGTTCAAATCCCAATTCTGCCCTTGACCTGCCTGGTGACCTTAAGCAAGACAACCTTCCAGAGTCTCCATTTCTGCGTCTCCATAAGGCGAATCTCAAGATGTTATTTTGTATCATGTTCATAATACTTGCCATTAATATAGGCCTTTGTGACATCTCAGGACGCGGTCAGGAATATACTATGTATTAAATAAATGAAAATGATTCTCACTCTGTTTTTAGTCTAAGACTTCATGGATTTAAAGCCTGCCTTGTGGGGATGCCAATTCGCTCAGTTGGTTAGAGTGCGGTGCTCCCAACGCCAAGGTTGCTGGTTCGATCCCCACATGGGCTGCTGAGCTGCGCCCTCCACAACTAGACTGAAACAACTCCTCGACTTGGAGCTGATGGGCCCTGGAAAGACACACTGTTCCCCAATAAAAAAAAGAATGTTGCTTTAGGAATTGCTTTTTTTAAAAAATAAATTTTTAAAAAAGTGCTTTGTTTTATTCAGGAAATAAAATTAAGGACACTTTTCACCTTAACTGTGCACATTGATTATAAGACATATCTTGGTTTCGGGAACAATAGATTACGAAAAGTAGTGTGCCTTAGCCTTAAAGATAGATGATATTATTATTATCATAATGAATGTGAATGTACTTTGTCAACTATAAAAAAAACAAGGAGGGCAAAGAAAGTAACTAAAATGGGGGGGCAGGTCTCATCTTGCCCTTTGATAGGTCATGAGACAAAGACTCAGAGAAGTCAGTTACCTGCCTTAGGTCACACAGCAAGTGACTCCCAGCTCTAGTTTTCATTTTATTTTCTTCGACTTTATTTAATTTTTGTTTTGTTTTGTTTTGCTTCCCTTCACTTGGTTTTATTTTTCCTTATCTTTTATTTTATTTTTTCACTGTGCCTGCTTCTATAGCTGGGTCTTGGTAAAATCCCTGATCTAGACCAGGGGTCGGCAAACTGCAGCTCGCGAGCCACATGTGGCTCTTTGGGTACGTTCCGTCGCAAAAGTTTGCTGACCCCTGGAATAGCCAATCCTGTCCCTCACAACAATTTAAAAATTATCTGAGAGCCATAATTATATTTTTACATAATCACCATTGTGCGAATAATATCCTTTAAAAATCTGATAAATGAAACTATGATAGTTTTATTTTCATTTTCAATTTTACTTCAGAGCCACATGTACGTACCCAAAGAGCCGCATGTGGCTCGCGAGCCGCAGTTTGCCAACCCCTGGCGGCTCTTCAGTCTCAAAAGTTTGCTGACCTAGCGGAATTGTCATCATACCTTCTATTACCTAGGCCAGAGTTGACCTACTGGTCCATTTTCTGGTGCGTGTTCCAGCACTAAACAATGGAAGGTGGATGCCTTGGAGAACTCTGTTGAAAAGGATTCTGAATTCATACCTGAGGTCAGTGAAAAGGCATCATTATCAGCTAGGGGTGTCTGTCATGGGGGCTAAATGGCAGAGTGACACCAAGCGTGCCATGCATTTGCTTTGTCTGAAGCAGGCATCCGAGAAGTATAGAGAAACAGAACTCAAAGGGATGGAAAAGGCCTTTGGAGATCACCTGGCCCACCCCTTGTGAGGAGAAGGAGACCCATTGAGGGTGAGCCCCTTGAAGAAATACAGAGAAATGGGCCCAGAGTCAGTCAAGCATCCTTCCGGCTTTACCAGGATACACTCACAAAAAATATCCCCCATCACAGGTGCTGGCCCACTTCAGGCTGTTCCCTCCCCAACAGGCATTTAACAAATGTCACCCCTAAAGGCAGGGAGCCCAAGATGGCCCCTGCTTTCCGACTTGGTCTCACGTGACTCCCCCTAACCAGCACGACCACCAGCAGGTTCCCTCAGGGGCGTTGAAGGCGTTGGCCCAGGATAGAGGCTCCCCAAGGAGACTGCCTCTCTTCTCCCATCGTCCAAGCTTTGGCTGTGTTTGCTCTGTTCACAAAGTGGCTTCCTGTTTCAAAGAGGAATAAGCTTTTTAAAGGGTTATAAACGCGATTCAAAAGGCTTTTTGGACATCAAATAGCTCATAAAAAAGGAACGTTTAGACAATTTCAGCATAAATGAATGAAAAACATACGGTGTATGCCTCCCGGTCTTCTGTTGCACCAAAATGTTCTGGCAAGAGAGGAAAGCAGAAGTGGCGAGTGGTTTGGGTTTCACTGTATCTGGGACTTGAGTTTCCAGAGTTCAAAAATGTAGCTTTTATTGCAGGCCAGAGCATATTTGAGTAGAGTGGTTGCCTCGTATTAAACTAGTTTTAAAAAAAAATAAGGGAAAATATTTCCATAGACATTTTTAAAAGTCTGTTCTGTCTTGCTGACTTCACCTCTGTCACAGGTCCCAATTCATTCCTCTAAAGCTGGGTTTCTCCGTCTCAGCACTGTTGACACTTGGGCCGGGTGATTCTCTGCTGGGGGGAGCGGGGGCTGTTCTGAGCCTTGTAGATATAGAGTTTCATCCCTGGCCTCCCCACCCACTTGATGCCAACGGTGCCCTCCTCCCAGCTGTGACAGTCAAAAATGCCAAGTGTCTCCTGGGGTGCAAAATTGCCCGCCTCCCATTGAAAATCACTTTTACAGAGTCACAATTTATGGATCTAGAGTATTCGTTAGCCAATAATATTAGAGTGAGAATGGGAATCGGTGAAGAGGTGAGCTTTAGGGAAGGCAAACAAAATTCAGCTCTAACAGGAAACTTAAAATACTCTCGTTTCTGTATGTCTGTGAAAGATATATGCGAATTCCTATTTGCAATATCATACCCTTTCCACTGGAATAATGTCGAGGGCTCCTTAGCCGACCCACACAAATGTCTGAAACACAACCGAGAGCCTCAAGTTCGTTACCCTCCCTTCATGCAGCCAAAACAATGGGCCCGGAGACCATGCACGGAAGATCTGCCCTCATACCTCACCCTGAGCCTAGCTGTATTATGCTCATCCAAAAATGCAATCAGCTTGATGAGCTTAGGTCAGGAGCAACACATTGTGATGGTGTGTGTGTGTGTGTGTGTGTGTGTGTGTGTGTGTGTGTGTGTGTGTGTGTTTGAAGGACGGGAGGTAGGATGACTAACCATTCTGCTTAGCTCAAGACTATCTGATTTTAGCACTGAAAATCCTGCCTCTCATGAAACCCCTTAGACTCCAGCAAACCCCAACAGTTGGTCATCCTAGTGGCAGGACAACTGCTGTACAAGGGGGCTGGTGACAAAGAAAAAAGATAACGAACTCCAAAAATCCCTCCCAAAGACACACAGGGCTTCACTGTACAGGGCCATTGAGTGTGAGGGAAGCAGCCTTATATCTATGTGTTGTGGGCATCCTGTAGTTCATTTAACATCACACAGCAACTGAGGTCCAGAAGGGTCCCTCAGCACACAATTAATATTAAGTCTGGGGAGTGATGTCAGTGAAAATTATGAAGCAGGTAACTCCAAGAACCTGTCCCTCCAAAGAGACATTGAAAAGCAAGCAAAAGCTTGCAGACTCACACAGGGTCTTTCCAGCACCTATGTGTTTTTTAATGTCAATATTATTATCAATTAATCTATAATTAATATATGATTATGTATTATAATTACATTATATAATTATAAATATAATTAATGCTATTGACCACGATATCCTTTTGTTGAGTGCTTCTCACGTACCCCTAGACACTGGGTTAAACACACTGTGTATATTGCACCAGTGAACCCTCTCGAAAAGTTGAAGGGAGGCTCATTTGATGGATGGGGAAACTGATCTCAGACAGGCAATTTCAAACCAATTTTCAACCTCTACATTCTAAGGGGAAAAAATATATATATATACCATCAAGTATTGCAAGTGAACGCAATGAGTTTCTGCCCAGAACTTAGCAAAATCCCAAGCAGTTATGAAGCAACTCGGTTACTCACTGGGATTTTTCAAACAGGTGGACCTGAGTTTGGGTCCTGGTTTTGCCATTTACTAACCAAAAAGTTCACTTAATCTTTGCCAGCTTCCGTTTCTTCTTCTGTACTTTGGGAAAAGCCAGGGAACCCAGTAGGGTGCAGGGATGGGCTCTGTCGCCCGACTGCCTCGGTTCAAATTTTAGCCAAGACACTGCCTGTGTCTTACTCGTGTGTTGCTCAGGCTCCCGTATGTGTTGGCTTCTTCATCCCAAAATATGGGTAATAATAGTATTTGCTTTATAGAACTGTTGTAATACATGCGTTCATGCTTGCATGCTTTTCAGAAGAGACCATGGTATGTGAGGAGCCATGTTATTATAGTTATTTCTGCTACTGTCTAAGCAATGGTTGCACTAGGCTGATGCAAGGAGAAAATGCATAGAAAGTTTCAGTACAGTCTCTGACACACAATAAATTTTCAATAAGTTAGCTATCATCATTTATTTCATTAGTTATTCAACCTGTGTAGACAACTACTCTGTGTCAGGTGCCGCCGTAGATGATGGGTATACGAGATAACTAAGATATTGTCATTATTCTTTGGAGCCCACAACCCTTGGCATGCTTTAACTCTTCAGAACGTCTTGATCAGTGGGCACAGCCATCTGACATTAGATGACATTTGATGGTATCATGACAGGAAGAATTGTCCTTTCTCCTGAACCTCCGCTGTCTACCATGCTAGCTCCTAGCCACAGCTATTTCAATTAAAAATAATTTTTAAAAAAAATTTAATTAAAATGTAGTTGCTCAGTTGCACTAGCCACCTTTCACATGTCCAGTAGTCATCCGTAACTAACAGCCACCGCATTGGACAGTTCAGTTATAGAGCCTTTCCATCATCGCAAGAAGTCCTACTGGATACCACGGCCCAGGAGTGTTAGGCCTCCAGGTTGCTGATGTTCGATTGATCATCTCATGGCTCTTCTCTTCCGATTCCCTTCCCATGGCTTGATAAACAAGGCGTGTGTGGTGCTTAGTGTGCCTAAAAGCGTTGCGTTAGCACACCGAGCTTATCCGTAGCGTTTCTGAATCGGCGTGGCACAGATACTCCTGGCCCCCGAGTTGATTTATCTTGATGTTTGGTTGAATTCCTCACATTCTGGGTCTCTTTGGTAACCTTTTCACCCCGTTCTTTTTTAAGGTGGCTGGCTGGCTGTTACAATTCATCATGAACGCATCTCAGTCCAGGCCTGGCTCCCCTGACAGAAGGAACAGCCGGTCTCCAAGAGGTCAAAGACATTTTTCTCCCTTCGTCTTTCTCAGTTTCCAGCGTAGATTTGTCACTCTGAGAAAGCATGAATTCTGGATTTGATGTACTTTAATTGATTTCACCCTCAACAAGTCAGACTGTCCATCAGTTTGCTCCTTGGGCTTCCCTGAACTTCGCTTCAGGCTAAGGTTTCCTTCTGTCCCTGGACACAAGCTGTCACCCAGCAATTTACTCCCCACTCCAGCCTCCAGGAGCCATCTCATTTTCACTCCTGTAACTCTCCTGAGGGAATAAGAAGAGATGTGGGGTACCACAGGGGAGAGATGGTAGATAGAGGAAAATTAAGACTGGATAAAAGAAAGAAGGACATATGGGAAAAGCCTTATAAGTTGTCTCCTCCTCTGGCAAATTTGTCGAATTGCTGTCTGAATTGATAATGGGGTGAGATTAGGGGAAGAGTGGATGGGTGGGTGGGTGGATGGATGGATGGATGGATGGATGGATGGACAGATATACATGAACAGACAGATGGCTGAAAGCATACTTTGATTAATTGATGGACAGACAGGCAGCAAGACACACAGAAGAATGTATGAATAAGTGAAAGAATGTCAGGCACTGATTCAATCTATCATTAATAATTTGATTCATCCAATAAAACTTAACATTTTAATGTATTATCTTGCATATGTTTGAAACTGTGATACATGCCTGAAGGTTCAAAAATTACACAGTCTCTGTCACCAAAAAGCTCATACCCCCAAAAAGAAGAAGGGCATATAACAATAAAAAGTCATAAGGCAGTTTATATTATGGACATTTATAATATTGTAAGAATAAAGTAAGAAGGGTGATCTTCAGAGACATCTCACTGAAGTCCAATAAATTATCAATTAATTTAATTAGTGAATGTCAAAGTAATTTCTGGGAGCAGAAACACAAAGAGCCTATTCAAGACTGTCCCTAGGTCAAGTTATAAAGCAGAATATGTGGGCACCCCCAGAGTTCCCTCTGTTTTCCCCTCATCCATGCGAAGAGTGTGGGTTCATGTTGACCTCTCTGTCTTTTCATGAAGGAACATGAAGGTATCAGGAATGGGTTAAATATATTACTTCCACTAGGTATTTGTGTATTTTGAAAGAGGTTTCCTACACTAAGATTCCTTCTGGTAAAGGACTTAGGGCATTAATGAAAGAACTATTTGGAAGATCAGAATTACATATTTCATTCAGTCTTTAGTGTGATCTTAGCAAGCTAAAACAACCAGTTATCTGGAAAGAGATGATGATTTCCTGGATGACGTCTGGTGATGAGATTGATGTTCGACTCCATGGTTAGTGATGTAAAGCAGCTACTTCAGCATAAACCTCCCGATGGACCAACGTGTTTTCTCACCAGCAAAGCCTAGTATGCAGTTGTTGGTTTGGCTTATGATGGAAAGAATCTCTACCACCTCACTCCTGGAGCCTGGAGAAGACAGTTCTAAAACCTGGGTGCTGTCCATGGTTCTAGATGAATTCAGGTGTGTCGTGGTTTTCTAGCGAGGAATGCAAAGGGCACCAAGGGTGACGTGATGTCTTGCATAAAGTTTTCTAAAAGGACAGTTTTAGATTGGCTACCAAAAGTTCCATAAAGGATGGTGACTTTGAGTATGAAAATAACCTCATTAAAGGGAGATATAAGACTTGATTTAATCCTGAGTTCAAATACCACCATTATCGCTTCTCTGTGCCTTAGCTTTCTGTTCTGTCAAATTCCCCTTCACATGGGTTTTGTAAGAATGAACTTAAATAGAGGAATCAGAGAATAGTGGATATGAATGGGGACTGTGGCAAGTCTGCATGGTTTTGAATTCTGACTGCTGCATTTAACTTCATGGCTTTAGGAAATTTATTTCATCCTTCTGTGTGTCACTATCTTCAACAATAAATGGGGATATGATAATAAAAGTACATAGTTCAGGGGGTGACCAGTTAGCTCCGTTGGTTAGAGCATGGTGCTGATAACATCAAGGTTGCCGGTTCGATTCCCGCATGGGCCACTGTGAGCTGCACCCTCCTTAGAAGAGTCAACTATGGCATTGTAGCATGAAAGCCATGTGTAACCAATGACAATGGCTGTTACCCACTCCTCCAAATTTTTTTAAAGTACGTAGTTCACAGATTTATTAAATGGGAATGAAATACATTAGCTCATGTAAAGCACTTAGAGCAATACTTAGCACACACTAAACGCTCATTAAATGTTCATTGTTGTTTGCTGTTACTAGATCATTTTCACATCACAGGTGATCATGTGTCTGGATGCTTCACTAAGGAGATTTGACTTCATCAAGAGTGTTTATTCCTTCGACTATTCTTTCATTCATTCACTCAATTTCAAAAATATTTACCAAAGATCCACTCCTGTTCTTAACCTCCCAAAAAGCAATTATGGTCTAACATTTATATGATAGAACTCCTTGACAAATACTTACTAGATCAAAGATTGGACTTGGTTAACTTTAAGGACTCTTCCCATTTTATTTCAATACATTGAATTGAATTGAACTTAACTGAAGTGAATTGAACTGAATGTGCCAAATATATCAGTACAGAATCTTCAAGCAGTTTTCTGGTGATATTTTTTTTCTGTTTCTGTTTTATCTATTCTTGATAGTTCTTATGGGTCCCATTTCTGGTGAACTCTTGAGCATTTTAAAACTAAATAGCACATTAAGCGTGATTTGAGTTTCCTCTATCTGGGCCTAAAGCACAATAGACACGTGGCATATACATTCGGTGAACAAATGAATGAAGGATTTGAAATTACCTTTTCATTTCTATTTCTGGGAGCAGGAAAGCAGTGGTGGTTAATAACGCAACAAAACTCCAAGTTGGCTTTAAAAAAGAAAAGTAGAAGGGAGCAAAATAATAAGGTATCCCAAACCCTCTTTCATTGACTCCATCATTTCTTGGACCTTTAATTCAAGGATTAATCTGTCTACTATATTTGCTTTGGCCTCAACTCAAAAAGCAACCCCACTTTCCATAGGGACAAAGGCTTAGAATTGCTCGAATGGACTGCTTTGGCTCATTGATGTGTTCAAAGCCTGTCTGTCCATTAGCAGCTCTGTCTGTCTGCCTTTGCTTAAAAAGGGATTTCCTTTAACTCACGCCCTTTTGTACCTTTTCTATGCAAAGTTTCTACATTGGGGGAGCAAGAGCCTGGCTGGACATTTCCATCTCCTTACTTGTTTTAAAAAAGAGAAAAATCATCCCCCCCACTCAGCTTGAATAGAAGCATCCTTTAGCAAGATCCCAGGAGCCAATCTTCCGTCCCCCAACGAGGTATTTGTTACGTAAATTCCTCCATTTGCTGAGTCTGCAAGGTGCTGGCATGGAAGTCGCAATCCAGAGACTGGTGGCAGTTTTTAATGTGTCTTGATGCTGGGCTGCCTAGCTATTTTTTTTTAAGCAGATTTATGCCGCATTTTAAAAATCCATTATGTTACATTATGGGCTTATTGTCAATCCAGATAATGTTGATCAATTTCAGTCTTCCAAAAATCTGCATTTATAATTGTGCCATGTAATCAAAATTATTTATGTATGTCTACGTTCAGACATTTATAAAATTATAAATCAGAATTATTTATATGTGTCACAAGATACTTGGTTATTTTGAATGCCTGATTTATACCACCACACACTGTCATTTTTTTCTCTCTCTCTTTATATTGCATTAAGTCCTTGCTGGTGACTTTACCTTCCTCTGTAGAAAATACCTTTCAGACAACTCAAAATTAGCATTTATATAGATTATTTTTAAAACACCTCTTGTTTGATATGTTCACAAACAGCAGTGTTTGCTTATTGTAGAAAACTTGGCATTCAAAAGAATAAAGGAAAAATTAAAATCAACCTTAATTGCATCTCTCAGAGATAATTACTGTCATTTTGTTCTATTTTATTCTGGTTTATATGTGTTTTGGGTTTGTGTGTGTGTGTGTGTGTGTGTGTGTGTGTGTGTGATATTTTTACCAATTAAGATTATACCACCATTGTACTCATATATCCTGCATTTTTCCCATTCAACGTGTATGTGCATTTCTTACTGTCAAATGTTTTTCCAAAATATGAAACTTTGAATGGCCACAAACATCTTATCTTGTAAATGCATCATAATTAACTTAATCGTTCTTATTTGATTGGATACATAGATTGTTTCCAATTGTTTGCTGGTGTGAATAAAGCTATGCTTTAAATCATGTCCACTTCTCTAATTAGTTCCTTAAATTTAAGCTTATCAATAAAATGTGTAGGTCAAACATTTTAGACGCTTGCTACATGTTGTGATTGGCCAATTCCTGCAACCCCTTTATACTAAAAATTATTCACTACCCTATAGATGATTGACTATCAGCCCAAATTCTTCATCTTTTTCTTTATCCAGGCTGTTTGTCATCTAATGTTGTAGTTAGATGAACACAAAGCTAACTGGACTTCCTCATCCATCAACTTTGGGTTCAGCCCAATGAGTTATTTCAGCCAATAGGATGTTAGTACAGGTGACACAAACAGGGGTTTGAAATGTCCTTGCACAGTATAACTTGCCCTCTTCTGCCTCCATCGTAAAAACACATTGCCCTACATAAATTCCAAAAAAAAGATGAGTGCTACATGGAGCAGAGCTACCCATCCGGCTTGAGGACTTAAAACTGAAGCAAAAGCCGCTCAGCAGAACCAGGCTAGATCAGCCTACCCGCAGGCAACCTGCCGACACCAAGGAGCTAACTCAGCCAAGATCAACAGGGATGCCCCAAGGAACCTGCAGACATGAGTGAAACGAACGCTCCTTGTTTATCTCACCCAGGTTTGGTGATTGTTACCCAGCAATGGCTAACTGACACACCCTCCATAATTCAATGAAGACATTTGGTCCTCTTATACCCATTTAATAAGCAGTTAAACTGAGGCAGCACAACATAATGGTTAATAAAAGAGGCTTGGGACTGTCCAGCCCTCGGTCTGAGTGACCTTAGTCAAGTTACTTAGTCTCTGTGAACCTCAGCTTTACTATCTGGTAAATGGGAAGGATATCAGTCCCTACCTTATAGAGCTGTTATGAAGATTAAACCAGATAACACTAGTAAAGTGCTTAGTATAATGCCTATGTACAAAATAAAGTCAGTAAATTCTTTTTACCATTTTCCATGAGAACCTGTGAACTTCTTGAGGTCATGGACTCCACCTTATTTTTAGAATCTTAGGCTGCACCAGTGCCTGGCACACAGTAGGTACTCAATATCTGTTGATCAGTCATTGTCCACTGTTCTTGTCCCTCTGTTGGGTGCAATGAATTGGAAATAGAGTTGGGAGATGCTTCATTGTTTTCTAGACCTGGGGCTTCTCGTGCCGAATTACTTCTGCAGTGATAATAATCTACCCATCACTGACAATGTGGAAATAAATAGGCATGTTATACATGCACTGCATGATGGGAAAAGCCACCATGCACACCCCAAGTATCTCAATCCTACATCTTCATTCTTACCAGCTACCTACACTCCATCACTACCCACCTCCACCAAGGATGTAGTTAGACAGCAATGAGATAATGTGATTGAGTGGCAAGGAAAAATTCCGTGTACACTTAGAGCTGTGGTTCTCAACATTTATTGGGTTTCCATCACCTCCTTTGAAAATCTGATGGATTCGATGGAACCCCCTCTCCAGAAAAAAAAAATGAAATACACATACACAAAGCTCACACACATCATTCAGATTTCCACGAATCTCTGGAGTAAGCATTCATCATTTGTGATATTCCTGTAGCCAAAGCACAAGTGAGAAATATCTATTCAGCCTTTTGTTCTTTGCCTACATATGCAAAGTATATCACTTCTCTGCAATAGAAAAGCCAATTCTCTGAGCTCCCAATAGCTGGTGCCGGCATATTTAGACATAGAGGTGGGATGCATATTATCTCTGGCAGAGACTGCCAGCAATCCACCAGAATTGATGCTCCCTCTAGCATAATATGAAGTTGTGGTTAGGAAGCCTCTCCCTGGACAAAGACTACATTTCCCAGAAAACCTCATTCTAGTGGTGGTCACGTGACTGGTTCGTGCCAATGAAAGGTGGGCAGATGTGATGTATGTCACTTCCGAGTCAAGTCTTTTTAAGAAGCCGTCTTCTTGCTGTAGTTTCACTTCTGCCTAGTGACAGCCACTGACCGGGCAGACATCGGCCTGGCTAGGGAGAGGCAAAGTCACACAATGGAAGAAATTTGAATTCCAGAATCACTATTTGAAGGAAAACTACCCACCAACCTGGAACATTCACATCTGTTGTGTGAGCAAAATGTAAACTTACTTTGTGTTAAGCCACAGACACTCAGCATTCCCCCAACTCCATGGTTTCCAAAGTGTGATCTCTGGAAATTTGTAAGAAATGCAGATTCCTGGGACACATTCCAAGTGGACCAAAGCAGAAACCCTCCAGGTGGGGGTCCAGCAACCTGGGTTCTAACCAGCCTTCCAAGTGATTCTGGGAACAACCACTCTAAATAATACAGTGCCTGAGAATGAGATTTAGAGTCTAGTTTCCAGGTTGAGATCCTGGCCCTAGCACTTACAAGCTATGCAACCTTGAGCACGCTACCTAACTTTCTTACATCTCCATACAGTGCCAGATATGGATGCCAAGGGTGCATGACAATAGTACCTAATTCATGGGCTTTGATGTGAGCAATAAAGGGGATCAACCAAGTAAAGGCATCTGGCACACAGTGGGTGCTCAGAAAACCTTAGCTAGAATTAATATTTATCAAACAGAAAAGCCAACTATCAGTCCCAAAGTTTGCATAGTGGGCTTTTCCCCCCTTCTGCTTAATGCCGTTCCCTGACATGCACTACTAGCGTATGGACATGTGCCACGGCAGGCGAGCATTCCATCAGCTGGGCATCATGATACAGCTAGACCTCCAAGAGAAAGCAAGGCGACAGAATGCCTGCCTAGTGACGGCCACTGACCTGGCTGACATCAGTGTGGCCAGACCAACAAGGTCAGTGAGCAAGCAGCAGGTGGCTAAACTGGGCTCAACAGGAGCAGGACCAAGAAGAGTTTCCACCTTAAGCAAACTTCTGGCTGATCTTTTTTTACCCTTGCAAGAAGATGCCCTCGCTTTTTCAACAGCCGCCCTGTGCGGACTAATCTTTGAATCTATGTTCTCTAAGCTGCTCTAAAATATGAAGCTTGGTGATTAATCCAAAGGCTGTAGAAAGAGCTCTGATGCCAGGTGTAAGCATATTTTTAAAAGGGGGTGGCATACTTTCAAAACTAGCCCCTGGGGGCAGCCAATTAAATTTCCCTATGAACAATGCATGCACAAATGGAGGGCTGGATGCCTCGCTTTGATTTTTGCTCAACTCAGATTGGCCGCGCGGGTTGGATGATTTGGTTTCTTTGACCAAATGGTACCCATCACCCCGTTATGAGGACTTGCACCTGCTCTTCGAGGGACCAAAGCTGCCAGCTCCGCTCACCCCTTTTGAATGCCCCTGATCAGCTTTAGTTCTTAAAGCCTTGGATTTTGTCAGCTTAGATTCCTCACCATTTGGTGGGCAAAAGGGAGTGTGCTCCCAGTAGCCTGCCAACTTCACTGTCACAGCTGCAACTCTCCACTGAGAGTTCCTTCTGCTGAGGAAATGCAAGGAATTTTACAAAATAGTCACCCTAACCTCACAGAGTCTGTGAACTCCAGTCCCTCCTGTTCTTTCACAGGAGATCATATTTCTCTCTGACTCAATCTTTGTCAGGGCACAAGGACAACAGACTGGCTTCTTAGACTCCCAGAGTCCCAAATGTATATAGTGGGCAAGAAATGGACCAAAAGAAAAAAAAGAAAAAAAAAAATCCGTGCCCATGGCAGACATCAATAATCAATCACAGAACTCTTGCTGCAGGCCAGGATCCATCCTCCAAATTTGTGCTCAAGACAACCATCATTAGTAAATCTCAGTGGACCACTTAGATGTATTTGCTATTCTGATCTAGAGCAGCCCCTTTACATAAAATAAAAGGCCAGAGGGGAGACATGACCTATCAACCTTCAAATACCATGTGTGAGCTAGAGCTCAGATTAGACCTCAAGTGTGTTAATCCCCATACTACGCGCTTCCATGACAAAAGTTCATCATGCCACTTGATGTCTCTGGAGGTCCACCCCACCTCTCCAGGTTAAACAGGCCTAAACATATGAGCCTTGAAACACCCTGGTGGCCAACTTTTATCCTCCACCAGCATGCAAGACAAATGATGTGTTAGTCAGCTCTTGCCGTAGTAACGCTGCATAACAAATCACCCACAATCCAGTGGCATACAGCAATAGACGTATTATTACATTCACTGATCTGTAATCAGCTGTGGTTCAGCTGATGTAGGCTTAGCTTGGCTGCATTCTTCATGTCTGTTCCATGTGTGGTTTATTCTAGAGTCATGGATAAAAGGGCAATGACTACCTGCGTGATGCTTTTCTCATGGTGGATTAAGAGAGTTCAAGAGTCAAGTCAAAACATGCAATCATGTTGAAGGACTCTGCTTACATCATGCCCTTTAGCACTGCCTTGACCAAAGCATGTCATGTGACCAAGCCCAAGTTCAACAGCATGAGGAATATATTCTCTGTCCACAGTAGAAGAGGAAGGTGGGGAATATTAGCGGAACAATAATATAAGCTATTAAAAAAATGGCTTTGAAAATTCTAAAGAAACCCTTCAGTGAGGGTTGGGATAAATAGAAGCCTTTTGTGACAGCCAGACTGTACTATGCTCTCACTAGAGAGCATTGATAAGCATCTGTGTACCACAATTAATCCCCAAGAAAGCTAAAACAGGTATTGTGTTAATATTGGCTCACTGGTTTTGTTTCTGATTCTCCTACTTTAAGGAAAGCTGGATATGGAAATTCTCACCCAGTGAAAGACAGATCATGCATATTTTAATGGCCAGACAGTGAATTCCCTAAGAGAAATATTTGTGTGTTTCTTAATACTACGTTACCCTTCGTGGTGCACACACACACACACACACACACACACACACAGAGTAGTTAAGAATATGGACATTGGGGAGAGAGCCAGATTCAAAGTCAAAGTCATCACCTACTGGCCAGGTTACCTTGGGCATTTGTGTGATCTTTCTAATCTTCAGTTTTCTACTCTATGACATGGGCATAATCATATCCATCTTGCAGAGTGCATATTAAGATATGTAAGCAAAGTGCCTGGCCAATGTTAGGCCATCAGTGTATTCCAGCTTATATTTTTATCCAAAGATCCTCTTAAATTGCCAAATTCCCTTGGTATGGTAGCCAATAATGCTACTCATCAAATACTTCTAATTTTCTGCTTTCCAGGCACTTGGAAGGCTTGTGCTCCTCTGCCCCTTTTGAAGTTGGGCGTGGCCATGTGACTTGCTTCGGCCAATAACATATGAGCAAAAGGGACATGTGTTACTTTGAGGCAAAAGCTTCAAAAGCCATGATCAGCAGTTCACCATGTTCATTTCTTACTGCAGCGGTGCCCATGGAAGCATGTATCAAGATGAGCCTTATGTCAGCCTGAATCATTGAAAGATTTCAATGACTCCTCCCCAGCCCCCAGCCAACATGCACTCTACATGTAGCATGGGAAGGAAATAAACTCTTCTTATGCTGAGCCGCTGAGATTTGGCAGTTAGTTATCGCAGTATAACCTAGTCCACGCTGCCTCATACACTTTGCATGGTTAAATATGGTCTTCTTACATGAGATAACGGAGCACCATTTCGGAAAGATTTACACTGCATATCAACCAGTTATATTTGCCCACCCCTATGCCAGTACTTCCCCATATCTGCAGGGTAGCCCAAGAATTCTACCTTCTCTCTTCCTGCAGGCTGACTTTCTACGTGCAATGAGAAAGTGCCCACAGGTGCTCTAGGCTCAGGCACTTGTTGATCCCAGGGCAATGTTGCTCAAAGTGTGTTCCAAAGACCATCCTGGGTGTGAGTTAAATATGCATATTGTCTAGCCCCTCCCCAATTTGCCAGACTGACCTAGTGGTTTCACCTGGAAATCTGCATTTTACCATGTTTCCCAAGCAACGCATAATGGAATTTGAATACATGATCTAAAAGTGCCTTTGAAGAGACCGGCCAGAGTGGGGAAGTATGGCGTGGGCAGCCCCAGGAGGCTTACAGGGTTGGAGTGAGCGGGACACAGGTTCTCCAAAGCTGGGATCGGGGAAGGAATGTATGTCTTTATGTCTCGTTTACAGGACTCTCACTGATGCCATGTTCTCTGCCAGACACTAAGGTTTCTCTTACCCTTGGCTGGACTCATTTGTATTCGTTTATATTCACCTTTGGTCATTGTAGGTATTTGAATTGGGGCCCCTGGACCAAACAGTACAGGGCTCGGGCTCTATGAGTCCGTGGCATTTTTCTGTGGTGCCTCAGTTTCCCAACTCACCTCAGAGCCTCTTCCACCAACTCCCCAACTTCAAGCCAATGGGTCTGAACCCTACGGGGACTCAAATTCATTTGAAATTCTGATGACAACTATGAACCCTCTGGCCAGAAAAATGCCCATATGAGCACACATATGTATAAGTGTGGGCACACGCTCACAACACACACACACACACACACACACACACACACACTATTTCGTGCTTTGCCTGCGAACCCAAATTAGCTCGAGAGGTGCAATTTGTCTGCAGTCTATGGTGGACTCCAAGTTCTCCATCAAAGTCCTCCCACCACAGCCTGGCCGACACAACTTTGAGATGTCTCCCGGACTCCAGAAAAGCACCCTTTCCAGCGAAGTTTTTTATAGGCAGAGGTCACCGTCTGGTCCCAGTGCCCACTTCATCTCCGATTCACGCTTTCAAAGAACAGAGAGAAAAAAAACAAGCAAGTCACAGCCAAGTGACCCGCGCTGCGAAAAGTGCAGGGGCCAGCAGGGCCCTGACCTTCCTGTGTAGGTAACAAATTGGATGCCGTGTTTGCACCGGGCCCTGGAGGGAGGGAAGAAAGGAGGGAAGTGGGGGGGAGGGCAGTGTGGGATGGAATTGGGGTTACAGGGGTCAGCAGCCTTGGCTTTAGGCGTCCACAGAGCCACTCCATCCACCCTTTCCCAGGAAACAGCCACCGCGACAGGACACCCAGAGGGTAGCAGCTGGAGGTCAGCAGAGGCCAAAGCGTACACACACAAGTGCGTGTTTGTGTGCTTGCGTGTGTGTGTGCCCGCACCCAGCACAGGCAGCAGAGTCCTTGAATGGAATTCTTGTAAGAGATCTCCAAGAACCCTCTAGTCCAATCCCAGCTCTTAAACACATAAGGCATAACCCCGTTTCCCCCCTCAGCATTACCAGGAGGCAGTGTATTCTGGCCTCTAGGTGCATCGTTTCTAAAGCTAAACTCCCTGGGTTCAAATCCCACCTCTGCTACTTAGTAGCTGTGTGACTTTGGAAGGTACCTTAACCTTTAGGTGCCTCAGTTTCTATTTCAAAAGAAAGGAAGGTGTTCATACTGACTTCCTCATGTATTTCTGAGAAGGAAATAAGTTAATGTATGTAAAACACTGAGAAAAACAAGTGCAAGCAGCTAATTATGCATTCAACAGATGCACATAGAGTAGTCTGTACATGATGTGTTAATTTCCTCGGACATCTACTATGTTTATTTTGTATAAATTATATCATTTAATTCTCCTGGAAAGACAAATGCATTGTATTCCTATTTTATAGATAAGGAAACTGAGGCTCAGGGGGTTGGTCACTTGCCTAGGGTTACCCCATTCATGAGTGATGGCACCAGCCTTATCTACTTCATTCTGCAGCCCTGGCTTCGAATCAATTCACTATAGTGTTTAATTTGCCATTGGATTCTAAACAGCTAGGTCAATGTTTGACATATAAATGGATGGATGGATGGATGAATGAATGAATAGATGGATAGATGGATGGATGGATGGATGGATGGATGGATGGATGGATGGTGGTTCTACTATTCTCCCTTCATTTACTCTTTCCACTTGAACCTTTCGTCCAGGGACAGCCCAGGGAAAGCCATGACCTTCGTACATGCACTCATCTCTTGTCTCCTTCCTGCGCCCCCATTCTAGGCCATCAGTCCCCACCTTTACCGCTCAACTGCCCTCCATCTCTCCTACAGGTTTCTCCTCCCAAGCAAGGCCCGAAATATTTCTCTGGCGCTGGAGGAAACTCATTCTTTCTGGTTTAATTCGCCCCGTCTGGCCTTAATTGCTTTGCCCTGTTGTGCAGAGACCTCCCATGGCGACAACCCTGAGGATGGGCTGCGGGGCAGGAGGACTGGGGAGGAAGTCAGGCCGAGCTGTTGAGTGGGGAGTGGATTAGTCGGAGGCCAATGGGGCAACGGAAGTCAAGTCGGGGTTCTCTCGGAGCAGCCTCGGCTCCAGGCCGGCCCTAGGTTGTGACGTTAACGATTGAACTTGGGCAGCAGCATGTGTCTGGGGGCTGCGTTGGCCTCCCTCGCCCCTGTCCTGAGTGTTTGGTCCTGCAGCTCATTAAGCAGTGACACTTAACACATCATCAAACTGCTTTACAGGCACAGCCCACACAGCTCCTGGCCCCTGGAGTCCCCAGGTAGTGGGGGACGGTGACCTCCCAGCGACTGGAGCTGGGGCTAGGTGGACACACAAGGCGATCAAAGCCCTCTTGGGAAAACCAGAGCAAGGACTGGATTAAGGCAGCAGGACCCCTGACCTTTGACCCCGAGGACTGATAAAGACTAAGGTGCATGGAGAACAGGGGGTCCGGGGCTGGTGTCATGGGACCAACATGGCATCTGATGTCATGTGAACAAGGCTCAAAACCTGGACTTGCCACTTCCCAGCAGCCGTTGAACATGGTGAGGCTTTTGAACGTCTCTGACCCTTTGTTTCCTCAAGGAGGCTAACCGTGCTGACCCCAGAGGGTTGTTGCTACAAATATTGGGAAAACACATGTAAAGTGCTTAACGAAAGGCAGGCAATAAATGGTGAATTATTTAAATTATCCGCTCCTGTTTCCTGACTGTCAGAGGAGCAAAGGGTTCCATCGGATCAGGCTGAATTATTAGCATCCAGGTTTTCATTCAGTGTTACCAAAAATCACAATAAGAAAAGCAACAAAGATAAGAGGTAGCAAGTGTCCACTCTAAGCCAGGATCTCTCTATCTCTCTCTCTCTCTCTCTCTCTCTCTCTCTCTCTCTATATATATATATATATATATATATATATATATATATATATATATATATATATATATNTCTCTCTCTCTCTCTCTCTCTCTCTCTCTCTCTATATATATATATATATATATATATATATATATATATATATATATATATATATATATATATAATCTCATTACGTTTTCATAACACTGTGAGGCTTTTCAATAATTATTTCCATTTTACAGAAGTGGAAACTGAGGCTCAGAAGGGATAAGTCGTCTCGTGGAAGCCAAGCTGGGATGTACACCCAGATCTGTAGAATCTGAGCCCTTGCTCCTTCCAGCAGTGGGTAGGTCTCAGAGGGGTGGGGAAAGGGGCAGGGAGAGCTGCAGAGGAGACCCACTGGCGCATGAGAGGGGCACTGGCCTACATCTCCATCTGAAAGAGTCCCTGATTTCCAGCCATTCCTCCAGAGCCTCAAATATTTCCTAAATCTCCTTGAAATAGTCCTGGCCAAAAAGGGCCTGCTTTCACGGTTGATGTGTAGTAATGAGGCAGGGTTAATACCTCATTAGGTCACGGTGCCATTTTGCATTTCATGGATATTCTATAACACAAGCAACAACAAACATATGAATTCCTGGGCCTGGCTTTCTGTGGGGGTGAGGAGCGTCAGATAAGGGCTCGCTGGATGTGGGCACAGGATAAAAGCCGATGCCTGGTTCTCATGACGCGTGGAGAAGATGGTCTGGTACCGGGGAGCCGTGACCCCGTCCTCCCACCCACCGCTGAGCCCCTTTTTGATGTGTGACTCCGCTTAGAATCTATGAGAGTAAGCAGTTTCCTTGGCCTTCCCGAAAGGTGAGTGCATTTTGTAGTAATCTGCTCGGGCTGCCCTAACAAGGTACCACAAACAGAGTAGCCTAAACAACAGAAATGTATTCTCTCACAGTCCTGGAGGCTAGAAGTCCCGGACCCAGATGTCAGCGGGGTTGGCTGCTTCTGAGGGCTGTGAGGGAAATTCTGTTCCGTGCCTCTCCCCTGGCTTCTGGTGGTTTGCTGCCATCTTTGATGTCCTTTAGCTCATAGAAGCATCACTCTGATCTCGGCTTCACGTTCACATGGCATTCTCCTTGTGTGTGTGTGTGTGTGTGTGTGTGTGTGTGTGTGTGTGTCAGTGTCCAAATTTCCCCTTTTTATAAAGACACAAGTCATGTTGGATTAAGACGCATCCTAATGACCTCATTTTCATTTGATTACCACTATAAAGACCTTACCTCCAGACAAGGTCTTTTTTGAGGTCCTGGGGGTTAAGATTCCAATATATGAATTTTGGGGGTGTTAGAGGGGGGACACGGTTCAACCTGTAACAGACACACATGACAGTAAGTGAAACAGGACCCCACAGGAACCTGAGAACTGGAAGGATTAACGGCAGACACTCAGAGTTATCTATTCAATTATCCATTTTGCTCTTTTTTCTTGCTCCCAGAATCCTGATTTTGTTCAGAGTGGCAATTGATTCACTCAGTGCATATTTAACAAGCATCTCCTGTGTCGAAGGTAAACCACCAAAGCAGAAGTGCTCTTGGTCCTCATGGAGATGGAGGCGTGGGGAAGACAGACAATAAGCCATTGTTGAGTAGATTTACAGAACGGGAGAAGGTATATAGTGGTTTTAGATGGGAATAAAAAACATAAAGCTGGGTACACTGGCTTAAATAGCATCCCCCAAATTCACGCCCACCCAGAATCTCAGAAGGTCACCTCATTGGAAACAACGTTTTTGCAGATGGAACTAAGTTAAGATGCGGTCAAACCAGACCAGAGTGGGCCCTAGCCCAATGACTAGTGTCCTTGTAAGAAGAGGGAGATTCGGACAGACACACGGACACACCGGGAGAAGTTCATGTGAAGACAGAGGTGGGAGTAATGTTTCTACAAGCCAAGGAACGCCAAGGATTGTCGGCAACCGGCAGAAGCTGGGAGAAAGGCGTGGAACTGGTTCTCCCTCACTGCCTCCAGAAGGAACCAACTCTGAAAACGCCTTGATTTTAGGCTTCTGGCCTCCGGAACCATGAGACAATAAAGTTCTGTTGTTTCAAGCCACCCCGTTTGTGGTACTTTGTTACAGCAGCCCCAGGACATTAATACACTGGTGAGGCAGATCAGGAATGGGAGAGGTGTTACGAGTTGGTCTGATGGAGAGGATAACATTTAAACAAATCATGAGGAGTAAGGTGGCCATGTGGGTATCAGAGGGGACAGCCTTCCCTATAGAGGGAACAGCCAGGGCAAAGGGGCTGGAGTGGGGCCCAGGAGTCCACTATGGCTGGAATGAAGTGATGGAGAGGGTGGGCAATACAGGATGAGGTCAGAAATACCACAGGACCCAGATCTTACGGGCCACCATAAAGACTTTATTTAGCTTTTACTCAAAGTGGCATGGAGCGACATGGTCGGCTATTTCAGACGAGTCACATGATATGACCATGCCCCAAGCCAGATGGACCATGATTGAACTAAAACCAAACGTGACAAGCTTCTCCTCCACTTTTACAATCGTCCCCCAAGCTAGCACAAGCTAACAAGTGACCAAGTAAAGACCGATAAGATCTAAACGTAAGCCGGCTGAGGGAGGCAGTCTCCGGAAAAACGTTTGCTTCCCTGATAATAAGGGATAGACACAGTTGACACTGCTCTTCTAACACCCCCGTCTTTTCCTCCAACTAGGCTGGTGCTTTAGCATCCTTCTTGCAACATGAGGCAACAGGCATTGGGATAAAAAGTCAACCCACAAAGCAAAGAAAGATCAACAGAGCCTTGCCAACAAAGGAATCTCCGAGCAGCTGAACCAACATAAACAACCATCTACCCCCTCACTTCCTGTGACACGCGCACAAAAAAATATGTGTTTCAGCCACATATGAGGTTCTCTTTTACTTGCAGCTGAATACTTTCCTAATGGACATAGTTGGAAATCAGACGTCAGGGACACAGTAGGCAGAAGGTCATTTAGAAGCCAAGGGGATTCTTACTTGGGTCCATCTTTCCTCCAAAGCTGGGAAGATAATTTTGTGGGAAGATAATTTTGTGGGAAGATAAACACATAAGCAAAGACTCTAATAGCTGGAAATTATTAAGCAGATATAATGAACTGTGATGAATGATCACTCAGAGTTGAAAGGGAGTTAAGATAAGAGGAAGCTGAGTGTAGGAAAAGGGGTAGCCATGACTCCTTTCTCTAATAAAGGTGACTCAGCCCTGCGATAAACATACAGTCAATAGGAAAATGAAATTACGCGTCGAGATTTGACTCCCCCTTTGGGGATCTGCTGGAAAAGGCAAGATGCCTTCCCAAGTGTTGGACTACTTCAAACAACTGATTTGTATTTTAGAGCTTCGGTAATTGGTTCTTAATACTTTTAGACCTCTAGGTCAGTCTGATGAAATCTATGGACCCCACATGTCAATCGAGTCACAGACACATGTGCATAAAAATTTGACATGATTTCAGAGGGTTTGTGGGCTTCTGAAGAACACAATCTGTGTCCACCAATCAACCCTCTGATAGGATGTCCTGAGGTCAAAGAGGGTAAAGTGAGGAACGTAGTTTGCTGGGTATAGTTTGGAAATAAGAGGGAGTTCAGTGTGGGAAATGTTGAGTTGAAAATGCAGGAAGAACATGTTGCATGTTACCAAGGCAACGTCCAAGTTTAAATTTCTAGCTTGGAATGAAATTTGGGACTTCAAATCCAGAATCCTTATTCCTTCCTTTGTTTCTCTCTTCTTTTGTCGCTCAAGGATTTCTTGCATGCCCAGTATATGCCACTTTCTGTGCTAGGTGCTGGGGATATAAAAAATAAAAGCATGTGTATCTTGAAGGAACTCACATGCTAATGTGAAAGTCAAAGGTGGAAAGGATGGGAGAAACCCTGCAATGTAACATGTTAGGTGATGAATCAGAGGAGAATTGACCTGAGATAATGAGTCTAGTGGTGTAAATGTGTGTTAGGCACCGATTCAGTGACAGTTCAGTACAGAAAAAAAATAGTGAAAATGCAATGAATGCTGCAAAACAGAAGTGACGGGGGTATTGGTCTTGCTATTTCTAGCAACAGCCCTCCTCTATTTTTAGTCTATGTGGTTCTGGTCAAACTAAGTCCATGTTTGAATCAAGAGAGAATACATGATCCAAGGCTGGCCCATCAGAAACATCAAATTCTTCCAAGACCAGTGATTGGTTCAGGAATGGTCATGTGACCCACGTCAGTCCAATCAGAGCAGGTCAGACTGAATCCAGGCACTTTTGTTTGAGCCTCTAGCAAAACAAATGCTCTTCCTTCCGAATGGAAGGGAGAGAATACGGGGCTGGAGCTACTGGAGGATCTTGTCATCTTGAGGACACATGCTGTCAAAGAACAAAGAAAAGCCAAGGAAGACAAAGTGAATGGACGGATGATCCTGTGTGAGAACTGGAATCAAGCCAATAGAGAAACCACAGCTAGCTCCTGGCTTTTTAGTCCCATGAATATTTATATGTAGGTGTATATATATTAACACAGTTTTAAATGGGTTTTCCATCACTTTTTTTTTTTTTTTTTTTTAGCTGAGCCATTCTGCTACCTGTTGGCAGCTCAGCGGCAACTCAGCTCGGGCTGGGCATCGAACCGCTGTTGCTCAGAGCTCTCACTCTTGAGCGAGCTCTTAACCAACTGAGCCACTCGGCCAGCCCTCCATCACAGTTTTAATTGAGTTTCCCATCACTTGTTTTCCTGATGTAGTAGCTTCAGGAAGTCATTTTGGAAAGCCATCTATTCGGAAGGTAAAGCTAAGGAAGGAAGTGGAGAAGTTACTCAGGAAGAGCATAGAGAGAAAGAAGAACTGAACTGGTCTAAGAATCACACTCGAAATAATGCTTGCACGCATGTGCCGTGAAGATAGAGGATTCCTCAAAGGAGATAGAATGGGGGTCACTTACAGCCAAATGATTCTAGTTGTAGCCTCTTTGTGCAGGTGACGACTGGGGGAGGGAGCAGGTAGATTAAATTATTATTGAATAAGTTACAATTAATGAACCAAGCTAAGCCAACAAGAATAAATTCCAGGACTTCTATGGAGTTTGTTTGAAGGGGAGAAAAGTGTTTCTTTTTCACTGGGGTTGCTGAATTGGATAAAATCTTGTAGCTACTGGCAGTCAACGTACCATCACATGGGCCGCCATGCCTAAGAACGGAGCTGATGTTGAGAAAAGGAAAACGAATAATGAAGTGTGACAGACCAAATTCTGGTAACACTCCTTTAGTCCGTGGACCTAAGCACGCCTGAAGCTAATCCAAACCTGAACTTTCAGTCAGCTACGTTGATTAATACTTGCCCTCCTTGGCAGATGCTTTGACGCTGCAGCCATAGCTTCTTGGCAGTCACCTTTACATGCCGACGCTTCTCTACAGAGAACAGCTGGGACTCTACCGGAAGGTCTCTCCCACAGACTTTCACCACAGGAGTGCCCTGGCATCGTGCAGAAAAAGCCAGGAATGCCAGAGAGTTAAAACCCCAACAGGAGCCCTCACACAATGACTGCAGAAATGGAGTGAACAACTTCCCCAAGTCCCTTGCCCCTTCTTGTAACTTACAAGGATGCCCTACAGCATCACCTGGAGTTCCCACGCAGAGTTTGGAGCAAATGGGGTAAACTCCATTGGCCCCCTCACTGTAAGTAGCTTGATAATGGGCACCCTTCATGGTCTTCCTTCCCTTCCCTGCCTCAACGTCCACTACCTAACCCTGGCTTCCTGGGGCCACCTCCCAAATAAGCTATTTGAACTCATCTCCTTCTCTGAAGGTCTGCTTCAGGGAGAGTCCAAAATAAGACCCACACCCCATTTTTTTTTTTTAGTCTTAGGCCAGTATGAACTGTGTTTCTGCACCTCACACCCAACAGAGCCCTGACGAACAGACCCGGTTCCAAACGAGATACCCCAAGCACGTGACGTCACCGGAACCACGTTCCACTGAGAAGGACCTCAACATCCTTGTCATAAACAGAAGCTGCCCCATCTGCAGGCGCCGGTGATCCACAATACTCAGGTCACAGAAATACCACACTCCTCCGTCAAGAAGAGGGGTTGGGGGGTTAACAGAGAAAGGAGAGGTGCCTGGGTCCCTCCGATGAGTGTTGCTCGAGCCTGTGGAAAACAGAAACCTTGGATCTTGTGAAAGGTCCCATTTTCTTTTCTCATAAATGTTGCAGGCTCCCTGCGCCATGCATGGCTGTTAATAAATTATTCCCCACCCCTCTTTTAAGGCCCTTTTGTTATAACTCCGGCTCCCAGTTCCATTAACTCTCCATTACTCGAACACTTCATTATGACATTTTTTTTTTTTTGCAAGCTGAGAGCATGGCTCCTGACACCCTCAGCCAGGCAGGAGGCAGAGATCAAAATTGCCCATTAAGTTCCTGTGGCCAGTGCACAATTTTGTTCTCCTAGAGTCTATTTTCTGCTGCTTTTAAAATAATGGACCCAAATGTTTCCTTTCTCTAGTAAACTCCCCAAGAGCATGCCAAGGACAGAGCCTAAGACGGAGAGGCTAGACTGACCTGCGATGCAACTGTTTCTTCACATCCTCAATTTGCTGCTACCACAGAAGAAAAGTTCAGTCCTCAAAACGAGGCCATTCTTTTGGGGTATTGGTGAAACGTGCGGTTCAGGCCAGAGTGGGCGAAGCTCTAAAGCTCCAAGTGTTTGTCTCAAATGTATGATTACAACAGGATGAAGAGGAGAACAAACGCTTTGGAAGGCTGGGAAAGATAACCCCTCAAGCGTCTCCCAGGGCCTGGCTTGTCTGATGCTGTGTTTCCAAGCTGCCCTCCTCTACTTCTTGTGTCTGGTGGTTTACTCAGGGAACACAAGCCAAGCCACAGGGAACAAAGCAATTTGCAAAATATACAAGAAAATACAACATAGGCACGTGACATCTGCTCACGCTTCAAACACAACATACACATCAAATAGATATGCACATATCCAGCTAGCAGACATAGCTCTGTGCTTCACATGTATGTATTGCCTCATGCAACCCTATGAACTAAGAATCAATGGTATACCCATTTTTCGGAAGCAGAAATCAAGTCATAGAGAGGAAAACTTACTCATCCAAGATGACACAGATGTTCAACAGTTGGGTCTGGCTGGGGCTTTGAGTCGTCTTCTCAAGAGAACATGCTTACAAACATATTGTCTGCTGTTTCTTAAACTTTCACTTAAACTGGAACTGAAACACGCATGTACTACACTCATCACACACTTACACAAATAGCATATACCTATGACCTCATTGCCAACACGTGACAGCAGACGCACTGTGACTTCAGCCCGACTGCAGTGTTCTCAGCCGAAACAGCATAAAAATAAGTTCGTTTATTTGGGCAAGGCCTGGCCATTTACAAAGCACTTTCATATACATTAACTCATCTGTGCTGAATTCGCTGACAGGGCCAAGATGAGAAATGGACAAGGGAAGCGTAATACATCATTGACCAAAATAATACTTTGGCCCTTTAGATAGAGGTTTCCATCCAAGGATAAATTACATCTTTTAGCCACATACAGGCAGGATCAATAGTCATATAATCTTCATACTGTAAGGGATCTTAGAGATGACTATCTTAGTCTGCTTAGGCTGCCATAACGAAATGCCATAGACCGAGGGCTTAAAGAACAGACATTTATTTCTCACGGTTTTGGAGACTACAGGTCTGGGATCAGGGTGCCCGTATGATCCATATCTGGTGAGGGCCCTCTGCCTGGCTTGCAAACAGCCACCTTCTTGCTGTCCTCACAGAGAGAGGGACAGAAGGGGCGTCCAGCCTCTTCCTCTTCTTATATAAGGACACTAATCCCATGGGGGCACTCATCGGGCAAGTTCTGTTCTCTCATTCGCAGGTTATTTATCGATAAAATGAAAGCTTTGGATGTCTATATTAGTCAAGGTTCTCCAGAGAAACAACCAATAGGATAGATAGTTGATAGATAGATAGATAGATAGATAGATAGATGATCGATTGATAGATAGATGATAGATAGATAGATAGATAGATAGACAATAGA
>NW_017731412.1:3316453-3322323 GCF_001890085.2 Hipposideros armiger | reverse complement strand
AAAAAAAAAAAAAAAAGAAGAGGAAAGAGAAACTTCATGCAATGCTGAGTGATCATGAATGGAAGAGTCTTTGGTTAGCCCCCAGCAGCACCCCGCACCCCGCAGGAGTCAGGGAGGTACAAACATCCAGGTGGGTTCACGGGAATCTAACCACATCTGGGACTGTGGCTCCAATCTACTTGGATGGAGACTGTAGGTCACTCAGAGCATGCACGTGCTGGCTGCATGGCTTGATAGGGGCCTTTGGTTCCTCAGGTCTGAGCTCAGCACTGAAGGAAGCTGGAAGGTCCTACGTGTCCCCGTGGGAAGTGCTAAGAGGTTAGAAAACCAGAAAAGGCCTGGGATCAACAGTGGGCAATGCCAAGCGTCAAGGACTACACGGCAGCATGACACCCAGGGGACAGACAAGGCCAACCACTCCACAGCAGAGAAGAGCAAAGGTTCAATGGGTGCGGGTCTCCCTGCCACCTTGAGGGCATTTCAGCTTTCCCTGCACCGAGAGACTGCCTTGGCAATGAGGCAGAGAAGCAGGCACAGCTTAAGTAAGGAGACACAGCCCTTCTTGGGAGTTTGAATTCTGAATTAGCTAAATATTTACTAAAGAAATCCTTACCTCTAATTGGAAAATTTAATTTTTTCTGCCATTAATGGAAATGGAGACTCAAGGGCAAAATGGAATCACTTCTAAAAAAAAAATGAAGAAAGCGGTATTATATTTATTAAATTCTTCTGGGCATGTCTGAACCACAGCATATGAAATTGAACCCTCTACACATGAGTTCATTACAGTCCACTGTGGGAGATGTGATAGATGCCACCATGTGAGTCAGTCGAGGGCTACATGGGAGGCGCTTTGAACCAGACTTGGGAGATGAGCTTTAGGAAAACCTTTTGGAAGAAAAGGGGGTCTGAGTTCAGACTTGAGCACCCCCGGGAATGGGGAGGATAAGCGGCAGTTGGAGAGGCAGGAGAGAACCCAAGGCAAGGAGGACAATATAGACAAAAGGCAGAAACAGGAATATGTGTGAGACAGACCAGTTGTCCAGGGTGAAATCGGTGGCACACAAAGTGCAGTTCTTTCAGCACTAATTGATCACCTACTGTGTGCCAGGCTCATAGTAGGAGGATCCTGAGGGTATCTGGTGAGGATGGGGAATCTAAGCTAGGGTCTCAAGAGACCCCATGACCCTTGAGAAATGGAATGGGCAACTTGTGCTATCCAGAGTCGTTTTATACTCCAGGAGTGTGACAGAATGTGTGATTGAACATCTTCCCTTTCCATGTGAAACTACTCCTGGGGACGTGGACAGTGGTAGGATGAACTGATTGGACAGGGACAACCCTGTGTCTCAGAGCTGTCCCCCACCCCCTGACTCCTGGCCTCACTCAAGCCACCTGTTATAACCAGGACACTGGCTCCTTGCTCTATGACATCATCTTCCCTGGATGGGACCTCCTGCCCACCAAGGCTTGGTTGTCTGCCAGGCCCTGCTTGTCACAAGAACACACTTGGCCAACCCCGTGTAGGCAGGACACATTGGATAGCAACCCGAGAGCGGAATCTCATATTCTCCAACACCAACCCCTTTTCTCACCCAGGCCTAGCCTGACCTAGACACTCCAGAAGGGTACTATTAATTACCCATCTAGAGCTGGGCACGGAAGCCGAGGGAGCAGAGCTTACTGGGAAGCAATGGGACATTCTGACTTGGCCACTTGGGTACATAGTATTTACAACTTGGGAATTGGGATATGACTGAGAGACAATAGGGAAATTATCAATTTTTAAAAATTACTTTCTTGGGGCTGGCCGAGTGGCTCAGTTGGTTAAGAGCTCGCTCAAGAGTGCGAGCTCTGAGCAACAGCGGTTCGATGCCCAGCCAAAGCTGAGCTGCCGCTGAGCTGCCAACAGGNATAGATAGATAGATAGATAGATAGATAAAAGGACATTTTTTATAGGGATTGACTCACGAGGTTATGGAGGCCAAGAGTCCCCTGTGTGCCCTCTGCAAGCTGGAGAACTAGGAAAGCCAGTGGTGTCATTTCATCCATGTCTGAAGGCCTGAGAACGGGGGTGCCAATGGTATACATCTCAGTCTGAGTCCAAAAGCCCAAGAACCAGGAGAGCCACCATCCAAGGACAGAAGACAGGTGTCTCAGCTCAAGCAAAGAGAACAAGTTCACTCTTCTGCTACCTTTTTCTTCTACTTGGGCCCTCCACAGATTGAGTGGTGCCAACACACAGTGGGGAAGGCCATCTATTTTACTCTGTTCACCAACTCCAATGACAATCTCTTCCAGAAACACCCTCACAGACACACTCAGAAATCACGTTCTACCAGCCATCTGGGCATCTTCTTAGTCCAGTCAAATGGACACCCAAAATTAACCATCACAGATGTTCCGAAGAATTAGCCATGGAGCTAGGCGTTTTGTCCAAAAGGGTTCCATCATCAAAGACATTTGGGAAATGCTGCCTTGTTCAAAAGGAAAGAGGTTTCCTGGCCGCAGGACATGTCAGTACCTTTAATGTGCTGAAGCCACTTTTGGTTTCCTAAGATGATGATGGTAGGGAGGAGTTTCCAAATTTGTTCAACTATGGAATACGTGTTTCATGCGCTTCTTCAGGAATTCGAGTAGTGCAGAATCTGTGTCAACAGATGCGACAGACAAATTGTGAGGCGTCTCCCAACTCTAATATTTTACAATTTTATGATTCTGAGTGTTTTATTCCTTGGCGTTTTTCCTCATTTCATGGAGTTGTTCTTTAGTTTCCTAGGACTGCCATCACACACTCCATGGCTTAAAACAACAGAAATTTATTCTCTCACAGCTCTGGAAGCTGAACATCTGAAATCAAGGTGTCAGCAGGACCGAGCGGCCCCTGAAACCAGTAGGGCAGAATCTATTACACACCTTTCTCTTAGCTTCCGGTTGTGGCCATAGCCTTGGCATTCCTTAGCTTTCAGCTAAACCACTCCAGTTTCTGCCTCGATCGCTACGTGGCATTTCCTCTCGTGTCTCTGTCGCCATGTCTCTTCTTTTCAAATAAAGGCACCAGTTATATTGGATTAAGGTCCCACCATACTCCAGTATGACCTCATCTTAACCAGTTATATCTGCAATGGCCTGATTTCCAGAAAGGTCACATTATGAGGTACCAGGGGTTAGGACGTCAACATATCTTTTTTGTGTGGGGACGGTGAGGGGGAGTCTGGGGGGGAGGGGAGATACAATGCAGCCCGTAACATATTTAACCCATATTCAACCCATATCTCAACAGAGATATGAACAGAGAGATGAAGTAGGCTCCCCAATTCCATAAAGACATGAGGAATAAAAAAATAATAAAAAAAAATAAAACACCTGATTTGTGTAATTAGTTGACTAACAAGTAATTGGATTCCTGCTTGTGCTGTTTGATTGATCATTAAAGTTGATGGTTATCATTGTACTTTCAGCAAGTCTGCCTGCCCTTTGCTTCGCGCTCTACACACACACACACACACACACACACACACACACACACACACACGCCATTTTCTCCAAGCTCTCTTGGAAACTGGATCAGACAAGTTAAACCGGCAGATGGAACGGTCAGGGCTCAGCTATTTGGCTGGTCAGAAGTATGGTTCGTTTTGGTGGTGCTCTGTGCTGCTCACCAGACTTCAAGGCGGCCCACATCTATACACAGTCCAAGCTGCCATGTCTTTGTCTAGCGATTGTGGCTTGTTTTTTGTTGTTGGTGTTTTGGTTTTTTGTGGGGGTTTTTTTTTGTTGTGTTTTTTTTTTTGGGTCAAATTAGTGGTTTCTTTTGGTGCCTTTGATCAGCTTGCTTCTGATCTCAACATTGCCCAAGCGACTGGCCGGTTTGGTTCATTCACACAAACACTCAGTTAAAAATAAGTCAACCACACGATCTGTGTGGTATCATGCAGGCAAAAGAAAATAACGAAACGCTGAATTTTACATGTGGCTGCTTTTTTCTCTCCCTCTCCCCTCTCGCAATCAATTGTGTACACACAACCACAGAAGAGTGGTCTTCCTGGGGCAGGGAGCAGGGAGAAGGAAGACACACATACTCCATTTCCACTGGGTAGTTCATGCAATCTTGAAACCCCCCCCCCCAAGCCAAAGCCTGACACCTTATTGGTCCAAATACCAATGTGCTTTGAGCCATGATGCTCTATAAGCCAGGGTGATGGAGGGTGGAGGTGGGGACTTAAATCAGACTGAAATCCATTTCTCTTCCAGGCTGAGCCCAGCCTCTGAATTCTAGGATTCCTCAAACCTCAAAAGTGAAATTGCTGTTTTCTCAAGTCCCAGGGTGGCTGGATTCCAAGGCCCTTGCAGCCAAAGCCTAAAACGTGGCTTTACTTTAGAGAATTCAAATGTGGCTTCGCTTTCAAGAATTCGGCCCCAGCGTGACGAGGATCTGGTGAATCACTTGGAAAATCAAAAATGGAGAGCTCTGTGCATCCCACCCAGGGCCCATGGCAAGCGGGCCTGACCGGCGGGGCTGTCCATCCTGACGGCGTCTGCCCGGCCCTCCGCAGGCCTCACTTTAAGGAAAGAGACACTGCCCATTCCTCTTCAGCGTTCTTTGTATTCCCCGTCTTTCCCCACTGCAACCTTGAGACTCGGGGACGAGGCCACAGCTGTTTCTGCGCTTAACTTTACTCGGGATTTTTTTTTTTTCCTGAGGCCCCATTCCTCGCTTAATCCAACGAGGTGTGTGCTAACCTCCCCCAAAGTTCCCAATCTCTCTCGGAACACGTGCCACGGGCCCACTGTGACAGCCCAGAACACCAAGGAAATGAGAAGACTGGCTGAAAAATGAGGGGCACGCAGGTTTACTAAAAATAAAATAAAATGTAAAATTCCGACAATGACTTTGAAAAACAGCTGCAAGCTTCCTGATCAAAATGTAGCCTTCTGGGGTTATTTCCAGGCCAGGCTGCCTGCCAAAGTCTGTGATGAATTCTTGGTTCCATATGGCGTGTCCCATATAACAGGGATTTGGCACAACAAATCCCAAACTCTAACCTGCAGCTCCAAGGCCCGCCCTCCTAGAGATGCGGGTTTGTGAGGGTTAAACGCCAAGGTCATCTTAGACCACGGCTCTTTCCTCGGTTTGGAAGGAAGATTCACATGAAGACCTCTTACGTCCGGTGAGAGGCCCTGGGCTTTGGAGCCAGGGGTTCATGGGTTCAAATCCTTGCTCTTTCACAGACTGGGAAAGTATATTCAGATAAAAGATTTAACCTCGCTGGACACAACTTTCTGCATCTGTAAGAGGAAAATTATTGAGTCTAGCCCATCGGGGTTGCGTGACGTTATACATCATCTAATTAAAGTGGCTGGTACGATATCCGATATATGTTGGACGCTCAAAATCTAGTCCCTATCTTTATTATTATATCTCTTCATTTTCTCCCGGTGGGACATGAAGCCAACCATCATTACAGAACGCCTCGTGCCAGGCACCAAGGCCTCCAGAAGTCAAGGGCAGCGTCCGGGAAGTCAAGGTTCCATTCGAGAAACATTCCATAAGCGTTCCTGTGTGTCAGCCCCATTCAAGGCCCTGGGGCTGCAGGAGTGAGTCAGAAACAGTCCCGTTCTCAAGGAGTCACAGCGGGAGAGAAAGAAACCAGTGTAACAAGAAAAATATCTGTGCATGTGTTTACCACTGTCTCCTGATGGATCTCTCTTTCTCTCTCTCTCCCTCTCTCTCTCTCTCTCTCTCTCTCTCTCTCTCTCTCTCTCTCTCTCATTTTTTGCTACATCCCTCCTACCATTAAGTCAAACCCACCAAGCGGGTGCCCCTGAGTATGGACAGGTGGCTGCCACCTACAATAAATAACTCAATA
>NW_017731412.1:3304632-3312913 GCF_001890085.2 Hipposideros armiger | reverse complement strand
TCCTTTCTCAGGCACTACCCGCTGGTATGCCTCTTGCATGTCTCACTCCATCTTAGCAGCTGCTTCCCATTAGACTCAACTGACACAAGTGAGGTGCTCCTCAAATTGAACTTGATTATGTAAGAAACACCTGTTTGGGGAGAGCAAGGTTTGGTTGAGAAAGGATAAGAATCAAATGACTTCTCCTTGTCCAGATCTGGGACAGGAGGGGAAAAAGAGAAGAATGGCCAATTTGGGGCCGGCTGAGTGGCTCAGTTGGTTAAGAGTGCGAGCTCTGAGCAACAGGGTCGCTGGTTCGATTCCCGCATGGGCCAGTGAGCTGCGCCCGAGCTGAGCTGCCAACAGGTGGCAGGATGGCTCAGCTGGTGAGAACATGTGCTCCTAACAACAAGGTTGCCAGTTCGAGTCCTGCATGGGAGGGTGGGCTACGCCCACCCACAACTAAGATTGAACACGGGACCTTGACCTGAGCAGCTGCGAGCTGCTGAAGGGCAACCAGATGGCGACTGGACTTGGAGCTGAGCTAGCTGCGCCCTCCACAACTAAGGCTGAAGGACAATTTGGCTGTTCCCCTTCCCCAAAACTATTCCGCTTCCCGAATTCCCCAATAAAATCTTTAAAAAAAAAAAATAAATAAAATGGCCAATTTGGGATGCTAACGTGGTTTTGAACCAGGCAACAAACCAAAGAGTCAACCTGGAGAATTGGGCTTCCATTGTGCCCGAAGATTCCTGAATTCCTCTTGGACTGGCCTCTGTTTACTGACTGCCTCTTAGGTCCTGTTGCCCTTCTGAGAACAGCCATGCTGACATCTCTCTTGGAATGCTGTAAGGACAATGTCCACTTCTTGAGAGCTGGGAGGGTGTTGGTGTCTGTATCGACCGCTGAAGGCTTGAAGCAGGTCTCTAATGAACGACATGAACAAGTGGACATGCAAAGCTTTTGCCAGTCATGAAACAGTCTTTAGTTGTTCAACAATTAGGGATCTTTGGAAGGCCTGTTTTTTGCAAAGTCTACATCTTAGCCACAAGGAAGGAGGCCTGGGAGTTATTAGGGAGCCTCTTGTTTGTTTGTTTTGCAAATGAAAATCAGAGTGTAGGAAGCTTGCTGCAGCCAGCTGCAGGGTTCAGGGTTAACCCCTTCAGTGTCACGGGAGCCAGCGTCTGCTCTTCAGAATTACAAATGGAAGGGGCTGTGCCCCAAGCAGAGGGAGGATGGTGAGATTGCAGGTTGTAGCGACCTGGCAGTGCCTCTAAGTAGCTCTGGGATCTTCAGGAAAGTCCCTTAATTTCTCCACATGATAGTTCCTCTGCCTGAAAACCAGAGGATCAAGCTCCTTGTGTCCCAAGCACATCTCAGTTCCACCACCTCAACACCAAAATGAGTTTCTGTCTGGCGTAGAATGTCTTCCGGCTCAGAGTGGGGGAAGGGGGGGTGGCGGCACTTGTCTATAGTGTCTGTACCACACCAAGAGGAGAGCTCTTCCCTCTGTATCTAGTAATAATCACAATATTGACGTTGCTAGTAATAACTATTCACTGAACGTGTACTGTGCGCCAAGGCACTAATTCAAAACTTTGCCTGGACTCTATTTTAACCCTCACTATAATTCTATGAAGTGTTACTATTCTTCCTATTTTACTGGGGAGAAAACTGAGGCACAGAGAACTGAAGTCACTTACCCATGGTTTTGTGGCCCATACATGGAGGAGCTGGGATTGGAACCTAGCTTGGAGTTTGGGGCGGGATCCCTGGGCCCCTACCCCTTAGGTTCTCAGTGAGCATCTCTCCAATGATTATCTAAGTCTCTTCAGAAGTGCCTCAAGCTCTCACCATCCCTGGGATTTTGAAGTCCTTCCCACACTTGGGTCTGGGGGCTCAGTTTCCCCATCTGTGAGTTGAGGGACTCACCCATGGGACTAACCAGGGATGTTCTAATTCTCATTAGGGGTTTGGGGACTCTCAAACTAGAGCTCAGAAAAGAGCTTCAGAAAGTATGTAAAAGCCAAGAAATTATAGGGAAAATGTGGTGTGTGGGCATTCAGTTCACGGGGGTGGAGGGGAGAGGCTCAGAGTTCACCTCCGTTTCTTAAAAGCGACCCTCCAGGAATATAAGCGCAACTGAGCCCCGAGGGAAGACATGCAACAGCTAACGAATCTGAGGCAGGTCGCTCCTGCGGTCTTGGTGTCCATCTGGGTCTTCCGTAGTGTCCAACATCTGGTTGTTTGGGGAGAAAAAAAGAAAAAAAGCCAAAGAATTGGCTTCACTCCATTGCCTTGCCATGCCTAGGAACCTCCAGAATAGAGAGAAATAACCTGGCATGCTTAGGCTCAGAACCTTTCTCTGCACACAGTCTCTCTGCTTTCCCCAAGGAGGACTGTGTCCCACACACTCACTCCCTTCAGGGGAAGCCAGAAACATGTTGTCACCTGCAAGGATTTCCAAGTGGACCCAGCAGAGAAATGTCAACTGGATGACGTGTGTAAATGTAGAACCCGCAGAAACAGCCAAGACTCAGAATGTTCTCATCCAAATAAATGGCGTGTGTGTGTGTGTGTGTGTGTGTGTGTGTGTGTGGTGGTGGGTGCTGCTGCTGCTGGTGGTAAGTGAGGGTATGCAGACATTTGCAAGGCGGGGAAAGCAGTAAGCTGCTACAGTAAAAACACCAGATGGGGAGTCAGCCAGATGTGGGTAGGAAGCCCAGAGCCTTCCCTTCGCAGCCCTGCCATTTTGGAACGAGCTTCTGAGCCTCAGTTTCCTTCTCTGTAAAATTCCAGCAATTTCACAGTGCTGCTGTGAGGACTTAATACAATAACTCATGCACTGAAGAATTCATGTACCGAAGAATTCATGTTCTCCAGCTGCCCCGTAAACAGTAGGAACTCAACATATGGGAGTCCAGACGCCTGGGTGACCTCGGACAATTCTTTTTCTTTTTTTTTTTTTTTACCCCTCCGTCCTCCTTGTTGAGTCTTAATTTCTTCAACTGGAAAAGAGAAGTGGAGTGGCAGAGGAGGTTGATTCTTTAAGCTTTCTTTTCGTTATGGGTCTTTTCTACCCCCCACCAAACAAAATCTCACGGGGAAACGCAATGCGTCCAACTGGTAGAAACAGCGGCTGGAGTTCAAGGAGAAGCAGTGACTTTCTACCCACCCTCTTCCCCTGGGCTCCTGTGAACAGTGGAAAGCCAGCACACCACACCAATGCTCCCCAACGCTTCTTCGTCTGTGCAGCAACCCCACGACACGTGCCACGTGCGTGTAACCATGTTTACCATTCCTTTACCTTCCATTTTTCTCTACTCAACCACCTGTATGGTTGTCTCGAGTGTTAATTCAATCCGAAAGGAAGCTATACGTCCCTATCGCCAACAACAAAAGACCAGTGTCTATTTTCGTCAACAGAAGGCCGCGTGGGTCAGACATGTGATAAACACTGGGTAGGGTTGCCTGGAAAGGTTCTGAGCCCCAGGGCGGCCCTCTCTCTTCCTTAAAAAGATGGATTAGCAAGTGAGGAGAAGGTGCTAAAGACACAGCAGCACCAGCTGGGAGTTTCTCCTTGCACCGGTCAGGGCTGAAAGAGATGTGAAAAGAACAGAGCACAGCGTTTCTATAGCCGAGGTGTCCCTGGCTGGCTTCCCCCACGTGACATTGTTGAGACACACTCTGTGACGGCTGCCTGCCGTGGGTTTAACGGTGTCCCCACCCGAAAGACGGGTCCAAGTCCTAACCACCCCCCCCAACCCGTACCTGTGATGTGACCTTATTTGGAAATAGGATCTTTGCTGAAGTCATTAAGGACCCCAGGAGGAGACCATCCTGGATTTCCGGTCCACCCTAAAACCCATGACAAGCGTCCTTGTAAGAAAAAGGAGAAGGGAGTTTGATATACGCCAGAAGTCCATGTGAAGATGGAGACAAGGATTAGAATTAAGTAGCCATAAGCCCAGGGGTGCCTGAGGCCCTAAGAAGCTGGGAGGCACAAAGAAAGACCCTCCCCTAGAAACTTCAGAGGGAGCTGGGGCCCTGCCAACACCTTGACTTCAGACTTCTGGCCTCCAGGCAGTGTGAGAATACACTTTTGTTGTTCTCAGCTACCTGAAAACAGTCAAGTGGTGACTGGTTGTGGCAGCCCTGGAAAACCAATACAGTCACTCAACCCATTCCCAGGGTGACAATTGTCAGTGTGACGGGAACGAGTGCTGTCCCCTTTCTCTTTCACAGGGGCCAGAGTTGCCATGCCAGCACAGGCCCTCTTTTCTCTAAGAGGTCTCCCCCTCTCTCCCCATGGGAGGACGTGTCCTCGGTCTCCCCGAAGAGGCAGGCATGGGTAACGACATTGGATAAGCCTAGTAGGAAGATTATTCTGGGTTCTCAGGACCGCCCCCCACCTTGCAATTCTATCCCCACTGTTCATTTCCTTTCTCCCAATCCTATCTCCAAGATCCAAAGGAAAAGGAAGAATGAATCTTCATCTTGGTGAACCAAAGTGTAACTTTTGGTTGCTGGTTAAAAAAAAAAAAAATCATGAATAAACCATGTTTTGTGATTTAAGAGGGGGAAAAAGTCTATAATTCCAGAGCGAATCAATGGCTGGAACTTTCCAGCTTAATGTGAGCCAGATTCCTACCTCCTCGCTCTCTTTCCCTCTCTTCCACTCCCCTTTTCTTTCTTTCCCTTGTACCAAAAGCTGTCTGCTAAACTTCTAAAACACCCTTTGCCTTTTTGACCCTTCAACTTGTCTTGAACTTCAGAAAAAATTGGGGAAATGGCACTGAGTGAACTATATATAAGTCCTGGGCGTGTAGGGAGGAGGCGGGAGGGGGGCCACGTGGGGGAGGAGGTTCACCATGAACTTGGGGCCTCGGATATTCACTTGGGGAAAAAGAAAAAGAAAAAAACCCTCTTCTGTTAATGGAATTAGTAAATATTTGTTGCTGTGTTCTAGGCCGGTGCCCCAGGGGGATATCTGGAGGAAGGGAAAACAGGGCAAATAAAAATAAAAGACAAGCTACTTTTCTGCTCCTTGCCTCGCTCCAAAGACACTAAACAGACAAGTCAGAGGATTAGAATGAGGTCTTGTGTGGCTGCTGCGAGCAGGAAGTGGTGAGGGGGCTTTGCGGTGGGGAGGGGGCCCTGGTGGGGAAGAAACAGACCTGCTATCTGGTAATGGGAACGCCATTCCTACTTAATGAAATGATTGCTGGCGGAGTTTCTGAGTTATGGCGCAGCCTGCACAGTCTCTGGCCGGCTTCCTGGAGCCCAGAGACCCCGGGCTGGGGCCGGGCCTGATGTGCGAAGAGTGTGCGGTGAGACAGAACCTAAGAAAGAGACAGAGATGAAGGGGGTGATGCGGGTGAGAGGCAGATAAATGGAGCAGGGAGATCAGAGATCAAGCGCTGGGTGGGGAGCAGGGGCACAGGCAATCAGGAGAAAGACGCCAGAGGGAGGAAGCCGATGGAGAAAATGTGGTAGAAACGGTGGCAGATGAAGAGACAGAGAGAAGCAGAAGGGGAAATGATGGAGGTGGACAGAGGAAGAGGCAGGAGTGAGTCTCTGTTAGGCTCGAAGGGGTGGATGGGAGGGAGAGGCCAGAATGAGGAGAGAGACGCAGGGAGGTGGATGGAGCTGGGATGAGATGGGAGGTGGATGGAGAAGAGATGTGGACACAGATGGGGAGATGGGGAGAGAGAGAGAGAGAGAGAGAGAGAGCAGAGAAGGGACAGAAATGGAGACTGAATAAAGCGAAGACATGGACAGACCGAGAGGAAGATGGGACAAAGCAGAAATCCTAGCTGTTAGAAGGAGGAGAAAAAGAGGACGCAACCATGACAGCAGGAGACAGGGTTTGAGACAGAGAAACTAAGGGGATAAAGACGCAAAGAGGAAAGAATGGAGGCAGAGAGAGAAGGCAGCCCCTCTGTGCCCATGGGGAGCTACCTTTCAGTGTGTCCAGCAGACGCCATCACCTCAACACAGGGGTCAAGTCCACATAGACACTGATGATAAAATAAAGAGCGTATCTGAAGTCAGCTGCACAAAGAGGGGACAGGACAGGAGGATGAAAAGACCTGATGCCCTTCGAGGCCACCGCGGTAATTCTCTGACTTCTCCAACTTCGAGGAGATTTGGGGATCAACACACAGATGGAACATTTTCACCTCCCCTAGCTGGTTTCTGGGCATCCAACAACCCTCCAGGGAAGATCTGATTTCCCCTTTTATTAGATGAAAAATCTGAAAATCAGGGAGGTGAAATTACTTACAAGGTCACACAGACAGAAAGGGCTAGGGTGGGGACTCTAACCTGGTTTGCACAATAATATGAATGCTGGAAAGGAGAAAAGGTTGAAGATTAATTATTCTGAGGGCTTCATTTTGCTCAGGAGGAGGCTAGATGAATTATTGTATTGATTATAGTGATTAATCATATGCATAGTAAGAGTTTAGTGTACACACTGAAAGGATAGAAAGAAAACATACAACTTCTAAACCAGGAGGGGGAAAGGAGAATTGGGGGAAGGAAGTAAAGAAGACCCTATCAATCTAATACAAAAAAAGANGGGGGGGTCAGGGATGAGGTGACATTCAGGCATGACATTAAGATTAGGGTGAAGGGTTATAGAACCTGACAGATCTGGGAATTCATCGTGGCTATGTCTCTTTCTACCTGCGTGACTCTGGGCAAGACACCTAACCCCTCTACAAAATGAAGATTATAATCCCTAATTCATAGGGTTATTGTGAAAAATAAATGCACAATAGCCGAGCACCAGTCTTCACACACAGGCAGTGCAAATTATTATTACCTATGGCGGTAGTTCTTGAAAAGATCCACAAACTTTTGGACCCTCTTCCCACCAAGAGGTGGGGTCTGCACCCTTCCCACTGTGCTCTTCCCACTAGAATCTGAGTGGGCTTGCGAATTCTTAGACCAAAAGAGTATGGCAGAAGTCTGATTTCCAAGGCTGGGTCATAAAAGGCCTTACTCACTAGAACACTCCAGCCTTGGACCATGAAAAGAGTGTGACTAACCTGAGGCCACCATTTTGTGAGGGAGCCCAAGCCACGGGGAGAGGTCATGTGTCAGTTCTCTGGTGGAAAGTCCCAGCCAAGCCCAGGCATCAGTCATGCAAGGAACGGAGCCTCCAGATGCTTCCAGAACCTTCCCAGCTGAAATGTGGCCATCATAGAGCAGTGACAAAACAGTCCTGCCATGTCTTATCCATTTCCTGACTCACCAAACCCATGGGCATAACAAAATGGTTCTTATTTTCAAACACTAAGTTTGGGGTGGTTTATTAAGTAGCAATAGATAAAGAAAATCCCAATCATCATTGTCATGTTCCTCGTGGCTATTTGTTCTGGGCACCACTTGGTAGAGATGTCCATTTGATGTATTCTTCACATACAGAGTGTTGGCACATAGTGTCAAATCTGAAATTAAGTACTCTCAAGCAAATATCAAGTATTTCTTTACCAATAGTCACATGTCTGCAGAGCCCGTGAACAACTGCTAAAATGGTAGGCATTGGCATGGCAGCTTCCAAGTCTTACAGGGCTTTTTTGTTTTTTGGGGGTTTTTTACCAATTATTAGTATAATAACAGATTTTACAGTTGTCTGTGGCATATAATTATGACTCATATTATGTGTCACTAGCTTATTCCTTAAACTGACTTCTCCATTAACAAGAATGTTACAGGTTTTACGTTTGTTGTAATGGGAATTAATGGCTACTTCTAAGGACTTTTTATCTGCAAAAGAACATTTTAGACCCAATTGTGTTTGCATGTCAAGGAATGACAATATTAGGCCATGTAGATGACATAATGGAAGAATTGAGTATTATCTTCCTTTCCCTCCTCCCAGGCCCTAGAATAGGTCTATTACATAGCGGGTAAGCAAGGGTGTGGTGGCCACCAACATGCGATGCTCAGATCTCCCTTCAAGAAAGAATTTGCCAATCAACTGCAAGGGGTACAGTCAGGGGACAGCCTCCAGCTGTAGCATCTTTGGGACCCACTTCAGCTTTAAGTCAAAGCCACAACCTTCCTGTGGGTCCCCCATCCAAACACTGAGTCGGGTCTAGCCATTTCCGCCCAGTGCAGGACTCCTCTGATGGACAATCTTTGCTCTGGACCGCCCCACTGAGTGAGCTGAGACTTTCTCTGATCTTTTTTTTTTTTTTATAAGATTTTTATTGGGGAATTGGGGGGATGAGGACAGTGCTGGGGAATTGGAGGAAGGGGAACAGACAAGTTGCTGTCGTTTTGTTCTTCA
>NW_017731412.1:3290356-3296971 GCF_001890085.2 Hipposideros armiger | reverse complement strand
AAATAGCTCTGTGTTTTTTTCCCAGGCATGCTTATATTAATAGAAAAGTTGAAGGTGAAAAAATGGAAAAAAGAAATTCTAAGCAAAGATGAACCAAAAGAAAGCTGGTATGAGAATACGAGTAATCAGACAAAATAGAGTTTGGGGCAAGCAGGCTCCCTCAGACACTCACGCATGAGTTCTTATTGGCCACACTAGTGTCCACAGGCCTCTGTGGTCACCTGGTCGCCCTCAGGAACCTTGAAGGCAGGGCTCTAGACTCACACTGCAGGGCTGGGTTTTTACCGCACACTTTTTTGGGCAATCACTTTCTCGTACCCTCACCTTTGTGATTTCCCAGCCGGAGCCCCGAGACCTATTGTTCAGTAATGATGTGTCACTGGAGAGGGGAATACAAGAAAACCACCTTGTGAACCAGTGAGCCACAGAGGCAGCGGAAAGAACCCGACACCTGGGCAGAGAAGTAGGCGGGAGCGGGCTTGAGGGGTTTGGGCCAACTTCCTCCCCGAAAGGCAATGAAACACAGCAATTTCATAGCAATGAAACATGCCATGTTTTCCCCACTCTCGTCCTCCCGCCACGTCTTCTTATTTCCTCCATTTGAAAATGTCCAGGTTGCCGTGAGTGCGGGTAGCAGTTTCCTGTTTCTTGTTTTTATTAACAGGGCAGGAGCTGAGACTCTTGGAGAAGGTAATTAATTATTCGTGGGTTCTTGTAATGGATTCAACCAAGAACCAAAGACCTGCCAAACACAGACCTCCCACCCTGTACCCCTCACTGTGCCCAAGACGAGTGGACAAAGCTTCGGAGGGGGTCACAAAGGAGATGCTGCCGAGTGCCAGCCCCCTCGGTCCTTGTCTGCAGCCCCCAGTCACATCAGCGAACGGTCCTCAACGCTTCTCTCTTCCGCAGCCTTGTGCCAGGGTCTCCCTCTGCCTGAAATGCCCACTTTGCCACACGCCCCCCACTCACCTTTGCTCTTTCTTTTGCCCCTGTCTTTCTGCCAGAAAGCCTTCCTAACCTCCCCGTCTGAATTAAAAGCCCTTTTTTTTCAGTGCTCTGTGCTTATTCCTGGTAAAACGCGTTCTCACTCAGCACTGTGATTGCCCGTAAACTTGTCTCTACCTGCCCACGCCCTTCTCCTCCAAAGATACAAAATCTGAGACCATGGAAAGGGCATCTCTGTTCTTCTTCTATCCCATATACTCAACGGCAGGTTAGGTACGCAGATGGAGACCCGAAATGCTGGAGGGATGATGGTGGAGTAAAGTCTGCCTTCAAGGACATTTCTAACGTGGGCGGCAGCACCCAGGACTAGGCCTTACACCATCCACAGAGCCTCAGAGGTTCCCAGGGACTAGATTCTTGGAAACATCAGACAACAACTTGAGAGACACTTTTGTCCTTCTGGTTGTAGAGCTCTGGAGGTTTCCAGGAGGTGGCTCAGGGAAGCAGGGGCTGGCATTGTCAACACAACTTGGAATCCACCCCCTTCATTCGGCGTCAGACAGCAATCCTGCTCCCCTCTTGTTTATATATCAGGCTTTCATTTGAAGAAAGAGTCCACAATTAAAACAATGAAATCCCTACACCACCATCCATCTGGTTCAATGCCCTCAATTTACAGAATGACCCTTCAAGGTCCAGAGAGAGGAAGGGACTTGTGGCATGGGATATCTTACAGCCACTAACCAGGTGTAAAAACTTGAGAAGTGACTTAATCTCTTCCAACCTTAGTTTCCTCATCTGCAAAATGGGGAGAAGAGTGGACCGATCTCCTGCGGTGGTTGCAGGGATCTGTCAGGTGAGTTAAGCCATGTCCAGAGTAGAGGCACTAATGAACATTACCTAGGACGATAATGATGATTGTTGTTATTATTATTACTATTATTATTATTATTATTCCCTCAGTCCAGAGCTCTCTCTGTACAGCTGGCTCTGAGACATAATGTGACATGCAATATCCCAGGCAGAGGTGGAGGAAATGAAACACAACCCTCCCAGCAGCCTTGTTCTCCAGCTAACGGTTATCCCGTTAACAGCAGACCGATCTCAACCTGGACCGTCTCCATCTCCAGGCAGCCAAGCCTCAGACCAGGGACACTTAAAAATGCCAAACTGCTCTAGAAAGAAAGATGAACAGAAACTTCTTACAGGCCAGTTGGAGGAACGGAATCCTCTCTTTTCAGCTTGATTCCCCCCTTCCTGCCGACTGCCTTCCTCCCGAGCCTGGCTCTCACTCAGATGAGAACTCTCTGATTCCATAATGAGGTGGTATGATGGCATGAGAAGCCCCCAGCTTCCACCCCACCCACAGAGGAAGGTGGGGCCGGGAGGGATACACAGGGCCTGGAGAGCACCTTTCTTTACCAGGTGACAGTTGGCCAGTCTAGTAAGACCCAAGCCTGAGGACGCCCTCCCTTGCCCAGGCTTTAGCCCTCGCCAATATCCATACGGCCCCCTGGACCACCTACCCCCAGGCCTCCAGAGTGGCACCCACACCACAGCAACACGTGACATGATTATAGGTGGGTAACAGATGGGCACTTTTTAAAATTACATATTTGTTTTCAGGTGTATTCAGAAAATCGACAATGGACACACTAAGTCCTCAGCTTAACAAATTTTAGAGTTCAGGAAGAGGATCCTTTCAGTTACGAATATAAGATGATTTACAAAACAAATGGATAAGAAATAGATCTGGTTATTTGCCAATAGGACAAATCTGGAAAGGTCTGGAAAATTCTGTTCTGATTTTACAGATGGAGACATAGGAGTCCAGGGTAGGGACGTCATGACCCAAGGTCGCCTGGTAAGTGGCAAGCAGAAGTGGGGCTACAAATCAGGTGTCCTCGCTGCCATGTGGAGTCCACCTCTCCCTCCCCTGACTTCTGTGAGACGAATTCGGCCGATTGCAGAGCCAGGTATCTGGGGAGACTCTGGACATTCATGGAAATGTCTGAGATGTGGGGATTACTGTCTGAAAACTGAGTCTTAGCTCAGTGCTGCCTGCCAGCAACAGATGAATCTCTCTCTAGATCCAGGCTTCTAGCCAGATTGTATTGACCCCATGCCCATGCAAGAACAGTCAATATAGAGATGGAGAGAGCAAACATCAGGACCGCTCTGCCTGGGTTCTAGCCCATGTTCAACCAACGTATTAGCGATGCAAACTGGGCATGTCGCATTCACTCGGAGCCTCGTTCAGTCTCATCTGTGAAACGAACATCAGTGTTTACTTCGTTGGATTGTTGGTGAGGTTTAAACGAAACGAGCTACAGGCATACCTCATTTGACTGTGCTCCACAAATGTTGCGTGTTTTACAAATTGAAGGCAAGACCCTCCCCCAGCGAAAGCATTATGACTCGCCTTATTGTGGTAGCTGGGAACCGAACCCGCAGTGTCTCCGAGGTCTGCCTGTATCAAAAGCCTCCACCACAAAGCCTGGCACACTGTTGGCACCCAGCAAATGTGAGCTGATGGGGATGAGTGTGTATCTAGTGGTATTTCTCCGAAGGGAGAACGTTTCAGTTAGCTATTGTGTGTAACAAGCCAACTCAAAGCTTCAAGGCCGAAAACGACAGCAATGTATTATTTCTCACAATTCTGTGGGTCAAGAATCCAGGTAGGGGCCGGCCGGGTGGCTCAGTTGGTTAAGAGCTCACTCAAGAGTGCGAGCTCTGAGCAACAGGGTCACCGGTTTGATTCCTGGCCCGAGCTGAGCTGCCGCTGAGCTGCCAACAGGTGGCAGGATGGCTCAGCTAAAAAAAAAAAAATGAATCCAGGTAGGCCATAGCTGGGTGATTCTCCTACACCACGTGGGGTTGGCCGGGGGTCACTCACTGCATTCACCTGGCAACCAGACTGAGCTGGAAAGCCCAGGAAGATGCCCTCCCATGTCTGGTGCCTCAGTGCTTCCCCTTGTAGCCTCCCCTTCTCCACGTGGTTCTCATCATCTAGTAGGACCATGAGTATCTTTACAGCCTGATGTTGGGCTTCCAGAGGGAAAGCGGAAACCACTTCAGGCCTACAGCCCAACGGGAACAGCAGCACTCCTGCTGTATTCTATTGACCAAGGCCAGCCCCAAGTCAGACCTAGATTCAAAGTGTGGATGGAGCAGCAGGTATGTTCAAGATGGCACCCTCCACGGTGGGTGCCTTGGGAGGCTACCTGCCACAGAGAGTCCAGAACTTTCCTAATTACCCAAGTGGTCCAGCTACGCATGCCCTGCAGACATGAAAGATGTCATGCTCTCCCAGAGCCCTGTGGATTCCACTCTGACGCCATGCCCCCTCCGCTATCCAGCTCTTTGAACAAGTTGTTCTTTGCCTGGTTGACATGTCCTCATCATCCTTTGGTCCTAATTCAACCATGTCTGTCTCCAGGAAGCCTCACATGACCCCCCCCTATACCTCCTACACCTGGGACACCTCTCCTTCTTAAAACTCATCCCCCTTGTAGACAACTAAATCCAAGGTCTGTTGTCCTTCCAGACACGGTCCCATGAGGGCAGGGCTCCTGTGGACCGTGTTCATCACTTCACCCCCAGCTGCTGGCTCAGTGCCTGGCACCTAGCGGGTGCTCAGAACCTGGCCAAGGATGTCCTGTATGAGTAGGAGTCTTGACACTAGGGTTCCAGCCTCACCTTGGTTCCTTTCTCCCTGCGTGACCTTGGCGTTGCAGGTTTCCTGGGAAGCAGATGCTGGGATGAAGATTACTGGCAAAGACATTTATTGAGGATGGATGGAAAGGAAAGAAATCAGGGTTGGTTGGACAGAGAAGCTGAGCTCTGACAGAGTCTCCACAAAGGCCTCTCAGCGGACCACATGGGAGGTCTGAAGTTGGAATGACCCTTCTGCTGGGGCCACGGGCCTACACCTTTCATCCCCTGCATGGCCAGTCTTTGGAGGCGGGCTGCCCTTGGAAGAGGTCATAATTTGAGCAAGATGGGTCTTGTCAGCAACGTGCAAAACCCAGGGAGTGCTGGAAGCAAACGGCTTTCGGCTGGCAAAACTTCTAGAAGCTGAGAGGAGTAAGACTTTCAGTCCTGAAATAGATCTGAGTGAACCCTCATGGATCCATGACCCTTGGCCTTAACCTTTCTGTGCCTTTTTTTAATCAATCAGATTGAGATGATGACACCCTCTTCTCAAACTCCAAAGGAGGACCTAAAATAAGTAACGAATATGAACCTGCTTTGAACAGGTGAAGAACTCTGCAAATGCCATCTTATATCAAGAAAAGGAAAGACTCTCTGATCCCTGCTCAAAGTTTGTCAAGAGTGAAACTCAAACACATCCACAGACTATACAAATGGAAACGCCTTGTCTTAAGCAAGTTCTCCAAGCCACCAACCTCCAGTTCAACCCTTTGGAGAATGATGAAACCCTGGACCACTCTGAAGCCATCCTCCACAGACCTCAGGATCATTCTCTTTGTCTTCAGTGATTTCTCAAGGAGAAAGTCCAACCTGGGTTTCTGTGGCCACTGAATCAATATTTATGTCAACCAGCACTGTCTGGTCAGGGAGTGGTGGCTTCTGCTCCAGGCAGGAACACCAGAGCCTGGGGACATAAGGAAAGGGATCTGCATTGTGTAGCGGTTTATCATGATGGAAAGGACCCCTAGTGTGGTCTCAGCAGTTCCTCCATGTTCCCCACTGGCTGACAAGCCATGCAGAAACTAAAGCATCAAATCTCATACCCACAAATGTTTGCTATTGCTTCTCCTCCCAGGAGGTTTTTTGTTTGGGTATGTCTGTGGCAGGCATCAGATCCTTTAAGGAACAAAGCCACAGCAATGACATTGTTCCTCAGTAACCAAGATACCAAGTGGCTGTTGGCGCGAATGCTGGGGCCACTCCCTGGCATGTCTCTCCTGGCAGCAAGGAGGATAAACAGTTCAGACGAGGGGCAGGGCCTGGGCAGAAGAGGCCAGTAAAAAGAGGGAGAGAGAACCACAGATGGTTTGAACGAATGGCAGAGTTCCCAGGCTCAACTCTCACGCACATTAGATTTTATTGATCACTTACTATACGCACCAGGCCTTGTGCAAAGCACTTTAAGCACTTCACCTTCTTGGATCCTCATGACCCCTTGTTCCCATTTTAGTGATGAGGGAACTGAGGCTCAGAGAAGGAAAGCCCTCCCCAATCGCTGCGTGACGGCTGAAGGATTTGAACTCAGGTCTTCAAAGCATAGACCCTTCATCTGCTACATCAGGCAGCCTGGCCAATTTGCCTAAGTCAAACACGCTCTCAAATGAAGTCGATTTGATCTTAACATCCACCCGGAGGTCTTTGTTACAGAATGATAAAATGATGCCATGGACCGTGGAGCCCCAGATACTTCCTGTTCTCTCTGGACCTCCCTCCTTCTTCTATCGCTTGCTTTCGCCTTTCCTTTCCTTTCTCCTTCTTGCTTTCCTTCCACATTTGCTGAGCCTTTGTGTCATGTCAGACAACGTGCATGGAGAGAAACGTATTCCATTGGTCCTGTCCTCTGTGTGTCTTCTGGGCGACATTCTCTTAGGAAAGCCAGATGAAAACGCAAACGATTACACGCCAGCAGGACATGGGATGAGAAGCAAAGAAAGGGACACGGAAAGGTGACTT
>NW_017731412.1:3285102-3287301 GCF_001890085.2 Hipposideros armiger | reverse complement strand
GTCTCAGTCATTTATGTGATTTCATCCTGGTAATTACTTTCCTTCTTTCCTTCATTTATTCTATTTGTTTATCCCTGTCTTTTTTATTTGTTCATCAATATTTATAGAATATCAACTACACGCCTATCATTATTTGTTCTTTTTCCTTTTACTTATTTTTTTTCCCATGGATTCAATAACTATTCAATAAACGTACCTACCGTGCTCTATAACAGGCAAGGCACCCTAGTAAGAAACTAGCAACTTAGAACTTCCTTGTAGCAAAATTGTAATCATTGTCCCAAAAACGGAATTCACTTTCTCGGGCAGCCCTCAAACTAGAACACAACTTTTGTATTCCCTCCATCTAAAATGACTTGACCAGAGAAAAAGAAATATGTTTCCCATTTAATCTGTCTCCTTACTCAAGTCCAACGGGAGGGTTTCTGTGTTGTAACATGACAGCGTCAGCAGGGTGGCTGTGAGAATCCCATCCACTGAGGAGGAAGAATGTTAAGAGCAAGTCTATTCATCAGACTAATGACAAAACCACCAGCCAACAAGAAGACAGACACATCTCAGCAGAAACCAGAGACCCACAGCAACTAGTCAGCCTGATCCCCGTGGAAATGAATTAGGGGTCGAAGTAGAAAAAAATTCATAACCTCTTCTCATGGGCGGGGGCGATGGGCACAATGCCTCCCCCTCCATGTTCCTTAACTGTCTCGAGGATCTGACATGTAAGACACCAATGCAATGACTTACATCTAACAGATGCTCCTCAAACATTCATTATCCAGGAACCCTGCTGTGTTCCTACCCTGACAGATCCAAAACAGACTCACTGATGCAGAAAGACAGGCTGACACCTCGTCCTTCCGTAAGCGAGATGAGACCACAGGACAGAGCTTCCAGAAAGTTAGGATTGACCTGAAGTCTCCAGACAGAAATCCATCCAGCCAACATTTGTCGAGCATTGACTAGACACCAGCCACCATGCTAGGCACACACAGCTAGCGCTGAATAACCATAGAATTAGTACCCAGCCACTTACATTTGGTTTCATTTCAGAGTCCATAAATTCGCCTTATGATAAAATGTCTAAAGAAAGCCAGCAGAGGAGCAAAATCCATCTAAAAACTGTACACATTAGAGAGGGGGGGAAAAATTCCATGGGGCGATGGGATTTTCAGCTGTGCTGTAGGAAAAACGACTTCCTCTCTTCCTCTCCGTAGGGCTTATTTTTTTTCCATAAACCTAAAGTCATGGCAAAGTGACAGCGAGACTCAGCCAACATGGCAGCAGACGTGTTGGTTGCTGTTCTTCTGAGTTACTTTTCACTTTTAACTCTTCCCTGTCTTTGCTGCTCCAGCACTGACGTGTTATTCTCCAACTCAGAACTCGGTAGAGAAATACTTGCATCATAAGCTCTCTGAATCGTGGCGATCTTTAAGAAAGAAGCTACTGAGAACCAGCAAGGCCATGGCAAAGGAACACTTACAGCAGTCGCTGTAGTTGGCTGCACATTTATTAGAAACTCTATACTCACAATTGTCATTTGTTTTACTGTATATCTAACCGCACTCAGTGTAAGGTCCAAGCAGGGGGGAACGATACAGTTGACCCTTGAACTTCACAGGTTTGACCTGCAGGGGTCCACTCAGACACGGATTTTTTTTCAGTAAATATGATACAGGTATTTTCTCTTCCTTACGATTTTCTTAATAGCATTTTCTTTTCTCTAGCTTACTTTATTCTAAGAATACAGTATACAATACACGTAACATACAAAATATGTGTAATCATATTTTGTTATCGGTAAGTTCCAGTCAAAGCAGGCTGTTAGTGCTTAAGTTTGGGGAGAACCAAAAGTTATATGCAGATGTGCAACTGCGCAGGGGGTCAGCGCCCCGACCCCCGTGTTGTTCGAGGGTCACCTGCGTTTGCATCATTTAGTGATGTGTTCTCAAAGCTCAGCTCTGTCGCTGGCACATAGTAGACACTCCATAACTATTTGTTGAATGAACGGATCTATATACATTTGCCTGATTTAATTCTCCCAGTAAGATCACATATTATGGACCCCATTTTTTCTAGTGACCAAACAAATCCACTTCTCATCCGATAAGTATTAATAGCCCCATTTTATAGCTCAGGAGACTAAGGCTCAGGGAAATGAAATAAGCTGCCAATGGCCACACAGCTAAGAAAGAAAATGCA
>NW_017731412.1:3278179-3283094 GCF_001890085.2 Hipposideros armiger | reverse complement strand
TTCTCATGACATGACAGCTACCACCGGCATCCAGTGTCTGCTCCACATTCAGATTTTATTTTGAGGGATTATCTCTGCCTGGCTGCACGTTGCAATCAGGTAATTCCAGCTGTCCACCCTTCACCCCAGAAGCCAAGAGATACAACCAGTAAACCATCATGTGACCTCAGTCCAGCCAACTGTCTGTCCTTGCTCAAGACTTTGTATCCTTAGTGTATTAGTTTGCTAGGGATCCCATAACAAAATACCACTGACTGGGTGGCCTAAACCACAGAAATGTATTTTCTCACACTTCTGGAGGCTGGAAGTCCAAGATCCAGGTGTCGGCAAGGCTGGTTTCTCTCTTCTTGGCTTGTAGATGGCTGTCTTCTTGCTGTGTCCTCACGTGGCTTTTTCTCTGTGTTCACGTACGCCTGGTATCTGTGCATCCAAATTCCCTTTCTTTATGAGGACACCAGTCAGATTGGATTAGAATCCACCCGAGTGTCCTCCCTTTGACTTAATTACCGTTTCTTCTGAGGTATAGTCTAATACAATCATAGCCTGAGTTATGGAGGCTTCGGGCGTCAGCATACGAAGTTTAGGAAACCAATTTCAGTCCCTAACGCTTAGTGAATGGTGCAGTTCCAGGTCATTTACCACAGCAGAGGTGTGCTCGCCCGAATGTTCTCACCAGGACACTGTAGCCATGGTTGCTGCCCCTCCACCCACGTCTCTATAGAGCTTCCACGATTCGTTCCCGCTTTCCACATCTAGTTTGCAAAACCTGCCAGTTCTGAGCGATCCAGACTATGCATCGAATAAATTAAGTTTTGCTCAAGCCAGTTGGAGTTGGCTGATGTAACCGTCGTGTCCCCTGACTGATACACTGCTTTTTTCCATATTTTCTGGAATGAATATATGGTTCTTTTATACCCGGGTGGGGGCAGGGTGTGGAGAAAAGTCGTTTTTAACGTATAGAAGTACTCAGGCTAAATTAAAAGTCTTCCTAAGCACCTCTTTCTTCTTGCCTGAATAACATATTTCTCACCTCATTCAGACACAGACATACACAAATCCACCAAGTTAAGGAGGAGGAAGGTGTAAGACCTGCGGATTTTTGGCGGTGAGTCAAATTACCGTTCAGTCAGTCAATTGTTACCCGATACTATGCTTTCCTGACCACTGGCAGAACACTGCTCATACGGATGGCTGGAGATAAAACATAAGATCCCCAAGACAGGAGAAGTCTCTCGCCCCAGTGTCTACCCTTCCCTTAGAGATGCTCTTAAGACTGAGGCCAGAAGAAGATCAGTCAAAGGAAGCCGTCAAATCTGCGCCTGGATAAGATGTGGGTGTGAAGGAATTAAATGCAGTGAGGTAGCCTCATCTCCATAGTTATGAGAAGACCCAGCTCTATGCCCTGGGACAAAGAGGGCAAGGGAAAGAGCGGGAACTGATATCCCGAGGGCTATGAACACATGCTCCGCAGTGAGTATGAGGGGCGGGTAAATTTGGTCCTCATCGGTCAGACCCAGTTCCAATGCCCTCCTATGGCATAAGCATCCCCCGTACTGAGTGTCATCTGGGCCTTCGATATATATTTTTTTCATACCACACCCCCCGTAAACATAGACAGCTACTTTTTCTGGTTCTCAATACAGAAAGCGATCTTCAGTGGTGGGGACAAAACTGGACCCGGTAAGCTAATGGAGAGATGAGATGGTAGTCTCTAAGAAGGCAGCATTCTAAGGGAGACACGGGATAGTTTTTCCTATGCCCTCGTAGCCTGATGTCCTCATTCTGCATGGAGTTAACCCCCACGGAAGAAGCAACCCTTCCGGTATGTTGTTTTTTTGTTGTTGTTCGTTTTGATCTGCCCCAAACTTGTAACATGACATTGTTACAAGAGACCACAGACCACAGACCAAATGAAGACTGAATGAGTATTGGGTCTGCCCGCTCCTTCTCCACCCCCAGTTAATTTGGAGTGGGTTTCCCCCCCCCCCCTTTTCTTTAGCAAATTCACAATGGACCCCAAGAGGCTGGTGATCTTGAACCCGATAACAAGAGACATTCTTGACTGCTAGAATGACAGACTACCAGAAAGTTAAACACAGATTGAAGTAAAGAGAGAANAATAATAATAATAATAAACGTAGACTGGATGGATACATAGGGAGTAAAGAAGACGGGGAAGGGCAAAGCTGGAGGAAGGGACGGCAAGCACCTATGTAAAAGGAAACAGCGGGGTTGGGCGGCGGCCTAAGAGGAAAGTGGAGGACAACAAGGGCCCAGAGAAAGCCCGTTCGGATAGGAGAGGCCTTGAATGCCGTGCTCAGGGGGTCAGACTTGATCACACAGGCACTAGAACCCCCACCAGGTGCTGAAGAGGGTGATGACACGGGCTCTGTGTTTTCAAAAGATTGCTAGGCAGGCGCGTGCAAAACGGGCCGAGAACAGACTAGATGGTGACGGCAGGGGAGCCAATCCAGAGACGAGGGTCACCTGGTCACCACCCCTCCTGGGGTGTCCATGTGTCTGATACACACGCTTCGTGCCGCTGCCTCAGGGAGGGCATTGCGTTATCCTGCGTAAGCACCTGCCTTTGTCAGCGACGGCACAGAGAGGGCAATGCTTAGCTGACACGCGTGATGGGAGGGGAGAACGTCAAGCTGGTTACACAGCGTTGTTTCAAACAGCTTTTCACACTTGCAGGGCCCACTGCTTATCCTAACTTGACTATTATTCCTGGGCTAAAGTCTTCATCTTTAGCTTTATCTCCATCCAAAGCCTTCATCTAGGTTCACCAGCTTTCGGCTGAGATCGGGACCTGCCCTTTAGCCTCCTGAGAAAAAACAACAACAACAAAAAAAACCTATGGCTGGTTTTATCCCAAGGTCCTAGAGCAGTGAGGAAAGGGTCTGGCAACAGTTCCTCTCTCCCGGGCTGAAACAAAAGACTATTTGGCTGGCGCTTTTAGCTCTCAATTTCTGCGGCCGCCCTCTCCAGCAGAGTCCCAGTCTCCATTAATACTATTACTTGGGATGACATTTCCTCTGACTGTCGTTGTCTCTTTTTTTTCCTCCGCCTTAATTCTCTAATTTGTCCTAATATGCCCATTGCCTGCGTATCAAGTCATTCGTGAAGCCTCCCCATTTCCAGGTTCCTTCCTCCCCATCAGCCGAGTCTCCGTCTCCCACAGAAATTAGAGGGAGGCGGCTGCAAGCCCGCAAGGGCAGGAAATAGAATTAGGGGACGTATTAATTGGGACATCAAGTCGGATTTCGTTCCAGGCACTTCCTTCCGTTAACCACTTTGAAGCTTCCCCCCCTGCGGCTCTGTTTCTCATTAGATGGCGTTCCTAATGGTAAGCAGTGTTTACGCATGGTGCAAATATGTCATACCCTAGCCCTCAGACTGGCAGGCCCAGCTGACGGGTGAGGGCACAAGGCGGAAAAGACCAGCCAACGGGGTCGGGGCGGCAACGGGTGCAAGGGATGCTGAGACAGGGAGGCTTTTCAGTGATGTTCAAAAAAGAGGTGCGTTTGGGGCTGAAGAGAGAGATCCCACCAAAGAACCAGGACGTTCAACTTTCCCTGATGTGCCATTTCCACGGTCTGCGAGCTCATTTGCAAAGCAAGTTCTTTTCTTTTCTTTTTCTTATAATTGTGCTTTTCCCAGGCAGCCCTGAACTTGCTGGCTGCTAGGATTCACAGATGCCTTTGCCAGCACCTAGGAAGCTGGTTGAAATTAAAGTATCCGGCCTGATCCAGAGAAAGGTGCCAGGACACCTTGTCCCTCCATGCCCTCCTAGTGTTCGGGTTTGACAGCATGGCCATTTAGGGACACTCACTGTTCCCTTTGCCCCCAAAATGAATACTCCACCCAACCCATCCCCCCACCTCTTCGAGGCCCTCTTCAAAGGTGCGGTTGGCTTGTGTCTTGTGGAATCCCCACTTAGAGGTGTTTTTGCCAACACTAATTCAAGGCTGTGAGAAGAACTTATTTGTGGAAGGGTATTTGTTTTTCCACGGAGGCAGCCAAAACCACCAGCCTCCCTTGCTGGAGAGGAGAGAAGCACCATTTGTTTCCCATGATCCCCGGTGAGAGCCCTGCAAAACAAAACACGCCTGGGAGACCCCAATCCGGTGGGGCGGACACTCCATGGTGGGTGCATTTTGTCCTCATGCCTGGGACAAGGGACCCCAGAAAAGAAACTCGTGGCGCACGGAAGGCTGAGGTCAGGGCCTGCTACTACCCAGCAGCCCTCACAGCCAATTCAAATACCACAGCCCTGCCCTGGACACCCTTCAGTCCTCCAGACAAGCCAGGAGCCAAGATAAAGCAACCGAAACCCTTGCTAGAAGCCGGGAGGACAAAACCTCAGCGCTGAATGGAAACCAAATCAAATAATACCCTCCCCTCGCCCCAACCAGCATACAGTGATGAGGGCAGAGGTGTTTCATTTGTCTTTCTTCGTCTACTTATTATTTTTTTTAATCTTTAAATCCCAAGGGATGAAGGAGTAGGAACGGGGAGCAGGAGCAGGGGTGCTGAGAGACCCTGTCTTTGTCCTTGCCCAAAGGGTGTGAGGTCTAGGGCATCCCATCGCTGGGCTTCTGGGTTAAGCCCATTTGGGGTGTAAGGACGTAAATCAATTTGTGTTAACTTGAGGGAAAATGTTGGGGCGATTATAAAGATTCAGGGTTCTATCCAGGAGCTAGAAGAATTCCAAGAAACCAGAAACTGATCTTTCTTCATTTCTCGTCTCTTCTTTTTCTCTCTCTTTCTCTCTGCATTTTTATTCGTCTGCCTCGTGGAAGACCCTCTTTTCCGCATCCCATATCTCCTTGGTGAGGGGAAAACAGCTTCCCATAGTAGCCACATGAGGATATGACCGTCAATGCAACACGGACAGACAGACTGTGAGTCT
>NW_017731412.1:3266015-3270930 GCF_001890085.2 Hipposideros armiger | reverse complement strand
CCTCCCTCTCTCTCTCTCCTTTTCTTCTTTCTTATTGTTTTGCTATAAAGGACATTATTGAGACAATTTGTCCACTGGTGAAATATAAACAATCTGTAAACTAGATAATAATACGGTATCGGTATCGATATCAGCGCCCTGATTTTTAACAGCTGTGCTGTGATTATGTAAGAGGCGGTCCTTGTTTTTAGGAAATAAACACTACAGCATTGAGAGGTAAAGGGGCGTTACATCTGCAGATGCATCTCAAAAGGTTTTTTTTTTAAAAAAAAAAAAAGGAAGGGAGAGAGTAACGCAATTGTGATCAAGTGTCGACATTTGGGACACTGGGCAAGGAGTACACAGGGATTTTCTGAAACTTCCATGCAAATCTGAAATCATGGCAACGTAAAAACCCAGTCTCAGCTCGGCCACCTTGGAATTCGGTATAACTTGACGTCTCTGAGCCTCGGTTGCCTCATCTCAAAATGGGGATTTCAGTACGAGCGTATAGGACTTTTTTTTTTTTCCAGGGAACAGGGCCAAAGCAGTAAAATATTAAATCCTTAAACTTTTCCGTGAGTGAGGAGATGGGTTACAGAGTCAGGGATAGGGTAGAGGTCATCTGCTAGCCATGTTTCCTAGTCATAAAAAGCATGATTGTACATTTGGCCGTGGCTGTTCCCTCAAATGAGCTGTGTCAAATCATTTATAGCAGAGGCTCCTTCTTGAAATGGTGCTTCCCTTTCAGGTTGGCGTGGGAGTTCAATGTGATCATCTAATGGAGAGGGTTTATTGCAGTGCCCAGTGCATAGCAGGGGATTAAGTAATGGCGGCAAATCTCGCCGCCACAATGGGCGCTTTGGGTAATTAATCAGCACCATGCTTGTTTGGTTAACAATTCCTGGAGGGTAGGAAACTTCCACTGTGCCTCACGTCTGTGTGCTTTGTTCTTGCCTGGCAGTCAAGCAGACATTCTTTCTAGAAAGTCAGGTTGGTTCAGTGAATAACATTCTGGCCAGGGTACCAGCCAAATGATACCACCCATCAGCCTCACCCAAGTCTCAGAAGAGGGGTAGCTGCTGAAGCCACGGCTAGGGGTCAAGCAGTTTTCTTACACCCAACATACCTGCTTGAGGGCTCCTGGTGAGCACATCCAAGCCAAAGTGGCAGGGAAAGGTATAAATGGGTATGACATTAACAAGGTCATAGTCTAGCTCTCCTGAACCAGAGCTCTGCAATTTTCTGCCTTTATAAGAATTCCCTGTGGATTCCTTCCTGCCTCTTCCTCACCAGTTCTTTTTAATCCCCTGGCACAACAAACACCTTCGCTTCCTATGCTCTGAAAATCACTCGCTGGCTAAAGACATCCAAACCTTCATTTCTTTAGTCCCCATGTTTCCAAATGACTGGTGGCAGCCACCCCAGAGAGTAGTTCCGAGGTCTCAATGAATTGGTCTTGGACCATAGGGAGTTTCCATCCAATGGGTAAAGCAAAGGTTAATCCGGAAAGCAGGCCCCTTGCTGAAAATCAGGACCTCTATAAGAGCCAAGAACCCAACATAGCTCCTGAGACACCAAAGGAAACACATCAAAGCATGTATGCAAAGGGGCTCTGAACCCCTGATTTCTGGGGGGAAGTTCATGAAAGCTCACCACAGTCAGGCACCTTTGCCATTGCCTCTGCCTGGAGCATATGTCGCCACCTTCTTCCCCTGGCTAACCAACCACATTCGCCCTGTAGGCTCTGCTTCTGCAGGGAGACCTTTGCTTATAAAACCTTAAACTGGAGTCCTTCCCACTCCTCTCCCACACCCTGTGCTTCCCTATGCGGACGCCCATTATTCTTCAGTGTGATTGCCGATGTAACTAAATGGACTCTAGGGCTGTAAAGGCCATGGCTTACCTATACCCAGTGTGCGCCATGTGCCACAGTCCCTCTTCTTTGCATATGTTAACCCTTTGAATCGCCAAACGACCCTGTGAACTTGGCTCTGTTATTATTACCCCACTTGACAGATGGGGAAACGGAAGACCGATGAGAGAACGTGACGCGCCCAAAGTTACATAGACGGGAAGGAACTGAAGACAGGATCAGGGCCAGGCTGTCCCACTACAGCTTTGCATGGACATTTGGCTGAACTCTTTATGCTGCCACATCCCTGGGGAAGTCTACCCTCAGAATCTAGAAGGAAACAACGGTGGAAGAACACTGGTGAAGAACGTTGGCTGGAGGTCAGCAAACAACCACATGGGTAGCGAGTGTCTGTGTTCTCTGCCAAAGATCTCCAGTTCTCCCTTCTTAGTCACATGACAACCCATCACTTCCTGAGCACTCGTGGGTGGGTGGGGCCATGTGCCATGTTCTGGCCAATGGGCTGTGAGCAAAAGCTCCGTATGTCTTGCCCACACTAAAATATTTAACAGCCACTGTGAGAACTTTCAAAATTCTCTTGCTCTCTGCCATGAGAACTGACAATGTGTGAGAGAGTGACCACTCCATCAGCCTGGGTTCCCTCGTGACTCCAATGTTTGGAACCCCCCTGAGATCCACACGAGTTGAGTAGTGGATGGAATAAGACTGTGTTATTTTAGGGCTACTGGAATGTTTTTTAGGTCAGCATAATCTAGCATGTATCCTGTCTGACACACGATGAAAGCAAAACAATATAATTAAATGATAGCTAGATGCTTTTAATTATATTAAAGTTAATGTAATTATATTGACATTAATTTTAAGCCTCTGGTCCTAAGCTCTGCTCTCTCTTTGTCAAAAAAAAAAGATAGCAAGTCACAGAGAGGAGTTGAAACCCTAGCACCAAACTCCCTCGAGTTATCTGAATGATTAAATGAGCATGAGAAGGAAATAATTTTCTCACTTGGGGTTTCTCACTTTATTTAATGTAAGTATAGCTTAAATCATATAGTAGCTAAATCCGCACAAAGAAGGTTACATTGATTAATTAAAATCAGGGCAACCCCCTACCCCCACCCCATCCAATATCTGGTAACCCACCCACTGAGGGTGATTCAGGATGTGGGTAGAAGCTGAGGAATGACACCTGTCAGTGACATTCCTTTTATCTTCCTCCCAATACTTCCTCACTCTTGTCCAAAGGTTCCTTCAATGCATTCCAGTAAACCATGATTGGAAACTCAGAAGAAATTTTCTCATTCCAAGAATTCAAAGGTAGTTATAACAAAGAAATTTCTATTGTGCCACAACAGATTCAAACTCTACCCTTCACGAGCCTAAGCATTTCTTGAATGTTCTTGAGGTGTGGGCCATCCAGTTTTCATATTCAAGAGGAACATCCCTTAAAATATGATACTTGACCATTCCATTGAAAATCACCTGGGGAGTTTGTAAAACACGCAGATATCCTGAACTACTAAACCAGACTCTTCAGGGGATGGGGGACTAGGAATGTTCAAGTATATCAGGTTCTTTGGGGAATCTGGTGCAATTAGAGATTGAGAGGTTCTGCTCTTCACAAGGTTTGCTAGGAAAACAAAGAAGCAAGCTTCTGGATATTTCTGGGAAAAGCCAGGGTCCAGCCCACCACGAGGATATCCTGGGGCCGGCCGAGTGGCGCGTTGGTTAAGAGTTGGCTTGGGACGCCAGAGGGCCCCGGTTCGGATCCCACATATGAGGGCCAGTGACACTGCCCTCTACAGCTAAGATNCAAATTCACAATGGACCCCAAGAGGCTGGTGATCTTGAACCCGATAACAAGAGACATTCTTGACTGCTAGAATGACAGACTACCAGAAAGTTAAATAAACATCTGTGTGTGCAACAGCTCATGATCTCTGTCTGCCACCAGAGAGAGAGAGAGAGAGAGAGAGAGAGAGAGAGAGAGAGAGAGGAGGGGAGAGAAGGAATGAATAAAAATATCCCAGGGCAACTAAAAACTGTCATCCAAACATATGAAAATGTTCCAGATAGTTTAGCGATAAGCAGGAAATTGCTGGAAAAACCAACAGTCATAGAAGGAGAAAATGCAGTTAGAAAGAGGGATTGAATTGAGCTAAGTGTCTGTGTCGTAAAGTTTATTATTTTATTAGTTTTAATAGTTGGGTAGATAAGCTAATAGCAATAGGATTTACTTTAAAGATCAACACCATAGACTCTGCTGTTTATTATTCGATAGTAATGTGTCTCCAGTGAGGGGAATATTAAATCTCATAAAAAGCCATTCCGGCAGCCGGTCCAGGAGGCTCTTTCTGAGTCGCACGCACATGGATTTTCCCCTATTAGTTCACATCTCTGGCAGGGGTTTTGTTTGGATAATACTTCTAGGGACATCTGCTCCTTGGGAATCTGTGAGAGCCATTTCAGCTCCCAGTTTGGGCTCTAAGACCACGGGATGGAAATGGAGTTTACCTTTCTCAGATTTCTTTTAGCAAATGAGGTGATTAACTCATTGGATTCTGAATACGTTGTCTAATGTAGGTGAGGGACTGAGTGTGATAGATGGGACATTCATAGCTCTGAAAATTACTGTGTGAGAGTTTAAAGAAATGATGCACTTAACTCACTTAGCACGGTGCCTAGTAAATCCTGAACAAATGCCAGCTACCTAGGGAAATGGTAAGCGTAGCAGATGATTGTTGAGTTCTAGAGTCAGACGGCTGGGTTAAAAAGCCCTGGCTCTGAGCTCCACGTCGCTTCAAGGTATTTTCCCACAAGGTACATACTCATTACAAAGGGGCAGATAGACAGCACCTTAGCCAAACAGTCAAGGCAAACACCACCTATCATAGAACGAATCTGGATGTCATAGGCCTCCTGCTAGGACGCACTGAGAAGGACACAACATCACCTCTGCCGTGCTCCTGTCAAAAGTACATCACATCAACCTCATGGGACAAATCCAAACTGATGAACATTCTACACAAGAATGGTCAAAGTCATGAAACACGAAGAAAGATG
>NW_017731412.1:3255323-3259818 GCF_001890085.2 Hipposideros armiger | reverse complement strand
GAAGGGAGGGAGGGGTCTTGCAGGGCAAAAAGCCAAAAACCACCCAGATTCCTGATTGTGTCATTGATTACACCAGACCTGGAAACCTTCCTTCCTCCGATCACCCAGGCATGAAACATGAGCATTTCCAATATGGTTTAAGTCCGTTCGAATCAAGATTTTCTGTTACTTGCTGCCCAACGCATTCCACCAGGTACTTATTATCATCGTCACCAACAATAACATCTTGATTAAGGAAGAGGGTAGGGTTTGCTTTTCTCCATGAGAAGCAGGAGGCTTCGCTTGCCCTTACTCAGTACACACAGCTGCTCGGTTATGGAAAACTGAAGCTGTTTGAGAATCACTACAAAAGAGAGAAAGACAGAACGTAGAACTGGTCCTCAGCCCAGCTCTGCCACCGGCACAGTTGTGTGACTTCACATAAACCCCGAGGTCCAGATTTCACATCTATAGAAGGAAGGGGTAGAATAAAATGTCCTCCATCTACTCCAAGCATCTTAAATGGAAGACCACACAGGTGGTCCACGGCCACCGTTAGCGGTCATATCGATGAGCGGGAGGAGAGAGCTCCCAGATTGCTTTGACAACGTCAATTCAGTTGACAATCTTTTAAAAGTAGGTTGCTCATGAAAAGCAAGGTTTTTAGATTCTTTTGACAAATCAGAGCATCCGTCACCACCAGACCCACGTTTCCACATGGCAACAATTGGCTAGGGGGTCCGCAACTGCTGTCTTGAATTGAGACATGCCCGCCACTCCCCACAGGCCCCCAACCCTGAGGCTGAGTTGCAGCTACCTTTTATCATGTTACACCCGGCTCACTTACTAACTTATGTTTCCTGCCTGGCCTGGGTGGACCTGGAATGTGCAACCCCAGGTCGAAGAGAGGAGTCTAAGGCATCTGGGAGCCAAATTCGCGGGGGCCTTTTAAAGTAAGCAGCTCTTGCTTTTATGTCACATCCTCGTCCAGAACGCAGGAGCCCAGCAGGCTTGAAAACCCACCGGGGAATACAACCCCCAACTCGGCTCCTCCATAGTCTTTCTCGAGGGTCAGCTGGCTCCTGGGTTGTGTTTTTTATTTCTTGTTTGGACACTTCTGTATCTTTCCTGCTTTGAGGTTTGTTTTCCAGCTCACGGGTGGTCAGGTCCTTGGGCTAGATGCAGCAGGATTTTTCCGTCATCGCCAGCTCTCTCTCCTGAGCCAGTTTGGAGTTTGGGGTTTGCGTTTGAGTCATTAAGTTATTCGCTGCTGGGGAGCCGGCACTTTGCAAACTCGTGGAATAAACAAACACATCCGCCTCTCCAGCACGAATCGCAACAAATGTTCTGACTCCAAATATTGGCCACATAGAGTTTTGCCTAACAACAGCAGTTTTAAATAATCAATGTCTTAGCTTTAGTTATCTGAAGCTGTAATTCACAATAACTGAACTGTAACCTCCTAGTCTTGAATTTGAGTGTCATGGTTGAAAAGTGTCTGGTGGCCTTCTTGGAGGGTCATAGCATAGGGAATCCAGACTAGATGAAATGACCCTTCTAATAGCTGAGGAGATGGAGATAAGTTATTTCTTGAAAACCAAAGATGAGAAGGCCCAACTTAATCTATCTTTAAACTGAGGCATCTTCAATCTATACCCAAGCAGAGTCAGTTTGATGTGGTGACAAAAAACATGGATCCTGAAACCAACAGTGTTCAAAGCCCAGCTCTTCCACCAATATCTGTGTGGGTTTGAGCAAATTAAGCAGCATTTCTGTCTTAGCTGCCACCCCTAAAAAGCAATGATCATAATAATAGCATCTACTCATGATGACTCATTAAGTGAGCTCACGTAAGAAGCTTAGCACAGTATCTGGCATGCAGGGTGTCATGTAGGGCCAACACATATGTGCTCTTTATGGTCACATATGGCTTCATCGAAAGCAGCTTCCTATTCCTTTATTCATTGGCGCAAACACTATTGAGAACCTCGTCGGTTCCAGGCAGTTTGCAACCTACTCAGGATGCCAACATGAAACTAAGCATGGTCCCCATTCTTAAGACCTCACATCTACGGGGAGCAAGCTAAGTGCAAGGAATATTCCAGGAGCTGGGACTGTCTAGAAAAAGCACAAGCAGATCAAGAACGGAAGGAGGGAGCCGACCAAGGTTTTGATATCAGTTGCAGGCCCTGTGAAAGCTGTTCTATATGCATCTTCGCAACCGTCCTGTGACGTTGGAATAATTATGATGTTATCCCTACCTTAAAGCTGAAAAAATGGAGGGTTTGTCTAAGTTTATTCTATTAGCAAGCAGGAGGAACGGGGTTCAAATCCAAGGCTTGCTGAGACCGGAACCTGTGCTGCTTAGCTGCTTAGAAACTGAGGCTAAACTTAGATGGTTAGTTGTCAGCAAATAGCTATTATCCCATTCCACTTAAGAACCCCTGACACTTAGCTAGACACATGGACACTGAGCATAAAGACTACATTACCCAGCCTCCCTTGTAGTTGAGCCTGTCACATGACTCCAATCTAACCAATGGTTATACCCTTAAAAGGAAGGGTCCTTCCTTCCCCTTTCTGCCCTCTTTCTTCCACCTGGGATATGGCGGTGGTTACATGCCATGTTAGACTGTGCGATTAAGGACAATGTCTTAGAACTAGCACAGTAACAAGACAGAAGGAGCCCGTGCCTCTGCAAGGCCTTATGGAGTGGAAACTGCCCTGCTGTGAAGAGAGAAATAAATGTCTAACTGGTTTAAGCTCAATGAAAGAGCTTAAGTGGATTTAGTGTCCTAGTAATACAAAGTTATTCAAGCACTTTTTTTTTTCATTTAGGTAAGCTGTAGCTTCAAGGAATTAGGGCTTCAGTATATCTTGGAGGCACCCAAGAGGAGAGCTTTGGCCTCTATATGGTTGGCATTTAGCCACAATAGAGTCTACAGAATCTTAATTATCCAGAAGTGAAAGGCAGGTCACCAGGAAGACAACCCCTTTGGAGTCATAAAATCACTTTGCCAACCCAATGAAGTTAAAGTATTTTGTAGCTGCATCATGGGGAGCCTAGAGCCAAACATCAGGCCTTAAGACACTGCTGCTCATCAAACAAGAGCTATCATGCACACCGCTCCCCCTCACCCCAGGCCAATCAATCATCCTTCATTCAAATTATTATCACTGCAATCATTACCATTGGTATGATGGCTGTCCCTTAATGAGACTCAACTTGGCGTAGCCTCTGCCATGTTATATTTTCAATATATGTCGCTGTTTTAATCCGCATTTTACAATTGGTGGAACGGAAGCTCAAGAGAGATGAACTCCCTCAAGGTCACAGAGTTAGAAGCAAAACTAGGGGTCCACATTGGTCTGACGCCGGAGCCCTGCCTCTCTCATGTGGGAATGTAACTCGGGGAGATCTGAGTAGACGAATTCCGCTTCTTCTGACCACTCTCAGGAAAGATGCAACCAGCCCAAGCTGTTGCTAATTGGATCTTTCCTAAAGCAGCCTTTTATCCCCAATTCCCTGCCCCCTGGACTTTTTCCAGAAAGATCATCTATTTCTCACTTTTGAAATCACTGGGTGTGTTGAGAATGGCCCGTAGTCTCGCTCATGTCTTAAAGCCAAACAAGTCAAAGCCAAATTCTTTCTCTTCCTGGTCTCTGGACAGTTTCTGCTCCTTTAGTTCTAAACCCAGCCCCTTCCTAGGAAGACCAAGCCTGGGATGCCTTTTTTGGGGGGGGAGATGAGCCTGTAGAGAATCCAACTCCACTCTACTTCTCCCCAACCCCTTGACCCACGATGGACCCCACGTTGGCTTTCTCCAAGTAGCCTGAGCTCCCAACAAGGACATTGCAACAGCCACCCCCCACTCCCCGCTGCTCATCTCGCATCTTGGCCAGCTCTCAGCCTATAATTCTTTCCAAACTCGCCTGTATAAAATAATCATGTACATGAAGTAAAACAGGAGTCTCATATACACACTTAATAACTCTTGTGTACTGTACAAGAGGGAATTCCACTTTATAACCCCCAGAGCTTTCGAATGGTTCCCATTTAGCCTCACATTCCTCGTGCGAGATCTAAAACTTCCCCTCTTGGTCCCCGCCTGTTGCTGCCTTTCGAAACTGTTGTGTCTCCAGATTCCCTGGGACCATTTCATCTCCATCTCTGCTTCTAATTGGGGGATTTGAGCATTGCTGCTCAGCCCTAGAGCTAAATGTCAGGGTTTCACTTAAAAGCCCTTATTTTGGGAGCTGAGCACATTGTTGTAGAGAAGCTTCAAGAGGGAGCGTGTCCAAGTAAACAGAGTTAGATGGCTCACTAATCCTTCCAGCCACCAGCTCAAGGGCAGGGTGAGAAGGTGGGTCCCCACCTCTGGTATTCCACAAGTGCCCTGGGTGACGTTGACCATGCCATTGGTCGTTCTTGGCCCTCTTTTCTCAAAGGGAGTTCTTCTGTAATAGGTGGCAATTCCTCTGCAGTTCCACACAGTTCGTCGGGCAATACTTTCCA
>NW_017731412.1:3248751-3253978 GCF_001890085.2 Hipposideros armiger | reverse complement strand
AGCTAAAAAAAAAAACAAAAAACAATAATTTTTTTTTAAAAAGGATGTAATCCTGGGTGACTCAGCCCATTTGATCTCTGACGATTCGTAAGGCATTGTGAGAGCTCCTGTGTCTTGGATCATCCGCTGGACATAGATTTTTCTTGTAGTTGGAGCATATGAACATATCCATTAAGAGAACCCATTATCCGGCTGATCAGCCACGGCAGGGTCCTGTTCTGCATTTATATCGGTTTGTGGCTCTGCCTTGGTAGTCACTTCTTATAGGGAAATAAACTTCTTGGAGTAGGAATGCCTGGAGAGAGATTTCAGCCATAAAATATACACCCTTCCTACACACAAATCGGGCAGAAAAATCCAATCAAAAGAGAGCGTCCCCTTTTTCTCATCCCCGCCTGGGGACAAAATTAGCTGCTCCTTCCAAGGTATTTCCAGGACACTGTACATATAGCTATCTATAGGGTTTATCACAGTGGTTATTATTCATGAGAACCATGCAGTGTTCCTTATTTTGTGCCAGGTACTTTGCATTTTTGCTTCCTTTCCCAACACTCATAAATGGTATGTACTATCACCATTCCTGTCTTAAAAGGTGAGAATATTGAGGCTCAGAAAAACTAAATAACTGGCCCAAAAGAATATGATGAATAAATGTAAGATCAGAATTTGAATCCAAGCCTAATCGATTTCCAAGTCTACACCCTCTCTTGTATATTTCCCAGTCAAAGGCTGAAGGGTCCATTCCCTCCAGCTTGTATTTTTCAGTTTCTTGAGTGACGTCTTTGAGTTTTCTACAGCAGCTAACTGTTGATGGTGTTTAGTGAACGCTCAGCAAAGACAGATTGAATGAACACTGAAAGGCAACATCGTACAATGGAAAGAGCTCTGGGATAGAAAGCAAAACACCTGGATTCTTCTTCAGGTTTTGTAACTAATCCTCTGTGTGAGCTTGAACAAGCCCATTCCTTCTCTCTGAAGCTTTGTCTTTCCATCTGTAAAACAGGAGGCTCAGAAGAGACTATTTATAATATGATCCAGCTCTCTGAATCCAAGTGACGTACAGTGGGGCGCTGATGTCACAGAATTCAAAACCATACGGCAAGTCCCAGGAGAATAAAGATGGTGTTGTCCATTCCTGACACCCTCAGTGCTTGAGAGGCAGACAATAGATGCTCAATTAGCACCCGCTAATGAATGAATGAGTGGATACCGACACCCATTCGAAGCTCTGCTGAGAATAAACACTGAACACACCCCAAGTCCCAGAAAAAAAGCAAAAGCCATTTCCTTGTAAGGGAAGATGGATCCACTGGGTGAACTGCAGCACTGACCCAACTCTTCAAGAATGAGAGTCCCTGGAGTCCAGCCAACAGGGGCAGACGGAAGCTGGGGTTGGGAGGCCTCCCAGCTCCCCCTCTCCACCCCACCCCACCATGAACTTCAAATTCCTGGGTCAGATCTTTCATCACCAGCCTGTAGCCTCTGGAAAATATAAATGAGAAAGGTCCAAGTCTAGTTTTGCAAGGTCTTGCCCCATATCTCGCCCTCCCCGAAACAGAGAAGGAAGTGATCAGAAGGCCAAGAGACGTGACATTCTAAAAAAAAAAAAAACCCTTTGTGGGGGAAATAAAGAAATAAATAAATAACGATCCAAGATGTAATCTTTTTAGTTATAAAAACATGTTTTTCCTTGCTTTCTGACCCTCTAGTGTTTCGGGGTTTGGGGAGTTGACTGGGCGCCTGGTGTCCATGGACATTTGCAAGTTCATCACCCTGACCTTCTTGGCTGTGAAACCTTCACACTGGTTGCTGGAAAGTACTTTGGTTTCAACAACAAAAAACAAAACAGGAAACAAAGTTGATCTTTGTCTCCTAAAGATCCTCATCATTGAGTTCACACTTTCGGGCTCTGTGCAAGATTTTCTCAGAGAGCCCATAGATCCCCAAACAAACAGCCAGGGTTTTCTTTTCTCAGGGACTCTGTGGAGTTCACCTGAAAACTTGGTGATTATTTATGTTCTAGCGCACTTTCGGTCAAGCCACCCAGGACTTTCTATCCACAGGAAAACTGACAAATCCAATCAGCTCTCCAAATAGAGCTCTGTAAAGTCTTATTCATTTGGATGCCATCAGTTCAGAATTTCTGGATAATTCAGACAGCCTGGATGGAAGTTTCCTCTTGCACGGCTCTCCAAAAAGGAGAGGTTTCTAACAAATGGATAATGCAAAGCAGACTGTTGGAGCTGAGACTGACCCGTCTTCAGTTTCTTCGGAATAGCATTCACTGACAGGCAATCAATGATTAATTACAAATTATTTTTATCAAATAATTAAAATGAATTCCAGGCAATTCACCATACCTTGGGAATAGTAAAGGATAGAGGAAAAAAAAAAGGGGGGGGGGCTTTAGATCCATCAGGCATGGGCTCAAATTCCAGCTATGCAATTCATGAGTTTAAGTTACTATTCTGAAGCTACCTCACTTCTCTGAGCCTTAATTCCGACATATGGAAAAGCTTGCAGGATGGACAGAAGAAGGAGAAATTATATAAGTTAAGACATAGTTTCCAAAACTATGCTCAGAAGGGTTGCAGTCCACAAGATGTTAACACATATTGCATGAAAAAGGGATCTATGGTTGAATAAGTTTGGGATAAACGAGGCGAACCAAAATTAAGTATGTTTGCTTGCTTTTTCTTTGTTTATGTGTAGGCCTTTTGATAGCCTTTAATATTGTACTTTATGGTGTGAATTTCCAAAAGGAGGATATACTAGGCAGTTTTTCACAAATTTCTTTCACCAAGGAACTTTTTCTGTTAGAGCATTCTTTGACCTCGTATAGAGCTCCCACTGAAACCAGTTTGCAAAACGAGTCCCTAGGATCTGTGGTCTGAGCTACAAGGTCAGACAATTAAGTTTGCGAACTCATCCTAGACAAAGTACTATATACCTCATTGCTGAATATCAATACGGTCACCTTCAAAGTACTCCCCTTGGTAAACTATGCTCCGATGCCAGTGCCTAGTCCACCCTTCAAAGCAATGTTGGAACTCTTTTTCTGAATGGCCATCAGAACTGTCGTCATTGCTCTTGATGTCCTGAATGGCATCAAAATGTCTCCCTTTCAATATTTCCTTTACCTTTGGGTAAAGAAAGAAGTCAATGGGGACCAGATCAGCTGAGTAGGGAGGGTGTTCCAATATAATTATTTGTTTACTGGCTAAAAACTCCCTCACAGACAGTGTGGTGTGAGCTGGTGCATTGTCGTGATGCAAGAGACATGAGTTGTTGGCAAAAAGTTCAGGTCGTCTAAATTTTTCATGCAGCCTTTTCAGCACTTCCAAATAGTCAACTTGGTGAACTATTTGTCCAGTTGGTCCAAATTAATAATGAATAATACCTCTGAGATCAAAAAAGGTTAGCAACATCATTGCAACAAGTTCTCAAACTTAATTGTCAGACCTCATATGTCTCCACTAGAGATGTTGAGTCATCATGGTGGCATCCACACTCTATCCCCAAATCCTCTTGGGACCAAGGCCAAATCTGGAGACTAGCATCCATGGCCAAGGAACTAGATTTTGGCTTATGAAGTCATAGTCTTACAGAGTTCCCACAAACCATCCTAGAAAAAGTAATTTGTGGGATTTTTTTCAGATGTACCTGGAAGCCATTATCTCTGGATGCTAGGATCATCAGTGTCACTGCCTCAAGCCCCAGAACTTCCAAAAGATTAAAGAAGTGGGTTGAGGAGAGAAAGCGTGGCAGGGAGGCAAGCTATCTAATTCCTGGCACATAACAAGGGTTTTTTTGTTTGTGTGTTTGTTTTTTAAAGATTTTTATTGGGGAATTGGGGGGATGGGAACAGNGGTCGTTCTTGGCCCTCTTTTCTCAAAGGGAGTTCTTCTGTAATAGGTGGCAATTCCTCTGCAGTTCCACACAGTTCGTCGGGCAATACTTTCCATCTAAGTCTCAGATTTTGACTTGAGACAGTCAATATCAAATTATCGCTGACACCGATCTCACAGATAACAGCAAAAACAATACCAATGTTTTTTTTTAAAAAAAAACAGCTTTGGTTTGTAAAGTATGCATAAGCAGTGGCACCCAAGATGGTCGAGGACAGGGACCAAGGGAAGCAATTAATTAATTGTATTGATCTGCATATTCAGCCAATATCCATGGTACCTGGTCTTAGTTAGACACAATGCTTGGCACCAAGAAGACAGGTGAGCCAGACGCAGTCTCTGCCAACATCTTCAATTTCATTTCACTCCCTGGCTTGCTCTACGCTAGCCACACTGGCTTGCCTTATGTTCTTTGAGCACACCAATTTTTGTCTTTGCCTTAATGCATTTGCACTTGCCACCCCCACCACTCAGGATGCCCGCCCTTCTAATCTTCAGCTGTCTTCTGGGTCTCAACTCAAATGGCTCCCCCTAGTAGAACCTTCCTTTACCTTCCCCCCGCTTAGCATTCACTTTTATCTGGCTGTTATATCCTCTTTACAGTGTGTGTCTCTATATGAAATCGCACTTGTTACGTCATTGTTTACTGGTTTATTAACCAATACCTTTCCCCCCCACCCCACCCCTCAATAAAGGTCAGAGACCTTGTCTATCATATTTACTGGGTCTTCAAGGTCTAGAAGAGTGCCTGGCATATAGAGACAGTCAATGAATATGAATGAATGAATGAATGAATGAGTGAATGCGCGAACAAATCCATAATCAAATGAGTTTCAGAGTTACATTTCCTCCTAAAACACATCTAGCTAAATCTGTCAAGCCCATTATTGATTGTTTCCTTCAAGAACAAAACAAGGACAATTCCCACCCTCAACAGGCCTTATAATCTAGAGATTAAAGAAAATTCTACTGGGTTAAAGAAGGTAAATGGTATTCTTTCCTCATGGATCACGCAGTGCAGGAGCTCAAAGCTACACTGGGAATACCTGGATATACATTTTGTACGAAGTTACTGAGCATGTCATGGGTCTAGTGTTCTACCAAGCAGGCTTTGGGAAACACTTGTCAATCCCAACTGCAGTAAGCATCCTCAGATCCGCAGAGAACAAACTCTACACCATTACCAATGTTCGAAGCACTCCAACATAAAAAAATAACAATAGGGCCGGCCGAGTGGCTCAGTTGGTTAAGAGCTCGCGAAAGAGTTTGAGCTCTGAGCAACAGCGGTTCGAGTCCAGCCCGAGCTGAGCAGCCGCTGA
>NW_017731412.1:3238343-3241601 GCF_001890085.2 Hipposideros armiger | reverse complement strand
AATAAAATCTAAAAAAAAAAAAAGATATGCACACCGCTTTCTTTATTGCAGTGCTATTTCCAATAGCCAAGATATGGAAGCAACCCAAGTGCCTGTCAGTAGAGGATTGGATAAAGAAGGTGATACATATGTACAATGGAGTATTACTTGACCATAAAAAAAAATGAAATCTTACCATTTGCAACAACATGGATGGACCGAGAGGGTATTATGCTAAGTGAAATAAGTCAGACAGAGAAAGACAAATACCATATGATGTCAACACATGTGGAATCTAAAGAACAACAGCAACAACAAGTGAACAAACAAAACAGAAACAGACTCATAGATACAGAGAACAAAATGATGGTTGCCAGATGGGAGGGAGTTAGGGAGTTGGGTAAAAAAGGTGAAGGGATTAAGAAATACAAATTTAGGGCAGCCGGATGGCTCATTTGGTTAAAGCGCGTGCTCTTAACAACAAGGTTGCTGGTTGGATTCCCTCATGTGATGGTGGGCTGTGCCCCCCCCTCCCCCAGCAAATAGATTGAAAGCAGCGACTGGACTTGGAGCTGAGCTTGCACCCTCCACAACTAAGACAGAAGGACAACAACTTGACTTGGAGCTGGTGGGTCTTGAAAAAACACAATGTTCCCCTTCCCCAATTCCCCAACACTGTTTGTTCCCTTCCCCAATTCTCCAATAAAATCTTAAAAAAAAAATACAAATTTGTAGTTACAAAATAGTCACTGGGATGTAAAGCAGAGCATAGAGAATATAGTCAATAATGTCACAACTGTATATAGTGCCAGGTGTGTACTAGACTAATCAGGGGGGGATCACTTCATAGATTATATAAATGTCTAGCCATCACGCCATATACCTGAGACTAATATAAAATAATATTGAATGTCAACTGTAACTGAAAAACAAGTGAAATAAATAATTTAAAACAAACAAACAAACAAAAAACACCCTCCACGTACTATCCAGTCCTTTTCTCTGCTGTGCTGACCTTGAGGCCACATGCTATAGTGGAAGCCCATCCAGGGGGAGAAGCGATGCCCGAGCACGTAGGACTGTGACCTAAGAGAGAAATGAGCTTCAGTGGAGTTAGACGCTGAGATGTGGGGGTTTGTCTGTTGTGGCCGTTGGAGTAAATTGTCCTGACGAAGAGAGAGAAACAGAGAATAAGCACGTAAATATATGAAGCTAGGAGGAAAAACAAGGCAAGGGAGAGGGCCGAGGATTGGGAGGAGGGGATGGAAGCTGTGTCAGTCAGGATCTCAACAGGAAACAGCACCCCTGAAATATGATTACATAAACAGGATGTGCTCACAAAGAGACTATTGACAAAGGCGTGTATGTTAGGGAACCATGAAGGGTAGTCCGGTAATCCAGGGCTAGCAGCAAAGAGCTGTTCCTACCTCTATGCATAGATGGGCTCAGGGGAGGACAGGATGGGAAAGATCACGGAGAACCGGCAGCCTCGAGAGGGACACATCCAGCTCAGGCCATCTCACAGCGATGGGTCCAGGGGATCTCTAGCCTCATTCTCTTCCTTCCCTCTGAGCCCAACCAGGGCTGCCCGTTGGCCAAACCCAACCAGAAACCAAAAGGGCAAGGAAACCCGTTGATGCTCTTCCTAGAAGCCAGTTTCCAGAAGCACAGAGCAGGGTGGGGCAGGGCGGAGAGTCATCTGGAGAGCAGATGGGGAACAGAAGATACTTGGGACCGAGACACTGTTTTAGAAAGAGTTGTCAGGGGTGGTCTCTATGAGGAAGTGACATAGAAGGTGAGGAGTGAATGAGGGGTGTCAATGAGCTTTGCAGAGATTAGCTGGGCATGATTAAATAAAGGGAAAGGAGGTCAGCTGTGAGAATACACAAGTGAGGGGAAGAGTGTCAGGAAGGCAGGTCAGGGACAATGACGGGCTTCAGGAATATGAATTTCATAGAAAAGAGAAATTCCTGATGCCTAAAGTTGCAAATAATTAAAAAGGTTGTGAAACAGAAGCCCATCATTTAAATGCATGGCAGGTGTGTGTGTGGGGGGGGCGTATCCAGAAGGAATAATAAAAACAATGATACAGAAGCAGGATTTCACCCTGCAAGTTGGGGCAACCCGAAGGAGACCCATCTACTGGGATTGCAAACCATTGGTTCCCCAATATTTCTTTTTTTAAAAAAAAAACAGTTTTATCAAGAAATCCTTTCTGTATCATAAATTTACTCATTTAAACGACTGAATGTTTTAGTATATTTCATTTGTGCGACCATCGCCACAATCTAATTTTATAACTTGGCCAGCACCCACAAAGAAACTCCTTATTCCCACCCCCAGTCCCAAGCAACTGTTAACCTACTCTCTGTCTCTATAAATTTGCCTTTTTCAGGCTTTCATATAAATGGAATCAGGCAATACATGGTCTTTGCATCTAGCTTCTTTCGCTTAACACAGTGCTTCTCAGGTTCACATTGTAGCACGTATCCGTACCTGGCTCCTTTTTATTATCCAGTAGCATTCCATCGCATGGATGCACCACATTTTGTGTATCTGCTCACCAGATGATGGACATTTGAGTGGTTTTCACTTATTGACTATTACAAACGTTCTTTACAAGTCTTATGTGGCTGTAGGTTTCAGCTTTCTTGGGTAAATGCCCAAGAGTGGAATTGCTGGGTCATAGGGTAAGTCTATGTTTTTGAACATTTGGAGGGACTGCCAGACTGTTTTCCAAAGTGGCTAAACCATCAACACCTTTTCTTAAAGAATTTATGAAACGTATGACCTTTCCTCTCCGTCCACAGCTGATTGGACCAAACTGGAGCACATGACCCAAACTGGATCAGTGTCTCCTTCCTGAGATCTTGGTGTGGGGACATAGGTGCATATGCGTTTGCCTCTACAGTACGCATGAACTGGAGTGGCCCTGTCTGACGCACGTGCACGTAAACTGATAAAAAAAAAACAGACCACAGAGAAAAGAGAGACGTCTTTGATAGACAGAGAGAGAAGCAAAGGTAAGAAGTCACATGGACCAGGAGAGATGGACAAACTCATCTGGGGTCCTGAGTTTTGCAGGATCCTGGTTCCAGGCCCTTATGAGATCAAACATTTCCCCTAGCTCTTGCCTTCTTCAACATAGCCTGGCTGTCTCCAGTACATTCCACTTTTTGGTATGATTTATGGTAAATGTTTGCTTCCCAACAATTAAAATTCCTTGACTAACTCAACACATTATGGCTGGTGCAATGAATGGGTAGAAGAATGGAATGG
>NW_017731412.1:3232739-3237938 GCF_001890085.2 Hipposideros armiger | reverse complement strand
CATACAAGTGTTGGGCGGATTGTCTAATTCTGAGGGTTGGCTTGCGGCTCCCTTTCCTGGGTTCCCCCAGGAGCCCGTCTGTGTGACAACGAGAACTTCATCGCAAGTCCCTTCTTTGGCGCTCCCTAACCTTGCCTGGAATGAAAAGGGAAGAAGAAGAAAAAAGGAAAAGAAAATAGTCTCCAAGAGAGAAATAACTGAAAGGTCATGGTGAAGGAAACCCAGCTGATAAGCTTCTTAATTTAAGGATCTACGTGTTTGTTATTTGTTCACCCACTAGCATAGGGACTGTGTCAGTCTCCTTCACCGTTGTATCCACATTCTCCTGGAACAGTGCCAGGCGCATAGTAGGCGTTCAATTATTGTTTGTTGAATGGATGAATGAATGAAGCCAATCCGAGCATCTTTTACTTCCTTATTTCTAGGTTGATGGTAACTCTGAGATCTTGCCTGCGGGCTCAATGTAAGAAAAATATTTCAGGTACGGAATCTCTGAAAAAATGTGAACTATCCCGGGAAGCTTCTCACATGACATGGAAGAAAGGTTTCAGCAACTGTGGCACAGCCCAGAAAGGGAAAAATATTTCATTTGGGTTACGCAGAGATGTCCCTTCCTTCTTCCGGTGGCTGATAAATGAGGACCTGGTGTGTGCTACATTTGTGCTAAGACTACAGATGATGAAGACGATTGTATCACTTCTACAGTAGGAAGGACAGCCCTGTCCCATGGTCTTTCTTCGGTAACTTACTACACTCTAGCCCATCACTGTCCAGTGGAAATCTAAGGCAAATCCCATCTGTCATTTTACATTTCCTAGAATCCACATTTTCAAAAGTGAAAAGTGACAGGTCAAATTAGTTTTAATGATATATTCTTATTTAACACAATATATCCAAAATGTCATCATTTCATCATAGGATCAACATAAAAATTATCAATGAGCTATTTTATAGGGGGTTTTTTTTTCATCCTAGACCTTCAAAGTGATGTACATTTTACACTAACAGCACACATCTTATTTGGAGACGAAATTTCCATTGAAAAATCCCGGTCTGTATTTAGAATTCATAAAATTTAGAGTTGTAAAGGGTAGAGTCACATACTAACACTGTTCCAAGCCAATTTAAAAGGCTTCCAAAAGCTAACCGTGTCAGTGTTTAAATTTAAATTTAGATGAATCAATATTAAATAAAATTGAAGATTTCAGTTGTTTGCTTGCACATCAAGTGCTCCATAGGCCCAGGGCCTAGTGGCCGCCATATTGGTCAGTACACATATAGGACATTTCCGTCACTGCTGTAAGTTCTGTTGGACAGCATTACTCTCGGTGTTCTAAGAAACCTACAAACGTTGGCGAGAAGCATGTGTTTTGCCCTCTGTCTTCCCCTAGAGCAACGATTACTACATGAGAGATGTCAGTAAATGATTGTTGAAAGACAGTGTTGTCATATTACAAAGGTTAGAATGTTTAAAGAAAACTTCACAGAAGAAGGGGTTTTTACAATAGGTCTTGACAGGTGAATAGGAGCCCACTAAGCAAATAGTCAGGTAAAGAGAGAGTGAGAGCCTAGTGCATAGGTGCTGGATTATAAATGTGTTGTGAAGAGCATGGTTTCTGTTCATTTGTTTTATGAAATCTAACTGTTTTCTGCACTCCTCTCTAGCTGAGTGTCCTGGGGAAAACCACTTAACCTCTCTTAGCCTTGGTTTCCCCATACATAAATCCTAATTTCAAAGGGTCGTTTTGAAGACTAAAGCATTACTAGATGCAGAGGGTTTACCACCGTACCTGGTACACAGTTAATGATCAGTGAGTGTTAAATGTTGGCCAATATTGTGCCCAAAGTTTAGTACGAAGTGGGTGGTGGTGGGACAGCAGAGTGCTAGATGCTCTCTTTCTGAGTGTCAGCACCTGGACTCTTAACAGTAGTTACGTCTCAGCTAAAAGCCCACTTCTCTCAGCCTTTTTACAGTCCAGAGAGGCCACAGGACTAAATTTAGGTCAACAAAGCTTAAATGGAAGTGTTGGGTGTTATTTCTAGGAAGCTTTCTTAGAGGAAACGGGTTTGTCTTCTGCTTTTCTTCTCCTGGCTGCCCGAACAACTGATGTGTGAAGACTGGCAGAGCAGCGCATTACAAAGCTCCTGGGTTCCCAGTGAGTGAGAACCTCCAAGTGGGAGAAGCAGTAGAAAGCATTCTCCGTCTGCTTTGACCTCACAACCAGTTCGTCAAGGACCATCTCTTGGGATGAGCACTTTATGGAACCAAGTTTGGGGAACACCCGTTAGGTGATGGGGAGGGAATGTCAAGATAGTTAATGGCTGAGATTCAGGAGGACAGAGAAGGCCATCTATAAAGAGTAGGTGGAGTTTCCAATGCTTTGAGATGTTGGAAGGATGGTGGGTTCATCAGAGCCGATGGCCACCTTTACAGCCACACGGCTGGGCCTGGTCATCTGTTTGTGAGGTCAAGGACATTGTAGATGGTTTGTTGGCCAAGAGCAGTGATGGTTTCACCATACAGTGCGGCTTTTGGAACTTTTCCGCCACACCTGCAGCTGCGTGTTTATAGTGGCTCTTCTGCTGATCGTCAATTGACATTAGACCCTAAGGAGTGTCTCCATGTCCCTGAAATCTACGGTGGCCTCTCAGAAACTGTTGCTTGTTGTGGCTGAAATACTGGAGGGTAAGATTGTTTTTTTCCGCCTGCATTTTTGCATCAATTGCTTGATGTTTGTAAGCGTACATGTCCTTGTGTGTTTTTAAACCATGGTAAACGGGGGTCAAGTCTATAAGCTACTCTTTGCGATCCTTCAAGGAAACCTAAGCATGGCTTTGGACATCCCTTTTCTGAAAGGCTCCTACTACAAGTTGGTACATCAAGCCAATTTCCTCCAAGGAAACTGGAATTCTTCACAGAGAGGAAAGTATCGTTTAATCTCCAATTAGGTGGTGGTATCCACCATAAAAGAAATGAAGTAGGCATTCGTCCAGAGACTCACTGTGAATTTTTGTGATTGTAGTCCAACCCAGAACTTAAGTGAGTCTATATTCCTGGAGTTATTTTTTTTATCCTGGAGCACAGGCTATAAATTGGGTGCCTTGGCCTGCTGCCTACGTATGTATGGCTTTCAGATGAAATGAAATAGATTCATCATGGCCCCTGCGCTTGCGAGGGGCAGAGGGGTACATTACGGTTATAAAACCTCATATTTATATATACGGTGATTTAAAAATTGGAATTACTATTGCGAATTATAGTTACTGCAATAATTTTTTGAATAACCCTGACAACTGTGTTTTCTTAATGCTAAGAATAGATCTATTCCATTGGAAAGTTCCTAGAAAGGGGGTGCTAGGTGCTTTACATAAGTCATCTCAAACCTCCCAACAATCCTAGAGGCAGGAATTGCTAATAATGGCATTTCACAGAAGGGAAGATGGAGGACCAGAGAAGTTAAGCAATTGAGGTCACACAGCTGCGACTGGTGTCAAACCCAAGCCTGCTAAACTCTCAGGGTCATGAACTTACTGCACTGTGCTGTGATTACTGCTTAATATTTAGCTACTATAAAACCAGATAATGAGCCTCTTCCTCCATTAGCAACCAAATTCTTTATTAATAATATTACTCCATGGGTAAGGCATTTGGGAAGATGCCGTCAAGCAACATATGCTTCGATCTTGCTTGTCTCATCCTTAAAATGGGGTGCTGACGTCAACAGCTTGCTGTAAGGATTAACAAGTCAATGGATGAGAAGGATTTGGAGAGATGGGGGGAGGAGCTTAAATCTCAGCTAAGTGGACCAGCCGAACGGCGCGATGGTTAAGAACTGGCTTGGGACGCCAGAGGGCCCCGGTTCAGGTCCCACATATGAGGGCCAGTGACACTGCCCTCCACAGCTAAGATGCTGAACAACAGCTCAACCTGGAGCTGGGCTGCTGTGANGGGGCCCTCTGGCGTCCCAAGCCAGCTCTTAACCATCGCACCACTCGGCCGGCCCGTAACAAGGGTTTTCAGTAAAGAAGCATTTGTAAAATCATTAAAGTAATGAAAGAACAGAAACCATATAGAATAAATTCGGGTTTTGTTAGTGGTTCTCCTGCAGAACTATGGTAAATATGGCAGTTATTAACCTCAAGATACAAAGAGAAGGACATCTACAAGGAACTTGGGATGGTGTTAGAGAGAAGATCGAAAGAATGTCAAGATTAGCCCTTACCCTAAGAAGACTGAAAATGGAATTAGCAAGATAGGGTTCTACCCTCATGACAAATTTTACAGCGCAGCACGTTGCTAAGAATTAAATGAAAGTTCCAGACGTAAGCTGTCATTCATTCACATCTTCATTTATTCAAACATTCAAGACAACTGTGTGTTCAGCATGTGAATACTGAGGAGAGAGTTGTGACAAGGCTCAATCAGGTCCCTGCCCTGAGCGAAAAGGTGAGGGGTTACATTCTAACAGGCGAGTATGGTAGAGGAAATGGGCCTCGCCTGATCTCCACGTGCTGCCCCACATCTTCTAGCCACCTTTGAAATTAGGTTGGGGTCACGTGATGGGGTTCTGCTCAATGGGAACGTGGGCAGAAGTGGCCCAGTCTTTAAAAGCACCCTCCATGACAACAAGTGTTGGCAGGGATGTAGAGAAAAGGGAACCCTCATGTACTGTGGGTGGGATTGCAAACTGATGCAGCCACTATGGAACACAGCTTGGAGGGTCCTCAAAAAATTAAAAATAGAACTACCTTATGACTCAGCAATTCCACTGCTGGGTATTTACATGAAGAAATCCAAAACATTAATTCAAAAAGATATGCACACCGGGCCAGCCGAGTGTTTCAGTTGGTTAAGAGTGCGAGCGCTGAACAACAGGTTGCCGGTTTGATTCCCACATAGGCCAGCGAGCTGCACCTGAGCTGAGCTGCTGCTGAACTGCCAACAGGTGGCAGGATGGCTCAGCTGGTGAGAGCACGTGCTCCAACAAGGTTGCCAGTTCGACTCCCACAGGGATGGTGGGCTATGACCACCCGCAACTAAGATCGAACACGGCACCTTGAGCTGAGTGGCCGCGGCTGTCAACAGGCGACCGGACATGACTGCACTTGGAGCTGAGCTAGCTGCGCCCTCCACAGCTAAGATTGAAGGACAACAACTTGGCTGTTCCCCTTCCCCAATTCCCCAATAAAATCTAAAAA
>NW_017731412.1:3185338-3228329 GCF_001890085.2 Hipposideros armiger | reverse complement strand
TATCTACAGCGATGTGCTCTGCACTCCACTACCAGCCCTGCTGCCTATATCATTGGGTGGTAGAAACTAGTGGAACAGTGAGAAAGAAACACACTAAAATCAGGCTAAGCTGTGCTACCATCCTGGCTGTGCTCTTGGGCTAGTTACTTCACCTTTCGGAGCCTCGGCAGCCTTTCCTCCAAATTGGGAAGAGGGTGGTAGTAATTATAGATTATGTTTCTTGAATGTTTCCTCTGTGCCATTAGCTCACTTAATTGTCACAACAAATCTCTTAGCTATCATCTCTACTTTGTAGAAAACCAAAGCTCAGAGATAAACCCACCTGCCCAAAGTCTAAAGTCACAGAGTAAATGGCAGAACCAGGAAAGGGCCCCTCTACTGTCTGGCTCTGGCGAAGAAGTCATGGAGTTAACACAAGGGTTGAAGTGAGAATTCAGTGAGATGATTCAAAGAACACGCCACCTTCTAACAGAGTTATTCACCAAAGCACAGGTAACAGAAGCAAAAATAGACAAGTTGACTACATCAAACCCAAAAGCTTCTGCTCAGGAAAAAAAATAATCAACGAAATAAAAAGGCAACCTACGAAATGACAAAAAATGTTTGTAAACCATATATCTGATAAAAGGTTAATATACATACTGCTCAACAGAAAAAAAATGAGCAAAGGAACTGAGTAGACATTTCTTCAAAAAAGACAAACGGCCAACAGCTCCATGAAAAGGTGCTCACCATCATTAATCATCAGGGAAATGCAAATCAAAACCACAATGAGAGATCACCTCACACCTGTCAGAAAGGCTATTATGAAAAAAAAAATGTTGGTAAGGATGTAGAAAAAAGGGAACCCTTGTACACTGTAGGTAGCAATATAAATTGGTGTAGCCGCTATGGGAAACAGTATGGAGGTTCCTCAAATAATTAAAAATAGAACTACTATACTCGTATGATCCAGCAACCCCACTTCTGGGTGATTATCCAAAAGAACTGGAATCGGGATCTCAAAGAGATACCTGAACCCCCATGTTCACTGCAGCATCATTCACAATTGCCAAGACATGGAAGAACCTAAATGTTTATGGATGAGTGAATGAATAAAGAAAATGTGAGAGCCGGCCAAGTGGCTCAGGTGGTTAAGAGCTCGCTCAAGAGTGTGAGCTCTGAGCAACAGGGTCGCCGGTTTGATGCCCGGCCCGAGCTGAGCTGCCAACAGGTGGCAGGATGGCTCAGCTACAAAAAAAAAAAAAAAAAAGGAACATATATACAATGGAGTAGTAGTCAGCCTTAAAAAAGAAGAAAATTCTACCATTTGTGACAACATGGCTGAATCTGGAAGACATCACAGTAAGTACAAAAAGCCAAACACAGAAAGACAAATATTGTATAGTCTCACTTACACGTGGAATCCAAAATAGCCAAGCTCATAGAAACACAGACGTGAATGGTGGTTGCCAGGGGCTACGGGGAGGAAGAAACAGGGAGGTGATGGTTGAAAGGTGTGAAGTTTCAGCTGTGCAAGATGACTAAATCCTACAGATCTACAGCATGGTGCTACACTTAAGCATTTGCTAAGAATACATCTAATATGAAGCTATTATTATCATATAAATAAATAAATAAGGCAGGGAGAACTTTTGTAGTGATGGACAGGTTTACAGCATAGATGTGGTGATGGTTTCGCCAGTGTATACATATCTCCAATCTCATCCAGTTGTATACATTATATATGTACAGCTTTCTGTGAATCAATCATACCTCAATACGTTGTTGTTAAAAAATGAGTCCAACTTTTTACAGCCCCCCCCCCAGAAATAAAATAGTACTATCCCCTAAGCATAATGTATAAAATAAATCAATGGCTATATAGGTAGATTCATTAAAATAGAGAGAGAGAGAGAGAGAGAGAAATTTCCATGTCCAGAGCTTAAGGGAAAAAAGGAAGGTGAGCAGAAAGGAATTTTCAGATAATGAGAGCTCACCATTACAATGAAGCCATTGATATCCAACACTGAAAGGTCCAAGGTGGGGAAGAGATTTGATGGAAATGTGATAGATGTGAGAAAAGACTAATAAAGCCTCTATTCTTCCTGAGACCCTGGCCACGGAGGCACCAGGATGTGACATGGGGACATCAGCTCCCAGGGGGCCCATAGGTCAAGACCGCTAGAAAATACCTGTGGGTCAAGCTAACAGATATGTGGAGAACATTCCATGGTACAGACTGTGACAATGAACAAGTGTAAAGCATCGATCAGACACTGGGAGCTGAGGTTTGGGATTGATTTCTCCTTATGCCAGGCTCCCAGAAGGCATTGCACGGGCAGCCGTGTAGGCGCAACACCTCTTAGGGAGCCACTGACATTTCAGAATTCCAACTGAGAGGCTGTGAGAAGCTGGAACATGGTCATCACCACCATGGAACTTAGAATGCAAACGGAGACAACTCCGAACCCACTGGGCAGAATTAACGTTAACAGTGCAAAGAAGGTAAATTGTAAAGCATGTGAATAACAAAATATCATCTATGCATCAAGACTATGAAACATGAAAAAGCCTATTTAACCAAAGTTCTGATTATCTGAAGCCTTCAATGAACTGAAATTACTGCGTCCTCTTTCACTTTTAGGGAAAAAAAGAACGGGTCAGGAAAATAAATGAAGCTAGATTCAGAAATCTAATCACAAGGGGAGCTCAGAGCATAGTTAACTTAATTTCCAACACCTCCTGCATCGCTTTTCATTGATATTCACTAGATGGTGAGTCTCATGAGGACAGGGGACATTTTTCTGTTCACTGTTGCATCCTTAATACCTAGCAGTGTGCATAGCACTTAGCAGGAGTGCAGTACCTATTTCTTGAATAAATGCTAACACACCTTCCCCCCACCAAGTGTATTGCAGATATTTAATCATCAAAGCACAATTTCCATCGTAAGTATCATGGGCCAAGGCCAAAAAGAAGATGCAACTATTTTAGAAAAGATTTTCAAAAATGAGGTGTGGTAGATTAAAGATGGCCATGCATTCTTTGCTACTCCCTCCACCGAGACCTGAAACCTAATTCCTGTCCTTAGAATCTCTACTGATTCTAGTGAACTTCACCAACTGAATATGGCAGAAGGGACATTCCCAGGCTTCTGAGTCTAGCTCACAAGAGGCCTTTTGAGTTCCGCCTGGTCCTCTTGGGACATTCTTTCTATGAGCCCTCAGCTGCCTAGGAAAAAGATCAAATGCACTGGGGTCTCTATACTGGAAAGAGGCCACTTATATTATAATTTAGTCCAGTGAACAGTCGTAGCTGAGCAGGTCTTCCAGCCAGACCCTCCAAGGCAGCAGAGAAGTGAGCAAATTATTTCAGATCCCCTAAACTAGGGGTCAGAACACTCTCTCTGTAAAATGCCAGATAGTAAATAGTTGAGGCTTTGCAGGCCATAGAGCCTCTGTCACAAAGAATCACCTGGGCTCTTCCAGCATGAAAGCAGTCATAGGCAGTATGCAAAAGAACGGGCATGGTTGCATTCCAATAAAACTTTATTTACAAACACGGGTGCCAGGCTAGATCGGGTCTGCAGGCTATAGTTTTCAGACCCCTGAACCAGCTCTAGGAACCTCCGTGAATGGTGCACGGAACAGAGTCCTGGCTGGCTGAGCCCTGCCCAAATTCTTACCCTGCAAAAATCATTAAAAAATAAATCAGTTTTGGGGCGGCCAGTTAGCTCTGGTGGTAGGAACACAGGCTCATAGCACCAAGGTTGCTGGTTCGATTCCCACATGAGCCAAGGAGCTGGGCCCTCCGCAACTAGATTGAAGACAACTACTTGACTTGGAGCTGATGGGTCCTGGAAAAACACACTGTTCCCCAATAAAATTTCTTTAAAAAAAATAAAAAATAAATAAAACAGGTTTTGTTTCAAGCCACTGAGTTCAGGGCCATTCGTTAGGCAGCTATAGATAACTGAAACCAAAGAAATGGAACCAAGCTTTTCAATTTCGTGGGTGGAAGGGAGGCAGGGCAAACGCTCAGCCCCTTCCCCACAGACATTACAGTTGTTCCACGGGGCACTGAGGAACAGAAAGAAAAGCATTATCACCCTGGATTAGCCTACTCAGAAGTAACGAGATTTGAGCTAAGAGGTAAAGAAGGTGTTGAAGATGAGGGAAGGACACAGAACTAGAAGGTCATGTGACGTGTGACGGTCACAGGACACCCTCTCTGCACAACTCCAGGGGGCTCTGTGCGTGTTATGGTCACATGAGTGGTGATGTGCAACCATGGTAACCTGGGATGAGAGGGAGCAGGAGGTGGTCTATTCAATAGGCTTGGGAGTCAGATGGACCATGTGGCTCATCTCTATCCAATCTCTCAGCATGATGCTGAGCCAGTGAGTTAACCTCTGAAGCTCCAGTTTCTCCCCTTAAATAGTGCTTAGCGAAAATTCTGGCACATAATCACTGCTCAATAAACAGAGCTTTAATAGATGCGTGTATGTGTGTGCACACACTCATGCATGCACGCACGCACACATACAGAGGGTGCCAAAAAAACGTATACACATTTTAAGAAAGGAAAACAACTCTATTAAAATTATAATACTCAAGAGATACCCATAACAAAAGACGAATACAAGTCACGTTTGACTTCTGCAATGACAAGAGGTGCTCCAAGTGGTGACGATCAGCATCCAGGCACTTCTGATGATAGAGAACTACTGCCTGCGCAACGTTGACCCAAGTGTCCACTTGTATACTTTTTTTTTTGGCACTCCCGGTATTTCTCAGAAAAGAGAAAACCCACAGGTGCAATAAGAAGTTACTGCTTAATGGAGTTGAGCGCAGTCGAAGTCGAGGGTTTTCCAGAGGCCGAGTTCATAAAAGTCACTGAGGACGCATGGAGCCCTCACTCACAAATTGTGAGGCGCTTTAACACATTATCTGATGTCAGTGTGTTTAAGAATCACCTTGGGGTCCTTGCTGACCATGTTCCCACTTTCCCCCCCCCAGAGAGAGTCGGATTCCGCAGATCTGGGCTGGGGTCCAGAGATCTGAGTTGTTACAACAAGCACCCCAGAGTTGGCCGATCCAAAAAGTCATCTGGTCACACTTTGAGAACCTTCTTTCTGTAAACTTCATGACACGAGGAACCGCCTCAGAGAGGTGAAGCGGCTCGCCTAAAATCACCCAGCTGGACACAGGGGCAGGGGAGGGTCTTTCATTCCCAACCTCTTGGCGCTACAGAAGTCCACCCTTATCTGCTGTTTCGCTTTCCACAGTCCCAATTACCCACAGCCCAGCACAGTCCAAAAGTATGGAATGGAAAATTCCAGAAATAAACAGTGCCTAAGTTATAAATTGCACACCGTTCAGAGCAGCGTGATGAAATCTCGCGTTGTTTCGCTTCATCCCGCCCAGGATGTGGCTTCTCCCTTTGTCCAGAGTCTCCACACTGTGTACGCTCCCCACCTGTTAGTCACTTAGTAGCCGCCTCAGTTATCAGATCAACTGTCACGGTGTCGTGGTGCTTGTGTTCAGGGAACCCTTATTTTACTTAACAATGGCCCCAAAGTTCAAGAATAGTGATGCTGGCAATTCGGATATGCCAGAGGGAAGTCGAAAAGCGCTTCCTTTACGTGAAAAGTTGTGTATGCATGGAAAAAAACATAGTATATATAGGGTTCGGTACTATCTGCAGTTTCAGCCAACCACTGGGCGTTTTGGAACTTCTCTCTCATAGATGAGAGGGGAACAACTGTATACAACACCTGCCTGCAAACCCCTTGCGACGACAACTCCTGGTCTTGACTGTATCCCCAGGTCTCCATCAAAAAGCCTAGCATTGAGCAGCTAGCTGCTCTGTGGCTCTTGGTTGAACAAATCTAAATTAAAGTGAATCACATGTCAGAGTTCAAAAGGGGTTTGGGAAAGTTTCAGCCCAATATTCCCATTGTACAGATAGGCAAACTGAGATTGCCGGTAGAAAGACAGCAGTTGCCCCGTTTGCACAGAAAACAAAAGGTCTGTATGCTCAATCCTACACACTTTTCTCTCCCGTTTCAGATTTTGCAGCCAAAGGACGTGCTAAATAAACCCGGCGTGTGTCAGTGGTGAACTGACGCCAAGAGAGATCGAATCCCACCTAGTTCCTATTATATTCTAAATCTCAGCGAGGAGGCGGAATCACCAAAATCGCCGTAAGCCTTTCCTTGGCCTGGCCAAATCACTCTCCACCTGTCACTCTATTATTCCGTGGTACGGCCCTAAGATCAGCCTAAACAATCCCTTCCTATACTTAAAAAAGATATCCCGTTGCTAACGTCCCCAGCTCCCTTTAGTGAAGGGAGCCGCTGCCAGGTGGGATAACAGAACACCGGACACGCGAGATGGCTACAGCCAGCAGGACAACAAGCCATGACAAGCTTCGTTTATGGGGTTTGGACAACACTTTGTACAAAAAGGGGATCGAAGGCTGGAGTCCGCACCCACTAAACTTTTCTGAACAATGCACGGTCCATCCTTTTGTGCACAAAGGGTTGTTACACAGTCCAGCTACACACACACACACACACACACACACACCCTCTAGAAGTTTATGTGATGTTATGTTATTATCCATCAAGCACATTTAAGACCCGCTACTGTGTAACTCTGGGTGAGGTATATAGAAAAACACTCTTAGCCTTGATGTCTTAATCCCCCAAATGGGGAACAGTTAATCATATCTACTTTGTAAGGTTTTCGTAAAGAGACAATAAGTGTAAAGATTTTGCAGGATTTCAGGCGCGTAGTAGATGTAAGTAAACTCTAGTGGTTACAGCAGCCATAGGGACGGAAAAACATGGTTTTGAGATGCTCGGCGTCAGCAACCAGACTACGTGGCTTTGTCATCACCGCTCCTGCACTTATTAGCTAGAGAACGTTGGGGAAATGACTTGGCCTCCAGGGACCTCAATTTCCTCACATGTAAAATGGGAGTGATAATAATAGCCTCTACCTTCTTGGATGGGCAGGTGGAAAGGAATAATCCATAGAAAGTGCCTGGCCCGAATAAAAACATGCTCCATAAATGGTAACTAGTGGTGGCGCGTGCAGTTTATCTGGAAATGGGGCTTCTCATTTAGTTCTTCTTTAAACTATAAACCTGAGGTCTATCGATTTCCAGGGTATTTTCCATGCAGCTGGGTTGGAGAAAGCTGACTCCGATTGTTTCATGAAGGGCCTCCAATAACCACTGTGTAAAAAATTGAAAGCAAAGTTCTGACTTGGACTTCCTTGCCTTGATGTCCCTTCAGGACACTCATAATGTTTTCTGTTTAAGGCAGGAGAGGGGTTGAAGCTGGGAGCAGTTATCCGGAGTGACTGAGATTGAGACAGCCAAGAAGTCAGCAAGAGAACTGTCTCCCTTCCAACAGCGAACAGAAAACCCAGAAATCTGTCCCCAGATCATTCTCACGGAAGGCTAACGCTGGAAGGAACCATGGGCTGAGCGAGTGTGGTGATTTCCAAACCTGACGTTGATTAAGAATACCTGTGGGAACCCTGTTAAAAATACAGATTCCTGGGCCTTGTGGGGGTGGAGATTCTGGTCCAGTAAGGCTGGGAACTGGGAATCTGCATTTTAACAACTTCCCCCTCCCCCTCCATGGTGCTAACGTGGAAGCTCTAAGACGACTTTTGGAGTCACCAACTGATCCAGCTGTTGCAACAGATGGGGAAACTGAGGCTCAGGGAACAAAAAGGACTTGTCCAATGCCAACCGGTGGCGTACACGGGACGCTAACCCAGGCTTCTGATCCCTCTACATTTTACCCCTTGGGAGCATTTCTGGGGAAAGCTAGAGTATTTTTTCTCAGCTTGGCTTTGTCCTTAGAACAAACACGGAGAATCCTAGCCCCGTTTCTTCAATCTCTAGGTCACAGAAAACCACGTGGCCTCCAGCGAGAGACTAGCTGGGCCTCAGGCCATCACCACTTCCCCGTCTTTCCCAGGGGTATCCTCCACCCCTTACTCTATCCTTCTCCTTGCCCAAGCAGAGTTCAAAAAATAACTAAAACCAAACTGAGAAATCGAAGCTTTTTTTTCTTTCTTTCTTGCACATTTGTAGAAGCAGCCATTAAAAGCATTAGCAGACCATTAACATTGAATTGGCTGAGAACTTTGGGCGGGGAGGAGGTTGGGAGGGCATTCTGGAATGACTTTAACCTTTCTGATGGCAACTACTGATATGGGATACACCCCAGTACTTCCCTTTGTATCTGCTGGTGCAGCAGCTGAGTGAAATGGTCATTAGACCTTCAATAGCGAGCAGAGCGCTACTCAGTGCTATCAAAATCTTTAATCTGGAAAAGCCACAAGACAGGGCCCTTTCCCCCCCTTTCTGCATGAGGCTTTCCAGGATTTAGGAGCAAATGGGATTAATGTTTCAAATCTTTAGGAGATATTTGGCTAAGTACACCTGATAGTCTAGATTCTGGGGTCTCAGAAGACAGAGAGTTTATGTGTCTATACTTTACGGGGCAGCCTTTGTTATGGTCCTCATAATGGAGGTTCCAATCACGACAGGAAATAAGATTGTATACAGAAACCCTGAGAAGGGGAGAGTATCTGGTGACTGGCATTTCTCCAAGCCAAGCTGGCACTCTAGCAGATTGGCTGGAGTTAGGGGGGAGGGAATAGCTAAAAGCTCAGAGTGAGAGCATGACCTTTCTCTTGTCTGTTTATTGACCTCTCCTAACACCTTGGTAATGAAGTGACACAACAGATACTCGCTGGGTGTTTAGCAAAGCTCAGCTCATATCTCTGTCTCTTTAGTAGAGAACTTGCAACTCCTAAGGCAGGAGCAGTGGAAAGCTGATACTGACCGTGCAGAGTCCGGAGACAAATGGACCTGAGTGTGATTGCTAGTTGCGTACCAGCTGTGTGGCTTTGGGCAAGTTGCTTAACTTCTCTGAGCCTCGATTTCTCCGTCTATAAAATGGGGCTATTAATAGTGCCTAGGGATGTAGTTAGCAATGCATTGTATGGGAGCACTCAATAAATTGCTGAAGTTGTTGTAGTTATTATTTATGGTTCAAGATTTCAACATCTCAGATGCCTATCACGTAGAAAGAAAAAACCTGGAGTGCCGTGAGCTAGAGCTATGCCCCAAAGGCTTTATTAATACTTCAATTTGGACTTTTATGGTTTCAAGGGAGAGAAACCCACTCAAATGGATTTAAGGAAATAAAGATAATTTATTGATTCACATAATAAAAAAGTCTAAGGGTAAAGTTGTCTGCTTTGAGACACGATTGGATCCAGGTACTCAAATGATGTCATCCAGTTTTAGTCTCTCTTGGTTTTATTTCCTTCTGGATTAAATTTACTCCCAAAATGGTAGCTTCATTCCTACAACCCCACCAGCCTGGCGAGCACAGCAGAAAGAGAATTCCAGCTGTCCAGCAGTTCCAGTGAAAACCCAAGGGCCTCCCCTCATTGGCTCTGATTGTGGCAGCTTGGATCACGTGCTCAGCGTCACACCCATGAACGTGACCAAAGGAAAGAGGAACTCTCATTGGCTAGGCTAGGTCACGTGGCTGATTCCCTGTGCCTGCAATCACATGACTTAAAAAGTTGGGGAGGGAGCGTCCTAGAAGGAAAAGCAAGGTACTCCTGGTAGAGGAAGGGAAACTAGATTCAGAAGAGACAAAAACAAGAGTTAAACCTCCTACAATGAGTCCGGGTGGGTGGAACAACTCTTACCCAAACGTGGAGGCCGTTCCAGACTCTAAGGAGCAGTTAGAGAAGCAGTGTTTTGAGGTAGGGCCAGGTTAGCCAAACCTTAATCCTCATTCCCATTCAAAGCCAGACTCGGCGAGGGTATCAATGACACCGGTAGACAATACCAAGAAATTTACACACGAAGAATGTGAGCTTTCTCTAGTTGTCAGGTTCTTGAAAGAAACAGAACCAAGGAACTATATTCATAAAGAGAGGGCTGTGAGATTTACTATAAGGAATTGGCTCACATACATATGGAGGCTGACAAGCCCCAAGTTATACAGGGTGAGTTGGCAAGCTGGAGACCCAGGACGGCTGGCCGTTTAGTTCCAGTCTGAGTCCAAAGGCCTGAAAACCAAGAGCGTTGATGGTATAGTTCCTGGCCAGAGATTGGCAGGCTCAAGTCCCAGAAAGAGCCAACGCTTCCATTGGAGACCAAAGGCAAGAAAAAAAGCCTGACAACCCAGTTCAAAGGCAATCAGGCAGGAAGAATGCTCACTTAATGGGGGGCCGCATCAGCCTGTTTGTTTAATTCGGGCCTTCAACTGATTGGACGAGGCCCACCCACATTCAAGAGGGCCATCTGCTTTATTCAGTCCTACCAATCTAAATGCTCAACGCGTCCCCAAACACTCTCAGAATAATGTTTTGACCGAATATCTGGGCACACTATAGCGCTGCCCAAGTGACACATAAAATTAACCAGCACACTTTCCAGAAGGAGGCTTGTATCCCTCAGGGTTTGACCAGGAGAAACACAATCAGTAAGAGACATATATTAAGGGATTTGTTGCAAGGAATCGGCTTACATGATTGTGGGCAAGGGCAGGACACCAGGAAGGGCAGGCTGAACTCCTGGCCATAAACTGAGGCTGCCATCCACAGGCAGAATTCCTTCTTCCTCAGGGCAGTCTCAATCCTGTCCTTAAGGTCTTGTATCTGATTAAATCAGGCTCATCGGATTACCTAGGATAGCCTCCCTGCCTAGAAGTCAGCTGATTATGAACCTTCATCACATCTACAAAATACCTTCACGGCAGCCCCCAGATTAATGTTTGAAGCGGACACGAAAAAAATCGGCCATCGCAGAGGCTATAGTTCTCAGGACAGGATAATATAGTCAATGGGGCAGAAAAAATAGGGAGAGAGTGGAGGAGGGGGAAAAAAATAAACTAAGTGCAATTCTAGAGCGGATATAGAGGGGGGTGTCACCTGTCTTCCCAGACTGAGCGATCCCAATGGTGTCACCTCGATGACTCGGAAAGGCCACTGTCCGCTTTGGGACAGTTACTACTCAATAGACTTGGTGTCTCTCTCCCCTGTCTCTCTGCCATCACCGCCCTGTTTCAGGCCTCAGTTGTGCCTTCCCTGGTCACTCTGCCTCTGGTCTCACACCTCCCCCTCTGCCCCCATGACAGCCCCAGTTGGTACCCTACCCACAGCCCCATAGTCCACCCTGGAACTCTCCTGAAGCTTCCTGCCTCAACCACTTCATCTCTCTGTCTGGGGGTGTTCTCTGCCTCAGAGCAACCTCATCCTGGGAGGGACACACGAGAAGGACCAGGCAGTGGATGCCCCAGGAACGCCCCTCGCCCAGTGATGGGGGGAGCCGGTGGATAAACACTCAGCTTCCTCCTCCACCGTGGAGAACGCCTGCGATTCCCACAATGCCCCCCCGATGCCTGGAGAAATGGCGCCACCCCCACCCCCACCCCCCGCCTTGCCCTGTAGAGTACCTTCATTGGTTTCCTCTCCTTCCCTACTCACCCTCCCAGGGCTTTCTGGGAGCACATCCCAAGTAACTCAGTTCAACCCATATCCTTGTCTCGGGGTCTGCATTCTGGAGAACTCAAACTACGTCACCAAGTTAAATCGGGTCATCCAGAAACACAGCGTGGGCCATTGCATTCCCCCACTGATGGGCTGCATATAACCAGCCCATCAGTGCTCTCAGACGAGGCAGGTGCCGCGATGGCAGCGCGAGGTTCTCCGAGCTGTGGCCCCGGCTGGCTGTTTTGGCTTCTTCTCCTGCTCTCCCACCTCACTGTTTGATAGCCTCGGAGGACCTGGAAAATGCCATCACGGCCCTGTCTCTATACCTTTAAATACGTGATACCATCTGCCAAGGCCTCCCTTCCCAAATGCGTCACTCCCATCCACCTAACCTTGATGTAGTGAACTCATTATTGAGGATGAATTTAAGGATTTCCTTGCCCGAAAACCTCTTCTAGCTGGTAATCACATAAACACATTTACTTTTGTTTAAAAAAAACAAAAACAAAAAACCCTCTTCTGAACACAAATCCCCACCCCCGGCCCAGCAAGCAGGGTTAAGTATTCTCCCCCCGAGACTTTGCCCTCTTCACACACCCAGATTTCAATACCTGCCACCACGCTGGTATATTAAATGTTTCCATGGACATCTCTCCCTGTTGACAAGGGGACTCCTGAGCATAACGCTAACACCTTATTTTATCCCCAACTCGTTGTACGGTGACTAGCACATTACAAGCAATTACACAATGCTCGTTGAGTGAATTGATACGTGAGTCCTCGTAACAGCCCGGTAAGTATTAACACCCATTCCCACCCCTCTGCCCACAGCTTGCTTCAAAGGAAAATAAAAATATTCCAAAAGGGCTCTGACTTGGATAGAAGGTTGACGTATTAAATGTGCCTTTTATAAACCTCAGTCCATTGGCTGGGAAGTTCATGTGGACTAACGACTGTGAAAGATGCTTTGTAAACGGCTCAGGACCAACGATGGACTCAGAGTTGTTGTTCTGACAAACAATGTCGACAGGTTAGACCCAAGAAAAGCAAGCGGCTGTGCGCCTTGTCCAAGGTCATTCAGGCAAGTAAACAGAAAAGGTTAGGAGTAGAATGAAGGTTTTTACTTTTGTCTCCCTGTTTTCTAAATAGAAATGAGTATCTTCTTAGAGCAAGGCAGCCCTGCAAACATGGCCACAGCTGTGGGGAAAAGAAGACAATTCAAGCCTTTTCTAGAGTTTGGAGACAAGAGGGTTAGAATTTAGAAAACCCTGAGAGCAGCTACGATTTGAGAGCCCTGGACTAGGCCCTTTGCAAAGATTGTCTGTAAGCCCTGGGACAATTTTTGGTGAATATTTCAGCTCCAACCTACCGATGAGGAAATGGAAACTCATTACGGGGGTAAGTCACTCAGCTGAGAAGAGGCTGAGCTAAATTCAAGCCCAGATATGGCTAATCCCAGAACCTACCATCCCCTACGCCCAACACCTCTCAGAAAATAAGAAAACCTGATATTATTAAACATCTACTGTGGGGCCGGCCGAGTGGCGCCTTGGGTTAAGAGCTGGCTTGGGGCAGGATCGGATCCCACATATGAGGGCCAGTGACACTGCCCTCCACAGCTAAGATGCTGAACAACAGCTCAACCTGGAGCTGGGCTGCCGTGAGTCGCCGGCGACGGCGTGGGCTGCAGTCCCTGTGGCAGTGGATTGCCATGGGCTACCGTGTGTGGCCAGCAGCCAGCGTGAGTGGCCAGCAGCCGCAGTGAGCGGCCGTCCAGAAGCCGGCGACTGATCTGCCTCACCAGAGAAGAGCGCAATGATGGTGCCAACTTGGGCCAGTGAAGCAGCGTCCTCCACAACTAGATTGAAGAACAAAAGGACAGCAACTTGTCTGTTCCCCTTTCCCCAATTCCCCAGCACTGTTCCCATCCCCCCAATTCCCCAATAAAAATCTTTAAAAAAAAACAAACAAAAAAAAAAAAAAAAAACATCTACGGTGTAGCAGGCACTTCCTTTAGTTTTTCCTAATAACCCTGCAAGGCTGCTTCCATTACAATTTCCCCAATGTTGCAGACAAGAAAACGGTTTCATACGAGTTAAGTCCCTTGCTCGAGGTCAAAGGTAGAATGCGATCATGGCCCTTTTGGACATCAGAGAGTATTTCTTTCCAGCTCTTTCGGTGTTTCTCCGTTCTGGCCACACATCAGAACACAACAGAGCTTTCTAGAAACTATAAATCTCCAGACCCCTCCCCTGAAAATCTGTTGCAACAATTGCCACCGCAAAGAGCCAAAGGTAGAAACATATTCGGTGGATAAAGGCGAAAAGGAGAAGCTTGTTTTGTCCAAACTGAAGCATAACAGAGAAGTCCCCGCGGAATCCTGCATGTTTATCCACTATCTCGATGCTGACACGGCTGCAGTGGAGGAAACAGAAAACTATGACCTTATGTCCACATGGCCTGAAGAGAGCCGAGAGGAAGAGTACAAGTGAATACATCAAGTCTGAGCCAACTTTAGGGTGGGGGTTTCAAAACGGGCTCTCTTAAGCGGGTGAAGTAAGTGATGGCACAGACCGGTTGGCAGCTGTGAAGTGTGATGATTTTGTTCTAACTCCGTAGGCAGGGTGAAAAAAAAAGCAGACTGTGAAACGTCGTGAACACTCCAGTCCTATTTGCATGGACAGTACAAACGTACTACTATGCTTTTCATGGCATATTAGTATATACTATAGTATAGTATAGTATGTAGTGTAGTAATACAGCTATAATTAATGTATGTGTATATGTCTATGCATACACACCATGTATGAATATGTAGCGTATATGAACACAGAATATTATGTATGAATATAGTAGTATACAGGATAGTATTTATTATGTATATATGGAAAGTGTGAATATATTACATATGAATACAGTACAACCCTGTTGTATATGTGATTTGAACATACGTAAATATATAGACAGATGTTCGCCAAAATATTAATAGTCATGAAGTATGGGGAGGACAGGTTTTGTCTTCCTTCCTTCCACAAATATTTACTGAGTTCCTGCTCTGTACCAGACATCATCTTTCTCCTTCATGCCTACTTTTAAGTGCTTGAAAATTCTAAACGCATGTATTTATTTGTACCTTAACAGAGAACTTGAAAATAACATGGCCTCCTGTCAGTATCCCCAATAATCACCGATGGGGACATTGGGGACATTTATAAGAGACTGAGGGATAGGAGACACAGAGAGAGGCAGAGAGAGGAGAGCCAAAGATAGAATCGCCTGTCCCCACCCCCAACCCCGCACACGCTTTTTTGGTTGTTGTTGTTTTTTTGTCTTTTTTAGGTTGGGGTCACCATCTGTAGATGTGTTCTGCATAAAAATAAAGCCATCCATCTCCCTTACCGTGGAGTCATGTAAGCGCAGGAAAAACCCGCAGAGCTCAAGAGGGGGCCCTGGGTGGGAAAAACACTTATCTGCCTCAGCCGGGTCAGAGCTCCCCCGAAGGCATCCTTCCCTAGACTCAGGGGGTGGGTTTTGTTTATCCCCCTGGCACACAATGAAATGTCTGGAACACATGTTCAGGCTGAGGTGGGGCCCCATGAAGGTTAAAAATGGAACGGCGGCTTTGATCCCCAGCCAACACCAATGACGCTCAGGGTTGGGGCCAGAGTGAGACGTCATGTTCCCTTGCTGTCTCCACAGAAGGTGCAGACAGTCCTCTCCTGACTCCAAAAGCAGACAGGGCCCCAGATTGGAAAATGGAGGGAAGGCCGCAGACAGAAAGCCAAGCCTGGGGAGCTGAGAAAAGCAGGAAGCAGGCCTTCTATGGGTAAGCCAGGGGACATTCTCTACTTCTAATGGGGAGCATAGGTCGGGCAGTTCGTTATCTCATGGCACCAGGACCTGAAATGGAACCCGCGGTGGAGGACCTGCCGGAGAAAAGACAAACGTTAGCAGGCCGAGGAACTCAGCCCCCTTCTGACTGGCCTTTGGTGGCCACCATCTTGGAATTACTTCCCTAGACTCTTTCACTGTGGTGCTCAGAAATTCTACCCACCTGTGCTCAACCAGCAAATGTGTGTCAAGAATCTGATCTGTTCCCACACTGGACTGGGTACTGGGGACCCAGTAGTAAGGAACACCCAGCCTCAGTCCTTCTGAATCTTGGGGTCTGGTGGGAAAGGGGTTCGTGGAAAAGGCAACTGCAACACAGTCGGTTAAGACTTCCAAGGTGAGTGAGTATAAGTTGCAGGGGACTCTAATGAGGTGGTAACCCAGGCTGGGTGAGGGAAGGCAGGAGAAGAAGCCTGCTCAAAGATAAGGTAGTTAATAGGCTACATGACAGTCCTCATTTTGTAACAAAGATCTGAGATACAGAGGCGGGGAAAAGGACACATGCCTCCCCCTCCATCACAAGATACCCACATATAAAATAGAATAATACATCTAGACCCAACCAGCACATCTCGATGGAGAGAATACGTCAAAGAAGACTTTTGGTCAAAGATTTGACATCACCTCTGAGTGTCAAAATATGTTGGATGGTCCAGAGCTCACCAGGTTTATCATCCCCATCGTGGTCATGGAATCCTCTGGGTTAGGGCATTAAACTTTCAGATGATGCCACCATTCAAGCTTGGGTCCAAAAGAACAGAGAAAGAGGACTTGGTGCAGAGGGATCCAAAGATCACTTCATACAGGATGTTTGCACTGATCCCCAAGGTTACAACCTCCTCTTATAAGCTCCTTTCCTACTACGTATTGGACTCATGTTTGTTAAACACTGACTGAAGGTCTGTCCTCCCCAATGGCTTATTATCAATTCCCTGAGAAACCATATCTGCCCATTCTGCTCTTGTACATCTATGGCTGGCCAATCGCAATGCCTAATATGTAGTAGGTGTTCAATAAATACCTTTAGCCTGCAGTAGTAAATAGTTATTAGGATTACATAGGAATTGAAGGGTGTCACCAAGGAAGCTTCTAGAATTTTCTTCTCCACAATGAATTTTGGTCTTTTTTTTTTTTAATCATTAGGAATTTTCAAAAACTTTATCATGTTCTTCATAATTCATATTGTTTGTTTGCTTTAAATAAAACTAATTCTCATTTACCTGAGGGTCTGGGGGAGGTAGGCAGATAAACAAAAAAGGCTGGGCATGGTTTCTTCACACCCCAAAATTCTGGTCTAGGTGAAAAGAGAAAAGATATCTCCTCACTCATTCTGGTAACCCCTTTCTATGAAAGTTACTGGGCAGAGTCATAAATCTCCCTATAGTATGAGGACCCATTTTCTCAGGAGCAACAAGCAGAAAGCTGAAATCATGAAAGCCACTAGAAACGAGTATCCTAAAACCTCAAATCTCTGTCACGTGGGATGATGTTCACAAAAGAATTCTGGAAAAGAGCCTTAAAAAAAAAAAAGTCAGACAAGAGGCGGGATTTGAACAAACAAGGTCAGTGACTCCAACAGAGTTTCTATTCAAAGAGTGACGGAACACGACTTGCTTTGTCTCCCACTGACAGGTGACACCATCTCACAGGCACCTCCCCAGCAAGGAGCAAAAGCGTCATGTTCATTCTTCTGTGGCTAAGCCACCATCAACCTTTTTAAAACAACACAAGTTTAACACCCAAGGAATTTGGCTGTAGGGGAAGATCTCATCTCCCTTCTATTGTGGGAGCTGGGTAGCATGGAGGTATGCCAAGGGCTACATGTGAGAAAAAGAAAACAGATATTTAAAAAAAAAAATTGGGGGTGATTACCAAAGAAAAGGATCCCCAGCCAAACAGGGAAACAGGAAACTCTTGGTGTGTGGATGCTCGTTGGCTGGGTAACTTCAGGGTTCATATGTTTTTATCTCTGAAGGGGTGCCCTGTGTGTCCACAGAGAAAACATTGAAGACAGAGCAAGCCATTGTGAGGGCTCCTGCATTCACGGTACCAAGTTGCTCACGGAGCCACACCCTGAAAATCCACCCTGAACGTTCCTGTGCCGCCATCTTTACTGGATGGAACCGAGCCACCTCTTTTGCTTGTGATTTTTCTTACTGTTCCTTCTTGGGAAGATTGAGTTGGCACATGCAGCGTGGCATCCACTCGCTGACATTTTTCGGGTTGGGCCACATTAGGCAAGAAATTTTGTCATCTCTGAAAGTCCCAGTGACCTCATCTCTAACATGGAGATGATAATCCAAACATCACTGGATTATTTTAAAGATTTAATGACACAAACTGTGTAAAGGGACTGATATAAAGGAGGCCTTTATATCATTAGCTTCCTTCTCTTTTCCTCTACTCTCTCCCTAAATCCAAATTTTCGTTATTAACTGCCAGGAACTACTTAGTGAAAATTATCTGCATCCGCTAAGTCAGAAGGATGAATGAAAAAAGAATTTCTCTCCTTGCAATGGAAGAAGACCATAGATCTGGGAACTCGGAATATAATTACCAGTTAGGCATTACTTGGGATATATTTTCCTTTTCTCAATAATCATATCAATAACAGAAACGATATCTTACATTTGAGAAGCTGCTACACTTGAAAACCACTCTTGAAATATCTGGAGACGTTTCTAGAAAGTCTAGAAATTCTGGAAACGTAAAAATAAAAAGAGGGGCTGAAAAATAGGGACAGAAATAGGGATTTCTACCTTATGGAAAATTTTCAGTTTTATTTAACTGGCATATTACTTGGGTAATCATAATAATAAAATATAAATAATCAAAATAATAACAACAATAATAACAACTCCCACTTCTTAAATACTAAGTACATGATGGGCAGTCTAGTAAATACTTTATGTACATTATCTCATGTAACTCTCCATGCAAGCCTCTGCAAAAGGTATTGTTATTAATGTATTTTACTGAAAGAGGAAGTTGTATCTTGAAGAGCAACTATGTCTCCCCCTAAACCATGTACTGTTGGCAGTGCAAACAGGCTAAGAATCTAGCTTTTGCTCACTCTACAGCCTGAGCTCATACACACCCTGGAGGATTTCAGGTTCCCTGGGGGGTGGGCTTTATTCTTCCCCTTTTGGAATTTCTATTAACAGATCTCTTTGTCTTATTCTGTCTGCGACATTCTGTTTCTGTGTCTCTCGATGTGTCTCTGAGTCTGGCCGGCTTTCAATGTGACACACACGCACATGCACCACACACACACACACCAAAACCCCCCCTACCACAAGCACACAATGTTTGTCCACATCGCATACACACAAACACACCACACTCCAATCCCTCACATCCTTCACACTCAAACACTACACACATACAAACACATGTACCATGCAAATACATACACAGCACACATACTCACATACAGACACACGTACCCCCCGCAAACACATTCATACCGCATATACATACAAATATAAAACACACATACTCCACACACTCACACCACACACAGTACAGACATATATACCATACACACACACTCCACCAATACACATTACACACACACACACACACTCACACACACACACACACACACACACTGTACTGGCCAGCAGTCTGGCTGGCACACTTGTTCTATATTTTTATAAACCCCAATTTTCAGGTCAACCCTGATAAAGCAAAATAGGTGACAACGAAAATTTCTATGAAACCTTCTGTATTTGAAATCTTTATGGTCTGATTCTTGGACCAAACCTTTTAAAACTCTCTATCAGTCAGCTTTGGGGATTGGTTTGCGTTCCCGGGAAACTCTCTTAAATCTGAAAGTTAGAGATGCTTGTTTTCCCTGAGAACCAGATCAGAGTTCCGGTTCCAGCTCTAGCACTGACCAAGCTTGGAAACTCTCGCCCTCTCCCTGGAACTCAGCTGTGCAATTTATATAATGGGAGACCTGCACCCCCCGGCCCTGACTTCCCTTCTTCCTCAGGGCTCCTCTCCAGAACCCCAGACCTTCACTGAATTCAGTACGAAAATCATGAGACAACCACCCCACCCCACCCCCCAATTCTTTCTAGCGCTGCAATTCTGCAATGTTATGATTTCAAGTACAATTAATAATAACAATAATAACAATATTGAACATGGAAAATCTGATGCTAAAAGAAGCAGTCACCACACATAATTCAAAACCAAAATAAATGACACCTTGAGTATTCGCTTTTGTATTATCTGTGCTGAAATGCCACTCAGCGGACATGGGTAATTAAGGGTTTCAGAATATGGTTTTGGTCAGCCTTCCATAATTTGTACTTTTGCGTCCACAGACTCAACCATGGAAATATCCCAGATCCCAGTCATCTGACCCCACGTCTTAGACAGGAATTAATGGCTGGAGCATTGAGACAGGCCCTATGACAGGATGCCATTATATCTGGTTTATATAATATTGTTGATCAGAGCACAGTTGCTGATACCCTCCTGAGTCCGTTCGTCGAGAGCTAAGTTAATGCACCTGAATTAGTCTCTTTCTGGCTTCATTCTGCACCAGCTCATCTTCTAAATTCAACTGGTTGCACTGGCCTCTGGCATAAGATGGTGGCATCTTGTATAAATAAACAGGTTTGCGTTGGGCTAGATTTTGGGTAACTAGTGGTGCCCCAAAGGATGAACCAAGCCAGGGAACCAGAAATCATAGTCCTGGTTTGATCCTTTGGGATGAGAGCTCGCTACCCTTATTTGGCCAAAACTGGGGAGAGGCCATGTTCCCCCAGAGTGATTATGGGAAACGTGGTTGGTTACAAGTTAAATGGTGACTGCAGATAAGGCAAGAAAACTCCGACCCCAAATCAAAATGGCAGTGCTTAGAGTAATCAATCAGAAGAACTGCGCGACATATGCTGAATGTAGCCCCTCAAAGTGAAAACAGATGGACTAATGTGTATTGATCTCCAATGGCTTGTTGACACCCTTTTGAAACAGAAGCAATACAGGGTATGTGGGGGGAGGGCGAGCTTTAAGTGGACAGGGTTAAATCATGGCGGATTGAAAATTCTGGAGCAGAGGGCTCTGGTGAAGCCTGAGGTTCATTTTAGAATGTCACCCTGAAGTCTTTTGAGCCAACAGCTGGAATGAAGGGAAGATGCTGGGGGTGGGGGGAGAGGGTATCTCCATCGCCACCTTACCAACTTCTCCAATCTCACATGTTTATTTTGATTCTTTCATTATCTCCGCTTCCCCAGCTCCTCCAGCCTCTGGATAGATCAACAGCAACCACATGGTAACCCAGTTCCCACAGGCGGTTCAGGTTGGATCTCAGCCTTCCCCCAGTGAAATGTACTTCACCTTTTCTTGGGGCGTCTCTAATTGGTGTCTCAATTATAATTAGGGGCTACACAATCCGGGCACCACAATTTCCCTACGCGCTTTTATCATCCCCACGGGGCATTGCCATCTCCCTCCTCGCTGATTGTTCTAGAGCCTAAGCAATAAAATGAAGGGCTAGAGAGACTTGAGGAGACATGCCTTGGGCCCTTTTTTTTATGTTACATCAACACACTGTGCCTTTGGTTTAGGCTGGCTGGCTGACAGATGGCATGGGATACCAAGCCCTCCAGGAGGGAGAGTGAGTTGTTGGATTAGCACTTCCCGGCTAAAGGAAAGGCACCTACAGCAGGAGTTACAGGTAGTGAATGAATAGTTATCCTCATGGAAATCTTTAAGGGTATTAACCCCCAATTATAACTATCATGGCCGAAGTCAGGCTGGGGAGGGACTCTGACCACACTGCTTCCATCCCCTTTTCCTGTTTTCTTCATCACGTGTTCCATGACAGGTGATCCAGGAAGACAGTTTCTTTGGTGTTTTGTCCAATGTTGTCCCTACTTTGGTCAACTGGTTGCTAATAGAACCAACCGACATTTAAGCAGGTCTTGCAAGAAGGTAGATGAGCTAGCAGGGCACTGAGTACATCTGAGAGATTGCCAACAACAACGACAAAAAACAAAAACAAAAAATGGATCAGGCGCTACATGTGGGCCAGGCAGAGCATGGAGCAGAAATCCTGGAACTTTCCAGAATGACGCTATCCCCTCACTGAACCCAAAGCATCCAGTCACCTCCCCCCATCCCACACCCCGAGAGCTTGTTTTATCATTTGCTAAATGGACAGTATAACCACTCAACATTCAGGGACAAGGGTCTCTCCGGGCTTTCCTCCCTCCTCATCCCTCACTCAAGGAATTTTGCAGATAAATCAACATGTTAATCCCCTAGCCTGAGAGTTATGGGCTGTGGGAACGCAGCAGGAGAATGCCAAAATGAGGCTTGGGGATAGGAGGAAGCCCGGGATGAAAAATGAAGGGTGAAGTCACAGATGGACAGCCCACAGTCAGGATGGCTCTTCCAGGGAGAGAGAGAGAAGAGGGGTGATCTTGGAGTGGTGGGGACAGGGGGTGACCCGTTGAGAACAATGAAAGTTGAGCAGCCACAGAGAGGGGTCAGGGAAGTGGGAAAGAGAAAGAATGGGTCCACTGCGTAAGGAAAAGAACAGAAGGGGGAGAGACAGCACAGTTTCAATTCCGGGCGGAGTGGAAGAGGCGGCCTTATTGGGCCTGATACGGCCCCTTCAGACATACAAAGTGTTTGCTCCCAGGATAAGAGGCTGACAGGCCTTCGCTGGGCCTGGGAACCTGCTCCCACACACTCGTCTATTGACAAGTAGGCTTGTAGACTCGCTGTGGAGCTCGTGAGGACAGCGGCAGGCCCACCACCTCCGGCCCATGGCTGGGGGCCCTTCTCCATTGATTTGGTGACTTGGGGCTCAGAGGGAGAGAGATACCAGAGAGGAGAGGCAGGAATTCTTGGCTTTCCATCTTTACTGGGAATCTCTTCCATTGTTGGTGTGTGTGTGTGTGTGTGTGTGTGTCTAGGTAATGTGACATAGTGCAGCGACATTTCAACCATTGAGAGAGGGGATGACTAAGGTGGGAGATGGGAGAGAGACAGAGACAGAGAGAGACAAAAAGAGATAAAGGAAAGGATATAAGCAGAACTGTGCCCACCACTCTATTCAGTAAGCGTCTTACCCCCAGGGGGCGGGGGCGTAAGATATAAGATGTCCCTCTGTTCCCATCTCCTCGCTAGTTTGCCCTGTGTCTCTCCTAATGTAGAAATTTCATAGATTTTCAAATATAACTTCATCTTTAAGAGATTTTCTCACTGACCTTAGACCAGTTCTACCGCCTGTGTGTTTGTGTATTCACGAAGGCCTGCTGGGTATATGGAGTTATGTCTTGTGTTTAAGTGGGCACGTGTGTGTCGTGAATATATGCATACATGTATGTGGATATTGTATGTACTTATTACGGTATGTGTGCAAATGGATTGTGTCTGTATGTAGGTGTGCAATGTAGTACGTGTCGGTGTGAATTGCTGCATTGTGGACTATGTACGTAGGTATTCTGCTTGCTGGTCAGGTGTATCTGTGCCAAGGGTAGAAGTAGAAGGTTATAACAGTGATGACGGGGACAGTTCAGAGGAAGGGAATTGCTGCGAAAATCTCAGATGTATTTTCTCTCTTCCTCTGAACACACAGGTGAGTTCTTTTGGCTGAATTTGTTCTCTAGTGCTGCCTGGAATTGCCGATGGTGAGTGCGGGTGTTTATGCATACATGTGCACGTGTACAACGGTGAGTCTCTGTGAATGTGTGCGACCTTCTCAATTAGATTAGAAACCGACCCAGAATGCTGCGACGTGCCTCCCAGGTCCCCCTCCATAAATGGAGGACTTACGCTTCTCGTGGCTGAGAGTGCTGCTGAAAGAGGGTCTTCAGGGACCCGCTCTCTTTGGGGATTTCCAAGATGGAAGAGGACCAAGGGAGACGAGGTCTACAACTCAGTGACTGTTCAATGTGAGGGTATAAGAGACCGGACTCCTCACCCCAATTGGGGTATCTGTGAAGGACCATCTCAACTCCAGAGTACCCCATGGGGTTGGCTGTAGCTGTCCCTAGCTCAGCTTTGGCCACCTAATTCTGGTTTCTCCTCTCCCTCCCACAGCTGTGGATCCCAAGAGGTCGTCCTAATGAATGTCCTTCATGCTGATCATCTCAGAGTCACCTCCCGAGAGCCTAACCTCCAATGACATAGCAGGGACCAAGTCTGGAATCACCGAGGCACGGTATGCAATGGATATTAGCGATCGTCGATTCTAACCCCCACCCCCGAAAAGAGGGGACCTTCCACAGAAGCTGGCTGCATTTCTGGAAACGAGCGCCCTGGGAGAGTAAAATTCTTCCAGCTCGCCAGGCTGCACACGCTTGCCTCTTCCCCGCTAGGCCTGGAGGAAACCTGGGGGCCTTCGGAGGCCCTCCCAACAACGCTCCTCTTCCTGGGTCTCATGGTGCTGCTTTTTACAAGCCCCCAAGTTCAACGAAGCTCTGTGTCCTGAAAAGAAGTGGAAAGGCGTCTTGCGGAGGACAATTAGAGAGATGGGTCCACGACCCAGGACACAGCACTCCATCCAGCAAAGCCTCAAAGACTCCCTGGTGCACCATTTGCCGGCTTTAATTTCTCAGGGGCTGCTTCAGCAGGTGGCCACTAGCAGGTAGTCAATAGGGACCTTCTGGCCGAGGACAGGGGGCTCTTTGGAAAGGTCAACTCCAGAGGCCGGAGGGCACAGCTCCAGAGGTCACAGGGTCGGGACCCGTCACTGTGACAGATGAATCTAAGCATGTCTCCCTCTCTCTCTGGAAGCAGGGCCAAGCCCCTTGAGACAGCAGAGGTGGGAGGGGGTGGTGTTGGGAGCTCTCAAAGAAAGGCGAGTCTGGTGTCTGGCTGGCACCTCTCAACTGGTCTTCATTAGGCCGGCCCGACAACCCTCTCTTCTGCCGCCCTCTGTCCCTCGCTGATGGGGTGCTGTCTCCAGACCTCTCAACTGTTCCTCATTAGGTGAAACAGTGCTCTTTTGTCCTGCATGAAGCCTTCTTTGTTCCGCCAGCCCAGCCAAGCTAGAAAGCCAGAAACTGATACAAAACAATGCCACTCTATCCTGAGGGGACCCCCCCCCTCCCTCTTCCTCCCCCTGGCCGGACAAGGAAGGGCGACTTTTCCCCCAGTCACATCCCTGGAGGTCTAGCTGAGAATGCATTTGCTGGAGCAGAAGAAACGGGTCTAGGGTAGGCCAGTGGTTCCCAAATTCGGCTGCACACGGGAATCACCTAGAGATCTTCAGAAAACGCCTGGCCCCCACCCCCAGACATCGCAATTTGATTGGTCCGGGGAAGCGACCCAAGCAGGATATGCAAAACCTCTCCATGTGACTCGAATGTGCAGAGAAGTTGGGGGACCACCGGCGAAGACAGGGCACTTGTTTCAACCAGCCATGCCCACCTGCCACCTTTGCCCACGTGAAAATCAGGGGCAGTACACAAAACATTTCACAGCTTGCAGAGGGCATGGCACCAGGCATCCGAACACGTCCCTGCTGAGAACAACCAGAAAGGCCACACCTACGTGCCAGGTGAAGACCAGCTCTGCCTGAGAAAGTGATGTGGACACAGCCAGTGCAAACGCAGAGGGGTGTTTTCATCTGGACTTTCGGCATCTTAAATTACACACAAAGATGTTCAGGGCCCTTGAGGCTCTACCTGTCTTCCTCCTCCCTGCTCACTGTGCCCTCGAGCAAAACTCCACACCCTCAAAGACAAGACGGGTGACAGGGACATGTGATTGGTTAGAGACAGGTAGTCTTGCTAGCTTCCATTCCCCCAAGCGATGCTGAAGGGGTTATTTATCCAAAAGTTATGAAGCTTTGGGAACCTGATGTGTCTGAGTACCTGCTACTTGTCTTACAGGCTGAGTAGGAAGATGGGGTGTAATTTCAAGACAAAGAAAGGCTCTCTTCCCCCACCACAGCAGGCCCCAAACTATTTCCCTTCCCAAGTTCTACTAGTAAAAATCTCACCTCTTTGTCGCCCAGGCCTGAAATGACAACACTAGAGATTTATATAAGCTAGCACCTCCTAACTCTGTTTTTAAAAGTGGATTTAAGTAGTGGTGCCAGATCACAAGTAGAAATACAGAACCCCTCCCCAGTTCAATTTGAATTTTAGATGAACGATGAATAATTTTTTTAATGTAAGTATGTCCCATGCAATATTTGGGGCATACTTATACTCAAAATCTTAGCGATTTATCTGAAATTCTAATTGAACTGGGTGTCCCGTATTTCGTCCAGCAATTCTAAAGTAAGGAAAAGATTAAGAGCTGTTCGCACATTGGTGCAAATTCATTTAGTTGGTTTGCTTTTTGCCTAGATTCAGCTGACTTGTAGTTTCTGAAGCAATGGAAGCTTCCAGTGGGGACAAGCAGATAACATTTTGGACTTTGGAATGCTGTTCTGAGAAGGATTTTGAAGACACAACAACAATTGGGGGAAAGAATGTCATGACTGATTAGCAATGTCTGCCCTGGGTCCAGGATGCAGAATGCAGGCACGTAAGCCACATATTTATAGTCATAGGTCCGACTCGTAATGATGTATAACAAACGGGATCATTGGGGTATTGAACTTGGGGGTCACTGTTTTTAATGGGGAAGAAGAGAGGGAGAGGCAGCATTTGTCAATGAAGAAGTAAAAGAGACAGAAATGTGGCTGAGTCTTGAAAATGAAGGCTTTGTCAACACACACACACAGGGACTCTGCTTTCTCGTTTTGGGTCTTCTGCTTCTTGCTTTTCCCTCAAAGCAGCTCTTCTCATGCCAGGCACTCAGTAGGTGCTGGACGCATGCCCACTAACCCAACACTTTGAATTAGAAGTCACGGAGGGGAGCTAACAGCATCAGGAAAGACTGGGACCATCGCCACCTTTTCTCCCAGAGAGTGAGTGGCCCAAGGTCACGGGACAGCAAAATTGTCAAGCCTACAGAAAAAGTCTCTTAGAGGCTTTGAAGCACGTCATTGGACTTTCCTGCTCGCCCTGAAAACTGAAGTCAACATCTTCACCCACGCACCACCTTTCCCCTGCCATGTTGAGATCCATGGCTCCTTCCAGACGCGGGCATTGACCGGGGAGGAAGTAAAGAGCCTCCCCTGAATAGGAATGCTCACCTTTGTGCACATGCCACATGGCAGAAGGAACCCATTCATCAAACCATGAAAATCCCCCCCGCCCTCCAGGAAGAAGGACCATGAAGTGCTTGTAAATACATGTCTTTAGGTTTAAACAAATTGCATCATTCTTTTTACGTTTTGAGGGGAGTCCATGTGAAGGGAACACGAGGCCTGCTCTGGTATTTGTCCTGTAGACAATACATCCCTGAGTCTCATGCCGTTTCCGTATCTTCTGCCCAAGCCAACTGGCCAGCCCCGTGGCCTCTCAACGGAGAGGGGTGCCAATTCCGAACATTCTATTTTCATACTGTTTGATGATAAAAATCGCTCCAGCAGGACGAACAAAAACAGGAAGCAGCCCCCTGATTAGATAGGGACAGGGTAGCTTGTAGAGTAAAAAACAAAATGACGAAAATGATAAATGAGTGGACTATGGACACTGCCAACCCCTTCCTGAATAGGCCAAGAATAAATGGAAAGAAGGAGTCATGACTTGGGCTATAAGTGGGGGTAAAGGAGACTTGCCCTGCAAGTATCACGGGGCAGGTGCCTTCCTTGAGTCGCCTGCTTGGCTAAGGCTGTTGGGATCTGGTTTTTAGCCAGTTGCTTTGAAAATCTCCCCTAGGTGACTTCACACTTTGCTTTGAAACGTGGAGGCCCTTTGAATCCTACGGTCTTAGGGCCTTAGCCGAAACTGAGTCAGCACCTACTTTGTCATCTTATGACTCCAAGATAGTCGTTCTCCATTGGGGGAGATAATTTTGCTCTCCAGGGGATATCTGACAGTGTCTAGAGACATCTGAGGTTGTCACAAGTGGTGGGGGACAGGTGTAATTTGACAACTAACGGGTACAGCCCGGGGGTGCTGTTAAACATCCTATAATGCCCAGGACGGTCCTGGACAATGAAGAATTATCCAGCCGCAAAATGTCAATAGCAGCAAAGTTGAGGCACCCTTGTTTAGGATAAGTTAAAGTATAGGTATATATAGTCATATTACTAGATACAGATAGTATAGATATAGGTGTAGTTACATAGGTATATAGGTACAGGTACAGGAAAAGGTATAGATACAGACACGGACATAGATGTAGGCATAGACATATAGAATCCATTCCGCAAGGAAGAAAGAAAAAGAAAGACAGGACACCATTTCTGATAGCAAAGTCTTCACATGGATTAAGCCCTGGAAAAATGAAATTTAGACACTTCCCGCGATAAGGGCCCAGAAGTGCCAAGACTGCTCAAGTGTGGGCCTCACCTGCTCAGCCCAACCAGGGCCTCACGATGTTCACGTTCCACCCATGAGACTTCCTTCCTGCCTGGCCTTTGCCAAGTTCCTGATTCTCTCTGAGTCTTGGCTCCACATCTATGAATAACTTCTACCTCGTACAGCCGTGATGATAATTCAATAGGATTTCATGAGTAGTGAGTGGCCAATGCATTGCTTGAAATCTGGTCAAATGGGGGACATTCAACACATGACATTTGTTATGAATGTCATCATCGTTGTCGTCGTCATCATCATCATCAGACCTGAACATGTCTTTCAGATATTTCTCCTTAATATCCAAAGGGGTTCTTTGTGATTGGGGAGCATGGTTCAGGGTCCCAAGATGCTAAAATAGGACTCTCTTTCCCTGTCTTGGTTTCAGCTGAGACCCCAAGGAAATAAGAACCAATAGATAAGCTCATCCGTTGGTTTCCTTCAAGTGCCCTCACCAGGAGAGACTGACTGCGATAGAGCTGGGACACATAACCACTTTGGATAAAGGCCTGCACATCCAGCAGTCAGGGGGCAAAGCTAGTGTGAACGCTGCCCATGGAGCACACGACCGCCACGTGGCGTGTGTGGGCAGGAGAGTCACCCTGGAGCCTTCAGGTATCATCCTCTTGGTCTAAGGGTTGGAGATTTTATTTCTACCCACTCTTCTGGAAATCCCATCCAAATAGTCAAAGCTTCAGCACCTCCCTTCAGAAGGTGGGAATGTTTCGACTGACTGTTTTGGCCCTTAGCCAAAACTCAGGAAGTCCCATTTTTAAGACTTGTTACATGGGGATGAATTAAGAACTGAACTCATGTCATGGCACAAACACCTTATGTTTTAATGACACAGAATTGTAGTGACCCATCAGATGACAAATAATATATAGATAGCTACAGGATGGGTCTAGCATTCATCACCCTCCCCTTGTCACCACCGTTGTGAAGGCTAGGACAAACCAGAAACGCAAAAGACTAGGTCGAGTTCTAGGGCCGATGCCCATTTGCTGGGCCTCTGAGCAGGCTGGACAACCTCTCTGGTGCTTGTTTCCTCGTCTGCAGTAACAAGAATGACAACTGCCTGGCAAGGTGATTGTGAGCACCGCAGCATGTGGGCGGGCTTCATAAAATGGCAGATCCCTGTGGATAAATCACTCTGCGAGTGTGAGTTGGTATTCATTAGCATGCTTTGTGCCAAATTCCTGTTGCACAAGACCTGGCCATTGCAAGCGTCTCAGGAGGTACTGCTCTCCTTCCTATACAAATGGATGAAAATTTCCTGTGGGCTGTGTTCTACAGAGGGCGTTATATACTTCTGAGGTTTTAGAGGGAGGAAAGATTTTACCTCTGACCTGTCTTAGTGCGGGCGAGGGTGCCTGGCACATAACTGGCCCTTAGTACACAATTCTTGAACTGAATGAGTTTGCATACCTTGCCAGCTGGGCTGGAAACATGCTTCCTCTCTGCTTTCCTAAAAATGGGGGTCACACTAGCCCAGTGTCTTACCCTAATTGTCTGGAATAAGAAAGGGGTCAGCTGGCTGCCCATAGCTCCCCGTCCACAAATCCCTATCCACAGTCCCCAGTGAGTAGGCTGCAGGTCACATGCTCCCAGCCCCAGGCTGGGCCAGAGGAGGAAATCTGATCCTCAGGAGACCATCCGTACTGTGGCCAGTCACCCATGTGTCCACCAAGACATGATTCAGGCCATAAATCCTGTCCTGAGAATTTAGAATTGGGACACCAAGCTGCCCATTGAGTCGGGTCACTGGGAGTAGAGAGGTCATGCATGATGGCAAGTGATGAAGGCCACGGGCTGCAGCCACCCAGGGCAGTGACAGGCCAGGTGACAGAAGGAGAACCAAGTGGACCCCAGAGGGGAGCAGAGGGGAGAGGGGCCACAGGGCCCCAGCAGGGGAGGAAGGGTGGCTTTTGCTTCTCAGCTCTCAATTCCAGATCTTTCAAAGTATCGTTCTCTTTCTTGCCTTGGGCTTCTGAGACTATGTATCCAATTAATGACAATAATTGATAATAAAATATCATTGTTCTCTATGATTAAGAATAATCTTATAATACAGTTCCTTTTAACTTGAAGTTGTTGGCGCAGACATACGAGTTTGTTCCTCAAACCCCAAAAAGCCATAATGAATGCAATTTCCATGTGAGCACCACCCCAATGAAAATCATTCCATCTTCAGAGAAGGGGATTGTGGGAATGATAACCAGTTGAGAGATCCCCACTGGGCACCCTCAAAGTGGGTAAACCAGTGGACCAACCTGAGTAGCATTTCCACAAACAGAGAAAAAAAAAAGATCTTCTCCATTTGATAGGACCTAAGTAGCCTGGTAAAGTGAGTTCCCAGGGTACAATGATGCCTCTAGGCTGTGACACACCTACGTTCTCCCACAAGCAGAGCTCAATTCTGTGAGATGGTTAAGCTTCAGGTGCAAGGAATATTGATTCATTTCATGTCCCAAAAGAAATTCTATGGACTCACTAACTTAGCATGGCCCAGCTAGAGACCAAAGGACTATTTCTGCCATATTGCATAATTTAAATCCCTGATGGGCACTACACAAACATCAAAAGTTACAAGATGATAGCTGGCATAAGAGGGTGTAATGGAATCTCTTGTTTTTCCCTACCTAGCATGTCACACCTAACCTGTCTTCTAGAAACAGCATTTTTCTTTAAAAAACCCATTCCATGATGTTTCAATGGGCTGAAAAATCACAAATTATCTCAGCCTCCCATGCATTAGTGTAGGTATGCCACCCATGCTGGGGTTTTACAGAATCTCATCCCAATGGCCAGAATCAGTGACACAGGGAAGGGGTAGGGATTCACACAAACCAGCCAATCGTATTCCTTGCCTGGAATTTTTACAAAGATACTAGAGAAAAAGGAGCTGTTTTTTACTCTGGCGTTAATAAGCTGGGAGAATATAAACTTGAAACCGCCTGTGATCATAGCCCTTTCCTTCCTCACTCCCTCACTGAAGGAGAAAACTCATTTTCTGTAGAAGAAAAAGATACCAATATGGAAAGAGAAGTAGAGCTAAAGTTGAGAGAGAAAAAGAGAGAGAGAGAGAGAGAGAGAGAGAGAGAGAGAGAGAGAGAGAGAGAGAGAGAGAGGAAGTGTTGGAGGCTTTATAGTCCTGAAACCAGGGCCAATAAATTACTTTTTGGTTCTTTCTTTTTTCTTCAATTGGGCTTATGCCACTTGCAACCGAAACACTGGCTAATAGAGGCTAAGTCTGAGAAGACTTGAATGACAGAACCCAATGATGACTGGAAACTACATTCTTTCTAAAAGAACAATAAAGGTCTCCAAAGGAGACCAGTTCCACCCCCCACCAACCCTGTCACACACACACCCCTCCACCATGTAACAAGAAGAAGTGTGAGCTAATTCTTTCAATGGGACTTTGTTCAAGAGGGGTGACATGAAAAACAGTCCCATGGTCAAAATAATGATTGAGTTAATATGGAGTTAAAGACAATGATTCTAATTTTTTTTTATTATACCAGGACTTCTCTGAGCCTTCAATGTGTTATTCTACAACTGGACTCTCCCAAAGAAACACATAATATTAAGGGTCCCAGTTTAAATAAAAAATTGGGGACACATGTTGATCAAGGGTGTGTTTCTGGGCCCATCCAGGTGACCTCTCACATCCCATGTCAATTCCGGCACACCAAGTTCTTTACTTATGACAAATTAAGTTGCACCCTATGCTGACATTAGTCAGAAAGAAGAATCAAGCTAATGGGGGACGGAGGACAACGGGGCATTTGGGCGGAGGGTGGTATTTTTCTGCCCTTTCCTTCCAGTTACTTCCAGTTCAACCATTTAGCAATCGCTCTGTGTCTACCATATGCCGAGCACTGGATGACATGCTCGTGACACAGAAATAAACAAGGCACAGTCCTCATGTCCAGAAAACTCGCGTCAGTCAGCTGGACAAAAAAAAAACGATATCTCAATACAGGCTGGATGCTGTCAGGAGGAGCAGGGAAAAGCTCCTTGGAGAAGAAGACACCCAGGACGTCAGGAAAACGGAGGGAGGCCCTTGGAGTTCACATGACAAATAAGCAAGCCCACCCCAAAGCTCTTGTAGTTTTAGGACTGATCAGTGGTGCCTTCCTGATGACCCTCTCCTGACTGTCTCTGCCGCTGCCCCTTCCGCTGGCCTTCCAAAAGCCACATGGTTAAACTCTGCTACAGCGCAGCGATCCGCGGAAATAACTGACATAGATTAAGCTACGGGCAGGCCGTATAGATCATGGGCCCAGATCTAATTCCTGCCGGGTCCACTCAATTACGCAGGAGCTCCTTACCGGAGAAGCAGGTGTAGGTACTGTAAATAAGTTCAACTTTGGGCACGGATGTCGCTGGGTAACTGCATTTGCCCTGCCTGGGTGATACATCCATCAGCAGGACGATTGTTGAGTGTACAGAGACATAGCTAGCTTTTCCTGACAGCTGGTAGCTCCCTCAGGGGGCACGCGCTGAGACAACCAACTTAGCGCTCACATGATTCACGCTGCTAAATTTTAAATTGGTAGGGAAATACACAAGAATAAATACGTAAGCGGTTACCTCCATCAACAAGGTACCGGCAGGCTTAAAACAAGTGTGGGAAGGTGAGACTAGGCTGGGCAAGCAGGGCACAAGTTTGGGGTCAGGAGTAACATCAGTGCTGTGAGGAAGTATGTTTACTAGCTGTGCAACCTTAAGCCAGTCACTTAACCTCTCTGAGCCTCACTTGCTATATCTGCAAATGGGATTAATCACGCATTCCTGCATCACAGAGCCACTGTGGGTCTGAGGTAGGAAGATAAATATAAAACCCTTTGTATTTTGCAAAGTGCAGGGCGTATGTGAGCTATTGTGAGCCAAACTTGGGAGAGGTGGTAAGAGATGGGGAGATTGGGCTGGATTTGGTTATAAGACTGTAAGAAGAAAACCATCAAAATTATTCTGACCAAGAGTACAAACTTTCAATTATAAGGTGAGTAAGTTCTGGGAATCTGATGTGCAGCATGGTGACTATAGTTATTAATATTGTTCTACATACTTGAAAGTTACTAAGAGCATAGATCTTAAATGTCATCAACACAAAAATGTATTGGTAATTATGTGACATAGGTTAAGTCACTTTCTCAAGGCTTTTTAACCACTAAATAGCAAGCTAAGATGTGCATCCTGATTGATCTCAAACCCATGCTATAGTGTCTCCCAATTCCTTCTCTACGTTTGATCAACTTGCAAGAATCAGAAGGGGATTTAGCATAAAGAAAATATGGTATAGAGTTACAAGGGAGTATTATTCAGCCTTTAAAAAAAAAATCCTGCCACATGTGACAGCATGGATGAACCTGGAGGACATTATACCAAGAGAAATAAGCCAAAAACAGAAGGATAAATATTATATGATTCCGCCTATATGTGGAATCTAAAATAGCCGAACTCGTAGAAAGAAGCAGAGAGTGGAATGGTGGTTGCCAGGGGCTGGGGGAGGGGAGAATTGCTGTTCAGTAGGTACAAAGTTTCAATTATGCAAGGTGAATAAATTCTAGCGATCGACTGTACAACATCGTGCCTGTCGTTAGCAATACCATATTGTGCACTCAAAATGTGCTTAATGTCATGCTAAATACTCTTGCTAAAATTCAAAATTTTAAATGTTAAGTTTTAGTGGCGAAATGTTTAACTCCGCTAAACCTTAATACCTTCAACTATGAAATGGGAATAAAACAGTAATTACCTTAAGGGTTATCTGAGGATTGAATGACATAACCCATGCAAAGTGTTTGGCACAGTGCCTGGAACATACTAAAAGCCCAATTAATGTTTGTTGTTATTGTTTTTTTAATCATCAGCATCATCCTTATTACTCCAGTGCCCAGACGGGCTGCCAAGAATTGATATTCTCCTATCACATTCTCCCTTGCACAGCAAACCCTTCCAGCCAGCTGAAGCTAAAAGGCTGACAGGCAAGTCGAGATCTCCATCCCCACCTTGGAAGAAGATATATTCAATAAACTTCAAAATCTAATAAAACGCTCAAGGGACCCCAGGGGCTTGAAAACTCTTCAAACTGAAAATCATAAAAGCAACAGTCCAGCTACAATGTCAACCACGTCCTAATTCTTAGAACAAACAAAGCTTGAATCAAGTTTTGGCAAGTTTTCTGAGACTCTCCTGATAGATAGGTAGATAGATAGATACTAGGATACCCTAACATGACACATTCCCTCCACCTTGGACATTTTGCGTCAGGATCATAGAACAGTGTGCTTTTTCAGAAATACTGGAGGGCTTCATCCGTTTCCCTAGGGGCCCCTCTTCATCCTTTGATATACAAATCATTCTCGTTTGAAGCACCTGTCGTGTCAACTGGCTGGATGCTACCACATTCTCATCCATCAAATGCTATGCTTGTAATTAGAGCCTCTCTCCAGCAAAATTTTCATCCACTTTATGAAATCCTGCATCTTTTGCTCTGTTTGCAATTCTGCTTTGCAATCTGTTTGCATTGTATTTGCATCATACTGTCAGACACCCATAGCATCTGGCCATCTATGGAGGGGTGCTCAACCAAGGTGCTGATGACAGTGGGTACCCATACTTCTGTGAAGTGGGGTGAGGCATGTGGGTATAAGTAACAAGTTTATTGGTAATTGTTTTCATATCATGACAACGCTTGCTTCCCTACACAACTTTGCACCACAGGGCATAGGCAATAAATTCCCAATGAATGGGAGCTCCTCAACTTTACGTTCAACCCTTGAGCACCCAGGATATCATCTGCTGTTTGCTGGAGTTAATCCTCTTGGCTTGAGCTGGACTGAGTGAGCTCTGTCCCCAAAACCAAATATTTCTCTTTTTTTTTTAAGACTTTTTATTGGGGAATTGGGGGAGGGGAACAGTGTTGGAGAATTGGGGAAGGGCATCAGCCAAGCTGTTGTTCTTCCATCTTTGTTGTGGAGGGCACCAGTCACCATCTGGCTTCCCGTCGGCAGCTCGTGGCCTCTAAGCTCAAGGTGCTGTGTTCAATCTTAGTTGTGGGTGGCCGTAGCCACCATCCCATGCGGGAGTCAAACCAGCAGCCTTGCTTGTTAAAAGTGCATGCTCTATCCACTGAGCCATCCGGGCGGCAGCTCAGCTCAAGGTGCCAAGTTCAGTCTTAGTTGCAGGTGGGCGTAGCCTACCATCCAACAGGCAATCTTGTTGTTACACCATCTGAGCCATCCTGCCACCTGTTGGCAGCTCAGCAACAGCTCAGCTTGGGCACAGCATCACTGGCCCAGGTGGGAACCGAACCAGCGGCCCTGTTGCTCAGAGCTCGTGCTCTTAAGCCAACTCTTAACCAACTGAGCCACTCGGCTGGCCCGAAAACAAATATTTCTTAACTAAACTTTCCAGACACTTGAGCTCGCATGCTTCCTTTGTATTGTTTCATATGAGATAGTTCATTCAGTCTTGCTAGAAATGTGGAAATATCAAAAAACGGGGTTTAGGAATCATCTCAGTAATAATTCCTCATACAGTCACGCCCCACATAACGACGTTTCAGTCGATGCTGGGCTGCACCTATGATGGTTGTAGTAGGCTGCCAGATGTGTAGGAGGCTACCATCTAGGCTTGTGTAAGTGCACTCGGATGTTCGCACAACAAAATCATCTACAACCCGCTTCTCAGGACACGTCCCCATCACTAAGGGCCATGACGACAGCTGAGTAACACTGTGCATGAAACGAAGAGTGTCTATAGGCTCAGGGTCTTCATCGCATAAGAATTTATCATTCAGCTCTAGCACAGCAATGAGGTTATATCTGGAAGCAAAAACACCTCATTTATCATACAGCAAGTGCCAAAAGAATGTATACACATTTTAAGACAGGGAAAAACTATGACAATTGCAATACTCAATATATACCAATTACAAAAGATGAATACAAGTCACGTTTGACTTCTGCAACGACAAGAGGTGCTCAAAGTGGTTCCCATCCGCATCCAGACACTTCTGATTATGGCGAACTACGGCTTGAGCAACGTTGACCAAAGTGTCCACTTGTATACATTTTTTGGGCACCCCCGGGATATAAAAGAATTTGTCAACGAATGGCCACTCATAAAACGAATTCCCATTCAAACTTCATTCCCCACATAATTGACTTAGTTGGAGGCCTGGAGCAAATCATTTCACCTTTCTGGTCCTTAGCTGCCTGCTGTGTACACTGAAGGCAAAATTTGCCCAAATTGTTGATTTGCCCATTTGCTGCAATGAAACATGGAAAAGCTTTCAAGCAGAACCAGACAGTTATCCCTCGATATCAGTTTTCTCTTCTATTGTATTGATAGAATCATTGGATTATACAATAGCTGAGCTGCCCATTTCCAGCCTCCCTTGCAGCTAGATGGGAACATGCGATTATGTTCTGGCCAATGGGACAGATACACCATGTGTGCAATTTCCCCAACGTGCCCTTAGACTAAAGGGGCATTTCTTTCCTGCCTTCATTTTCCTTTTTCCACTAACGACAGTTGGTGGTGAAATACCTAGAAAAGTGTCAACAGTGGAAACCTAAGCCCCTGAAAACTCCAAGGCTCAGAGCTGCCATACCAGCCAACACAGTCTCTTATGTGCAAGAGGAATAAGTGTCTACCTCATTTAAGCTACACTTATTTGGGCTTACTCCTCTAGCAGCTGAACTATATCCTACCTAACTGAGTGCCGTTTTCCTTTCATCGGCCACACAATTCAATACACCTTTATTATGCAACTCCTTCGTGTAAGACAAATCAATTGGAGGCAGCTTCAAGGAGTGGCTAAAAATATGGGTTTGTAACTCAGATTAACTTTCTCCAAATCTGCTTTCCTGGCAATGTGATCAGTGACAATAATAGTGACTGAACTCCCAAAGGCAGTGAATAATTCCTGCTATTGGTAATCTCTCAGTTGCTTCACTTTCCTGTTTGCCTCCTCAGCTCTGCCATCGCCTATGAATTCAATTCCCTGCATTAAATTCTCTCTGCTGGAAGGACCTTTAATGACGTCTGCTTTCAGTCCAGACCCTGACAGATATAAACACAGGAACTCCAGTGCCGAATACACTGCCTTGTATGTACTGGGGAGTCAATGCACATTTGTTAAATGAATAAATACTCGGAGCAGGAAGAGGCTAATATATTCACTCTGGGCTCAGTCCTCTGTCCACTCTGAGGAGTCGTGAGGCTGAAAACACCCCGTATAAGATACTCGCCTCAGCTCACAAAGGCTCTTGGCTCCCTAAAACACCAAATCAATCAAAACATTCCACTCTCACAACCGCGTTTCTAGCCTGGTCTCCCAAAGTAGTAAATCTCGAGCCCTCGGGTTCTGAACTCCCAAAGGCAGTGAAGAATTTCTGCTGGAGACCTTCTCATGATAGGATGACCCAGCTGAGAAGAGGGAAGACAGGGGCCAGAAAAGGAAGGGGGATAAGAAAAAAAAAAAAAAAAAGCACAACTTCTCTGAGAAGCGATTCCTCTTCAGACAGTCATGTGACACTGCTGGGGATCAGCCTCGTGCTTTTAATATTTGTAAATATCTGTTTAGCCCCAAGAGTTTTCTCCCATGGAAACAGCTAATAAACCAAGCTGCCTGAGTTTATTCCTCATGCCAAGGCACATTCCAGGGTCTGATTATGTTGCTGTTTTATTACGAAAAAGGAGAGAGGGAGAGAGAGAGAGACAGAGAGACAGAGAGACAGAGAGACAGAGAGACAGAGAGACAAAGAGAGAGTCAGGGAGGTGACAGAGGACTCGGAGTTGAAAGCAAGGAAGTTGGTTTGCCCGGTTGAGGAGGTTTTTTCATACAAAGCCAGAAATGGAAATGAAAACTAGAATCAGCACCAGCTCGCTCCTAAAGCAGGAACTGCCCTTGACCGGGACTTTCAAGTTGTTTAGGGACATCTGGCTAAGCAAGTGGCCACTTTACCAGGTTGCCAAACAAAACCTAGAAGCGGGAAGTAGGTGCAACAGGACCTGACTCCAAGAAAAAGAAGAACTCCTGGGTGATGGCAACGCTGCTGACTGAGGACCACACTTTTGAGTAGCTGAGGTGCTAGTTTCATCTTGTTTATGTTTGACAGTTAAGGAGCCCAAGCAGTGAGGGGGATTTCCATATCGTAGCTAATACAGATCCACAGTAGGATACAAGTTCAACCCGTGTTCTACCCAAGCATGCCACCTTCCCATGAAAAATACATTTCCTCCAAATGCTGAAATGTGTGTGCTGGAGTTTTCCTTGGAGGTTATTTGATTTGCTTATTAATTATTTGATTTCAGTTTCTTTTCTTTTCTTTTCTTTTTTCTTTTTTTCCATGTCTTCCAAGCCAGCAAGCCCACATCACTTTTTTTGTGATGATACTATAACTAGAATCATCGATTTTTAGACTTGGAGATAACTTTGAAGTTCAACCCACTCTATACTAATAATAGCGATATTTGCTATTTACCAAGCACATACGAGGTGCTGTGTGTATTGTTCTCAATACTTCACCTATTTTAGTTCATATAGTAGCCTTGACCGAAGTGTTCCCCAGAAAGCGAATCTCACAATATGCTCCATAAATTGAAGTTGCTGTGACCCAAAAGAGTTTGCAAAAATATGGCCCCCGTCTCAGTGGGAAAAGAATCACAACAGCACATAATATACGATAGACTGTGGAAAGTCCTGCAGTTAAGAAAACTATTACATTTTTCAAACAAGTTGTTTCCCAAACATCTCTGTCTGTGGAATCCTTATTTCCTGAAAGCCAATTAACATCCTGCTCCCTTTCTGATCAGTGAGCAGCCTCAATCTTGCACAAACATCCCCTGGAAAATTTAATCAAGATGGAGGAGGCCTCTAGGATCTTCGAAAGCATTTTCAACAATTAGAGTTATTAACGAGGAGCTGCTTAACACTTGCTGAACTGGGAAAACATGATGGCTGAGAATCACCCGTTCTGCTAAAAGATGTAAAGCTCTTTAAATGAACTTTCAAGTGGATATATGGAATATCTTCAAACACATCACTCGCCCCTCACCCGAGCCCAAATCAGCCTCAGATGCATTCTAATGGATATTTTTAAACAACTACAAAGGTGAAGCCTGACCCTTAGCATTCTCCTCATCCTCCCCATCGTCCCTTCGAGATGTTATCTGCAAGGAGTAAACAGGCTCATCCTGAAGTCTTGGCCACCCCAGTGTGATATCAAACAGCTGCTCAGAGGCCCTTCCAGCAGCTCTCATCTTTATCCTGCTGTACTTACTTATATAACAAGTCAAGCTTCCTGGCGGGGGCTTCTCTTTGAAGTTCAAGGGAGCATTGCGTGTGGTGTGGGAAGGGTAACTCAGATTCATCTCTCGTGAAGCCATCTTTTCCATGGCAACTGAACCTTTCAGGAAGAGAGGTATGAGTTAGCAACTCAAACAGCAAAAGCAGTACCAGTAGTAACCCACATGTTATTTATAAAAGCTCTTAGTAGCGTGAAACATACGTAGCAAGTTAGTGTCTCACTGAAGCGTTTACTAGAAGGTAAGAGCGGCAATGGTTCACTTTTTACAGATGGGGAAACTGAGGCTCAGGGAAACTAAGTGACGTGCCAATGCAGGGGGATCGTGGGGGTAGGTTTTAGTTTGGTTCAGGACAGATTTCTTAGTCCCAAAATAGGGACGAGGGTAGGTTTCCTTGAGTCCCGGCCTGTGCTACCTCTAGTGACTCAAGAGAGAGCAACTTGGAAGTCACAGTGTCTTTTATGTCACAGATCCTTGTTATTTCCCCGATACCCTATGGTTGAACAGGTCAGCCCTATTCAAGAAGGGCGTAGGCTACACAGAGGCATGAACACCAGAAGGCACCATCTTGGAGGAAGCCTGAAACAATCACCTACTCTGCGCCACAGTCTGGGGTTTCTGAACAATACAGCGTTCCCAGTCTAGTGGGGGTGACAGGCATTACCTATGTAATCACGCAAAGAAATGTGGGGTTATGCAGGGATGGGACTTGGAGCTGAAGACAAATTACATGATTCTCTCAGAGTGTGGAACAGAGAGAAAGGCCCGCTCCTGCTGGGAGGGTAGTTCAGGCCTCTAGTCTCTGTCACTTATAGTCTATGGGCCTTTGAGTAGGACTTCAGCCTTTCTTAGTTTCATGAGCCTCAGCTGGGAAACGGGGACACTGTCACGGCACACCCCCAAGTCTTAAGATGGCTATTTCCTTGGTGGGTTCTAGATTTAAAGAAAGAAGCACACATAATAAAAATGGAATATCTTGTCATAGTAGAAAGTAAGGACTCAGAAACTAACTCAAAAAGACCCAAAAGGCCAACTTGGGACAATTTGAACACTAATCAGGATAACTGCAACTCACTGAACTTCTCAAATATGTTTATTTCCATGGGTTCACAATGATAGCAAAACAAAAAGACACTTTGATGCATACAAGCGAGTGAAAATTATTATTTTGAAAATGAAATAAAGTAGGATTTGAAAAGTTAATCAAGGAGAAAGGAAAAGTCAGACATAATTATGCATTTATTGTATCTTTTCTATATCATCTGTGTCTCAGAGGAACTAAATTGTTGATAAAGGGTGTTTCTATTTTATAGAAGTTTTCCAATTATGCACTAGAAAAAGGAGAGAGAAAATTAGGATATCTTGATAAGACTGTATTGTATAATTAAAATTTGTTAGGAGAGTAGAATTTAAATGTTCTCACCAAAATAAATAAATTAATTAAAGGTAAATATGTGGGAAAAAAAAAGATGGCTATTTCTTGAATGAATGGATACAAAATAAAAAAGCTCTGAAAATGTCAAGAGAGTATTTTGGTGCCGGCAGACTTCTTCTTAAGGCTTCCCTTGCTTGTTTTTATCATCAGCTTTGTCAGAGATGTCAGGTATTCATTCAACAAACATTTGTTGAGCATCTACTATGTGCTCCAGCCCCTAACCCCCAGGGCTAGGCACTGGGGATATATCAGTGAGCAAGACAAACAAACATCCCTGCCCCTATGGAGTTTATGATCGACTGTATGTGGGAGAAGGTGGGACTCATCCTACCTGGCCTTACCTTTCACTGAAGGTGTCTTGACATCATGATGGATGTCAAGACAAACCCCTGTATCACTCAACATCTTAACCAAAACCAATCATAAACTCCAGTAATGGAAAAATTGGGAACAAATCACCTTGTCACCATGGCAGCCAGGGGACAGGGAGTGCACAGGCAGGGACATCTCAGGACAGTGGGTAGGTCCCCTGATATTTTAACAGCCTGTAAAGTGGCACCACTCACTGCACCCCAGCTTAATGTCAGCCCTGGCTGCAGTTAATCCTGGTCCCTACTCTCGTTTCTCCAATTTCTTCTCCACAGAGGCCAAGCTATTGACATCTCCTACCTCAACTTTCAAAAATGAACACCCTTACATCTGTGAGGTGTGATCAAACGATACAGTGAATGTTTAAATTAAAAAAAAATTATTATAGGAAAAGACACATTGCCATTAATTCCCCCTCAAAATACTCCCCCTCGCTTCAAACACACTTGTCCCATCGTTCTTGCCACTTTCGGAAGCAGTTCTGGAAGTCCTCTTTCATGAGTGTCTTTAGTTGCGCTGTCAATGGCTGCCTCGATGTCCTGAATCATTTTGACTTTGGGGAAGAGCCAGAAGTCGCGCGGTGCCAGATTTGGAGAATAAGGTGGATGAGGACACACCGTAATGTTTTTATTGGATAGAAATTGCCGTATACCAGAAGCGATGTGTGACACGGAGCCTTTCTGTTGTGATCACAAAATTGAGTGAATGTTGCTGCTGAGTGCCATCCAACGAAAAAGCAGGGGTCTTCAACGTGGGAAGCGGCAGCCCTAACCCCTTGTACCTGTGCATGTGACCTTATTTGGAAATAGGGTCTTTGCAGATATAATAATCAAGTTAAGATGAGGCCATACAGGAGTGGGACGAACTCTAATGCAATATGGCCAGTGTCTTTATTTAAAAAAAGGGAAATTTCACCTCAGACGTATACATACACAGGGGAGAAGGTCATGTGAAGATGAAAGCTGAGACTGGAATGATGCCTCTACAAGCCAAGAAATGACAAGGACTGCCGGCCACCACCAGAAGCTGGAAGAGGCAAGGAAGGATCTTCCCCCTGGAAACAGAAGGGAGCAGGACCCTGCCAATCCCTTGATTTCAGGTTTTAGCCTCCAGAACTGTGAGAGAATACATTTCAGTTGTTGGAAGCCACGTAGCTTGCGGTCTTTGTTACAGCAGCTCCAAAAGCTAATACAAGACTCAAATTTGGTTAAGGAACCTCAGATTCGCTTCTCGCCCAATATTTCCATTTTACTGATGAGAAAACAGAGGAGACCAGACAGAAGAAGTCACATGCCCAAAGTCACCAAGAAAATGTGTGTCCGAGCCAGGCCTCATCTCTCACTCCAGGGCTTGGAAAATATCGTGTTTTCCTTGTCATCATCAGGTCACAGTCAATCTCGGTGCCGTTATCATTTATGATTTCTGCAGGAAAGACGGGGCTCGGGAGTGTGTGTGTTTTTTCAACTCCACCAGGCTGTCTGTTTTTGCTGGCTTTGCATGAAAACAGCCGGGCTCTGGGCACTGCAGGGGAACGGGTTGACTCGGGACGTGATGTGAGTTGTGAATACAATGACAAATGGCTCCGGGAAGGGCGCTGGCACGATCTAGAGAAGTGGACCAGAAAACCACAGCCTGTCGAGAGCATCCACAAGCACCATGCGGTTTCTTGAAGCAGCTCTCTGCCTTCTGCCAGGGTGCCGCTGAGCCCAGTGCGACTTTCCAAGCCTCTGTGTCATCCCTTGAAAGGGCGGCGGAGGGAGAGGAAGGGAGAGGGCAGAGTCCCTGCTTCAAGTTCTCAAAGATTCCATTTTAGGACGCGTAATTATAGCCATTTCTGCCGCCTCTGATTCAAAGGTGCATAATGTTTTTTAATTTATTTTTTTATTGAAGTAGCGTTGGTTAATAACATAGACGTTTCAGGGCCGGCCGAGTGGCGCATTGGTTAAGAGCTGGCCTGGGACGCCAGAGGGCCCCGGTTCGGATCCCACATATGAGGGCCAGTGACACTGCCCTCTACAGCTAAGATGCTGAACAACAGCTCAACCTGGAGCTGG
>NW_017731412.1:3179766-3182403 GCF_001890085.2 Hipposideros armiger | reverse complement strand
GTAGGCAGTAAGGAGGCGGTTTGGTGATCACCCGCATGGAGTAAGAAAGAGAACAAAAAAAAAAAGAGTTGAGGGGTCATTAAAAGGGATGGAAAATACCCCTCCGGGCTGGTTTTTCTAAACTTAAGCCACTTCTGTACCACTGTACAATTTAAGCCAGATCTGAGCACTCCTGTTATTATTTATTTTGAGTTTTCTTTTGTTTGTCTAAATTACCTCACTTTATACACTTTTAAATGCTTGCCAGAAATAGGAGGGAACCATAAAAAGAAATACGGGTCCACCATCCCCAGTCCAAACCCTCAGGGCCAGATGTGCTTCAGAATTCAGCAATTCGCAAACTTTTGAAACAGAACAGGGCGCGTACATCCCCAGGACCACACCCAGGATTCAACACATTCCTACTTGGGCAGCACGCCCTGTCAACATGCGCAGTAAGTCAGGTTTCAAAACGGCTACCAATAATCTCATGCTTGCTTGGGTGAAGTATGGTTATGACAGGATTTATGGGGAAAAAAATCATCAATTTTCAGAGAATTTTGGGGTTTGGCATTTCATGTAAGGGATGATGAACTGGGACAGTGGGGGCAACACAGAATGATTCGATTCCAGCTGGCTATCATGGCGTGCCTAAAGAAACAGGCTGGAGATGAGAGGTCTCAGTATCCTAGCACCAACCTGAGCCTCTCTCCTAGATGCAATGGGAAACACTGGAAGAGAAACAGAAAGACAAGAACTTGCTCAGGATGGATTTCAATGCTGCATGACGTCAGGCAAGGGACCCTCTCAGTCACATCCAGGAACCACAGTGAGGCTTATCGTGCACAACAAGGCAATGCCTAACTGTAAGGAATGTTTAGTGGTACTGGCTAAACATCGTGACAATGAATGTTCAAGCTAAAAGGACCTTAAGAAACCATCTATTCCAGGGGTCAACAAACGTTTTCTGTAAAAGCCCACATTGTAAATGTTTTAGGTTTTGCGGTCCTTATGGTCTGTGTTGCAATTCTCAACCCTTCCCTTGTCAGGCACAAGCAGCCACAGACAATATGGACACCAATGGGTGTGGCCTGTGTGCCAATAAAACTTTATTGACACAAACAAGCTGTGGGCCAGAGCCCATGGCTCCCTCATCTAATCCAGTCTTTAACTTAAGGTGAGGAAACCAACCCAAAGGAAGAAGTGATTCGCTCAAAGTGAACAAGTGACAGAGCTAGAACCACAAGTCAGGTCTCCTTTCTACCTTGAGAAACTAGGAGTCTGAAGGAATAAAAGAGGAGAGAAAATCTCAGCTTCTGTCTTCAGCCTGAGAATCATTTTAAGGGAAAGACTCTAAGATATCACTCTTGGGGTGACCAGTTAGCTCATTTGGTTGGAGCATAGTGCTGATAACATCAAGGTTGCCAGTTCGATCCCCGCATGGGCCACTGTGAGCTGTGTCCTCCCTAAGAGTCAACTATGCCATTGTAGCATGAAAGCAATGTGTAACCAATGACCATGGCTGTTCCCCATTAAAAAAACAAATTAAAAAAAAAAAAAGAAGTCACTCTTGATATCCAAACAAGAAGCAGTAGATTTAAAGCTAAGCAGAGGTGGGTACGAATGGACAATTAGAAAAACGTATTCAAGGCCAAAGATAAAACACTTGAAAGGACAACTGAGTAGATCTGTGAAAAGTCTGTCTCTAGACATTTTGAATGGGAAAATCACCCGTTGATGTGGTTGGAATTTCCCTGCCCCAAACAAAGGAGGTTTCAAGCATCCTTACGGATAGAGAATAATCAGGTCCTTTTTGGGACGGGTGAGAACCAAAAGGTATTTAGTCTGAAAGACCCCAAACAAGAGGGCGTTTCTCCACTCCATCCAATTCAATAAATGTCAGCTGAGCTCCAGCTGTGTCCTAGCCACGGCGCTGAGTCTGTTGAAGATGTAAATATGGTCTCTACCCATAAGACATTTGTAGTCAAGGAACAAAATGATCACTTTGCATTCTCAGGAAATAAAGTGCTACGGCGATAGACAACAGCTAGTTATTAAACCTTCCCAAGAGAGAATACACCATTTGAGGTGCCGTACTCATGGCAAAGAGAATACGGATGGACAGAGGAAAGCGGAGGCAGTCCCAGGTCACTCATCAATCAGAACTACATGGGCAAACAGCCTTTGGTAGCTACCATGGCTTTCCCAAAGCCCAGCCACGTCAATGGTGAAGGATGCATTCTTTGAGCCTCTTCTCCCAATATCCTTCCATCTCAGACAGATGTCGCCCAGGTTGTAACAGATATGAGATTCTCTCTCGTGTCAGCCCAGAAGAGAACACTCCATGAGTAAGATGAGCGAGGGTTAAAGAGGGAGAGAGATAAGGAGACAGACCCACAAGCAGAACGAGAGTTGAAGAGAAGAGAAAGAATAGATAAACAGGAGGGGAGAGAAGGGGAGGAACAGGAAGAAGGAGATAGAGGAAAAACCCAAGGTAGATAGAAGGGGTGTGATGGGGGGGCACCAGAGGCGTCTGTTCCCCTTGGGAAGGCACTGGAAGGGTTTCAGCGGGATTTAACAATTGAACAGTTTGCAATTTATACTGCAACAAGATCTCTGTCTTCTAGAGAGAAGAAGGCAGAAGGTGGCAAAGGGAGA
>NW_017731412.1:3168186-3175611 GCF_001890085.2 Hipposideros armiger | reverse complement strand
AAATCCTAAAAGAGCCTTGGTTCTGCCTCTTTCGTGAACTGGTCCAGTCAATCTCCCCAGCCAGATACGGCCTGGAGAGTTCCAAAGGTGAAAGCAGAAAAGCAAATCAAGGCTGCTGCGGGGACTAGCCAAGGAGGAGACGCCAAGGAGTGGGGCCTATTAGGGCTGTGAACGAGGGAGCCCGTGAATGAGAAACAGAAGACTGGACAGAGGGAAGGCAGTCTTCATCCGGAATACAGCGTGTCATGAGGATGAAACATGACAGTGCGTGCAAAGCCCTGAGCACGGGGCCGGCTCCCTCCTCGCAGGTGCTACACGAAGGCTACTAACGCCTAGATTTGGAGAGGCAGCTTAGTGTCCTGTTGCCGTTCCGGCCTGAGTAAAGTGTCTAAGGTACATTCAAATTGGGGTTGAAGATGAACAGGCAGAGCACGGGGGATTTTAAAGTCAGTGAAACTCTTCCGTATGACACGTCATCATAGATTAGTCAAAATCCATAGAAGGTACAACCCCAACAGGGAGCCGTAATGTAAACTGTACACTGTGGGTGACAGTGATGTGTCAGTGAATGTTCATCGATTGTAACAAATGTCCCACTCTGTGGGGGGATATTGAGAATTGGGGGGGAAGGGGCTGTGCGTGGGGAGCAGAGTGGGGGGAGCATAGGGTAGATGGGAAATCTCTATACATTTGCTCAATTTTGCTGTGAACCTAAAACTCTAAAAATTTTATTCATTTTTGAAGGGTGGGGGTGGTGTTGACATGGGACGAGTAGGATCTAAGCGAGCGACACGTTCATGCATTGAACATTTATTAATTGAAAAGCGACCTGTGCCAGGTATGGACGTACATAAATAAACAAGAGTGAGGAGGCACAGGGCAGACACTCACATGCGTCCAAATAAAGAAGCAGGGGAATTTCAGAGAGTGGCAAGTGCTATGGAGAAAATAATAGGGCAATGGGGCAGAGAATGGTGACCAGGTGGGATGCCAGGGTGACCGGGGAGGGCATCTGAAGAGGTGACCTTGGAGCAGAGACCTAAGACATGAGAGAAGCAGCTGACCACGCTAGAGCTGGGAAGAGGTCTCAGGCAGTGGGAACAGCAGATGCCCAAATCCTAAGACCAGAACAGGCCTGGCACGTCCAAAGGACATGTGGGGTGAGGGGAAGGGAGCCCTGAGTAATTCCTGAATCAGCCTTGTAGCAGCTACCTTGTTCCCATGGTAACCTCAGGAGGAGGCTGGGTACTCTACCGAGTCTGAGGTAGTAAGAGCCAGATCTGGGAAGGTGAGTGGTACCTCCCCCTGTAAGAATCTCGAGGCCAGTGAGTCACTCCATTTCCAGTCTTGGACACAATGGCTTTCCATACGGGCAAAGGGTCTCAAGTCACGCCACGTTTTTGTAGAAATGCAATACGCGTATGCCGATCGCTCCATTTGAAAACCTTTAGCGACGAANCGTGCTGGGGGCCTTCTGCACCCTGCAGCATCCGGACTGAGCTCATCTCCCCTGCTCCTGGGAAATCCCCATGGGGCCTTGATTCGCTGAAGGGCTTTGCAAGTCCTTACCCAGCAAAAGGGCATCTTACCAATAACCTTTGTGTTAAATAGTGAAATAGCTCAGCTGATGACGATACTGGAGGGGATGTTCATGGGAGCATGAAAATGAAACTTTGGTTATACCAGAAAAGCAGCACGTCTGATGAAAACGATCAGGGCCTGCAGATGTGTGAGTTAAGCCATCAGGTAAGGCTGGAGGTGAGATGGCGTCATCAGCTGAGTTGGCGGTTAGTTTTGTTTTTAATGTTGTTTCTGCTGTGGTGTGTGTCAGCGATGACAGTCCCTGCTTCTACAGGTGCCCACCACCTCTCCTAGGTGGACCTCATTTTCTCTGTTGCAGTTAGAGAACACCAAGATAGTAAATGAGATAAGAGGCTTCCTGGTCCCCGCAGCATTGTGTGCCATTTAAAAGCAGGGAGGCTACCCACTGGTGAAATTGTAAGTCTCCAGCAAACCACCCCTCCACAGACGGTCATGTCAAACTCCCTGCTAGACGGTGAGCTCCTTGGGGATGGAGCCATGTGTGTCTTGCTTAGCAACACTTGGCGTCTAAAACAGTGCCTGTCCCACAGTAGGCACTCCACCACCATTTGTTGAATAAATTACAAAATGAAGATGGAGTCATGCAAGCCAAGTCCAAATCTCTAGCAGGAGAGGCGTGAATCTACATGTCAATGTCTTCGTTGATTTAAGTGATTAGAGCACCTGTAAGAACTAGTATGCTTATGATAACCAATCAATCCATTCTCTTTCCTCGAAAGATGTTAACCAGGAAAGGGTTTGGTGCACAGAAGGCAAAAGTAAGGATGTGCAGGGTGGATGACATTCAATGGCTCTAGTCAACTCTCTCCACTATGGGAGGAAATATTCTACATGGACCAGAATGTCCCAGCCAGTTGGTTTGTCCCTCTTCTGAACATGCTGGAGAACCATTCGTTCATTCATTCATTCATCCATCAAACACTGATACATTCTTGCTTTAATATCACTTTTTCTAAGTTCCATGTGGACACTCTATCTTCTTTCAAGTTGTTGGGTTTTTTGTTTGTTTGTTTTTGAACCAAGACTCATTTCCTGCTTTCATTCAGGTGTTCAGATAGCACAGCACTATGGACTAAAGAGAAACATTCTGAACAAGTCCTTATAGAGCTTAAAACAAACATTGAGGGAGTCATTAAATTATATTCTTTTCTATAGGCTTGCAGTGCCTCATGATAGGAACATAAATTTTTAAATAATCAGCTCCTGGAAAATTATTGTCACTGCCTAAATCATGTGAAAAATTAATAACAGTGATAAATATGTACCCTTGATATGCTGTGATGAGAATAGCAACTCATCTCTTATGTGCCTTTCACTCCAAAATTCATAATCTTAGTCTAATCATCAGACAAACCCCGAATGAGGGACATTCTATAAAATACCTGAGCAGAACCTCTCAAAAGGTATCAATGGTCATCTGTCAAAGTCGACAAAATCAGGGAAGTCTGGAAAACTGTCACAGCCAAGAGGAGCCTATGGTGACATGACAACTATATGTAATGTTTTGTCCTGGATGGGATCCTGAAACAGAAAAAGAGTATTAGGTAAAAACTTAGTGAATCTGAGTAAAGTATGAACCTTATAGTAATAATAATAAGTAATAACAACATACCAATATTAGTTCATTAATTGCAACAAAGGTTTCACATTAATATAAGACGTTAATAGAAGAAACTGGGTTTGGGATATATGGGAACTATCTGTACTATCCTCACAATTTTTCTGTGAATCTAAAACTATTTAAAAATATAAAACTTAATTAAATAATAATCAGCTGTGCAATTGAACTGTGTAATGAAAAGAGACAGAATAAAGAGGAAGGATTTCTTTTTAGCTATTTTAGTTACAATCCCATACAGGTTGTATTTTTTAGAGACTGGGTGGGCACTATTGTATAAAACGTATTCATCACCCATCTGTTCCATTTACAAGCAGCTATTATTGAANCGGATCCCACATATGAGGGCCAGTGACACTGCCCTCTACAGCTAAGATGCTGAACAACAGCTCAACCTGGAGCTGGGCTGCCGTGAGTCGCTGGGACCGTGGCGTAGGCTGCAGCCCCTGTTGCAGAGGGTTGCCATAGGCTACCGTGTGAAGCCAGAAGCCAGCGTAAGTGGCCAGCAACCGCAATGAGCAGCCGTCCAGAAGCCAGCGACTGATCTGCCTAAGCCGGGAAGAGCGCAATGATGGTGCCAACTTGGGCCAGTGAAGCAACATCCTCTACAACTAGACTGAAGAACAAAAAACAACAGCAACTTGTCTGTTCCCCTTCCCCCAATTCCCCAGCGCTGTTTCCATCCCCCCAGTTCCCCAATAAAAATCTTTAAAAATAAATAAATAAATAAATAACATAGAAGTTTCAGGTGTACAACATTATAATTCAGTATCTGTATACACTAGGCTGTGCTCACCACCAAAAGTCTACTTTCCGTCTGTCACCATATAGTTGACCCCCTTTACCCATTTGGCCCTCCCCCCACCCCCTTTCCCTCCGGTAACCACCATTCTATTGTGTGTATCTATGAGTTTTGTTTTGTTTTGTTTGTTCATTTCTTTTTTGTTTTATATTCCACATATGAACAAAATCATACTGTTTTTGTCCTTTGCCATCTAACTTACTTCACGTAGCGCAATACTCTCAAGATCCACTCATGTCGTTGCAAATGACAATATTTCATCGTTTTATGGCTGAATGGTATGTCTATATCACATCTTCCTGAGTCATTCATCCGTCGATGGACAGAGGATGTTTCCATATCTTGGCTATTGTAAAGAATGCTACATTGGACATATGGGTGCAGATATCTTTTCCAACTAGTGTTTTCATATTATTTGGATAAATCAAAGGTGCATGACTTTTTATATGCTCAAATAGCATGAAGGATGACCTGGGTGACAACAGGAGGTGGAAGCATCTCTGGAATGAGGGCACATAGGCCAAATACTCACAATGGCCTCCCCTCCACTCCAGCCATGGTATTGGCCTTAAAAAAATGAGACATCATGCACCTGCAGCCTGAGCCTCTAGTGAAAGACATTGAGGCGCTGCTCAGATGTAGGACAAACCAGGGAGGCAAAAGGGATGCAACGTGCTGAGACTGACGCTGACTTTGAAGTCACTGAGAGCCCAATTATAATCCTGGCTTGGCTGCTAATCTGCTGTGGGACAGTCACTTCACCCCCTCTGAACTTCAGATTCTTCATTTGTCAAATGAGATAGTGATAACTTCCGTGGAGAGTTATGATGAGTAGCCAGGAGCTCTCACTGTGGACTATGAAGTCAGATGATCAGTGGATACAAATTGTGTCTCCCACCCTTGTCAGCTGGGGGACCTTTGGCAAGGCTCTCAAGTCTCTGTGGCTCAGTCCTCTCAACCCTCGCATGGACGGGTAGTGGACACGGTGGGGTCACGCCCACACCCTTTCTACACCATTCCCATGCCGGCCAACCCAATGACTTCCAAACTGCAGGCACCTATAGTTCTTTGCTTGAGGGATTTATCACTGGAAACACTGGGCCAGCATGTGGGGCAGGCGGGGGCTGCCAAGAGTTAAGACTCCTCCACCATGATCAGCTCGAGTTGACACATAACTACCCCAACTTCCTCACCCTCTGGTGACACAACTCTGGGTGCATTCTATGCAGTCTCCCTAAACATGGCGGATTCATCCCAGTTGCCCACAGCAGGGATGTTGATATGGGGTGAGGGCTGCGGCTTGACTAACTTCTTCCCATTCTGGTCTTCCTTTCTTACTCCCTGAAGCTTCCTGAGATCTCCCAAATTAACCGCTTACACTCAGATCTCAGGGTCTGCTCCTGTAGTATCCTGTTCTTAGCTCTACCTCACAGAGTGATTGTGAAGATTAAAGAAACGAATAGATGCAAAGTTTTTACAAGAGCATCCGCTACATGCTCAGGTGTGATAAAGTGAGTCTGGTTATTGCGAGGATTGAAGTGAGCTGGCACATGGCACATCTCAAGTGCATTAGCCTAGTGCTGGGGGCGGCATGAGCACTTCAACCATGGCTGTATCACCTAACAGATGTGGAAACCGAGGCTCAGGGGCCTTTGGTAACTTTCCTGAAGTTGCACTCAGCAATGGGTGGAATTCAGATGGAAACCTGATGGGTCCTGCTTCTCGTAACCTCTTTCTAGGAGGAGAGAGAGGGGCAAAACTGTGGCTGTTAGAACAAAGTGGTATGTCCCCCAGAGCCTCCCTTTCCTTGGTCTGCTGAGAATCCAGGAGCTTGAACAAAGGCAGCTTTGGAGACTCAAACCCTGCCGATAAGGGGCACGTAGAAACAAAGCCATAGCTTGAAGTCCTGACCACTGACCCTCCCCAGAGCTATCCATCATCCTGAATGGGGATGTTATACACCCTGTACGCCAATCACCTCTTCAATTACCTCTTGGGAGGAGGGAGAGGCCCAGTGGCATCTGATGTCATCTTTGATTTAGGGTAAATCACACTTAAGAGGGCATCTGAGGTTAAAAAACAGGGAATTCTGGGCCTGTTTATAAATCAACAGGCTTGAGGTTTTCATTATTCACCTTCTAGAGCATGGAGCGAGCGATATGACTCACTGGATCATAAAAGAGATCAAATAGCTTTGTTGCTAATAATTCTTTCCCTGACCCATTCTCTGGCACATTTGGTTTGTAAACAGAGTTTTAATGGCATCCCTTGGACATAATAACATCATTTCTTTATAGCACCTTGGCCGCCTCGCCACTCTTGGCTGTAATCGGGTTTAGGTTTAAATCCACCTCATTTGTGGGAGCTAATGTTTTTTCGTGTTTTAAGAACTACTTGAGGTCCTCAGGAATGCAGCATTTTCTGGCGAGTCTGGCCTCGAAGCCATAGCCTTCATCCCAAACCATCCCGAGGACCCTGAACTCTTGAGATTCATGATTCCTGCCCCCACGCCAATCTCCAGGGAAACTCCTTCCTGCGAGGGTCCTCGAAACCTCAAAGTTGGTCTCTAAAGGTGTCGGGAATCTCAAATGGGCTCTCAGCGCCACATATTGTTTTATGGGTAAGACAGGATTATTCATTAACTAACCATCATGCAGAGATGCTCTGGGTTTGGAGGCAGTAAGGAGGCGGTTTGGTGATCACCCGCGTGGAGTAAGAAAGAGAACAAAAAAAAAAAAGAGTTGAGGGGTCATTAAAAGGGATGGAAAATACCCCTCCGGGCTGGTTTTTCTAAACTTAAGCCACTTCTGTACCACTGTACAATTTAAGCCAGATCTGAGCACTCCTGTTATTATTTATTTTGAGTTTTCTTTTGTTTGTCTAAATTACCTCACTTTATACACTTTTAAATGCTTGCCAGAAATAGGAGGGAACCATAAAAAGAAATACGGGTCCACCATCCCCAGTCCAAACCCTCAGGGCCAGATGTGTTTCAGAATTCAGCAATTCGCAAACTTTTGAAACAGAACAGGGCGCGTACATCCCCAGGACCACACCCAGGATTCAACACATTCCTACTTGGGCAGCACGCCCTGTCAACATGCGCAGTAAGTCAGGTTTCAAAACGGCTACCAATAATCTCATGCTTGCTTGGGTGAAGTATGGTTATGACAGGATTTATGGGGAAAAAAATCATCAATTTTCAGAGAATTTTGGGGTTTGGCATTTCATGTAAGGGATGATGAACTGGGACAGTGGGGGCAACACAGAATGATTCGATTCCAGCTGGCTATCATGGCGTGCCTAAAGAAACAGGCTGGAGATGAGAGGTCTCAGTATCCTAGCACCAACCTGAGCCTCTCTCCTAGATGCAATGGGAAACACTGGAAGAGAAACAGAAAGA
>NW_017731412.1:3161048-3163816 GCF_001890085.2 Hipposideros armiger | reverse complement strand
AGTCTGATTGGTCCAAATAGCACTGTCCTGACTGGTCAGCTTTGTGCAATCTGATTGATTGTTATGGAGCTGCTCTGATTGGTCAGTACAGATGTAAATAAGGATATAGCTGCACAGTTCGGATTGGACAGGGCAGGTCTCAGGCCATTGGTCAAAATACGATATCAGGAACTCCTTTATCAGGGTGGTTCAGAAGGTAAAAGAGCTGTGTAATGGGCTGACAGCTGAGCCCAAGGCTTTTCCCTGAGATGCAGTGTGCTTGTGAGGCCTCCATTAGCAACGGCTGTTAGGCTCTGGTTATGATTTGGGGCCTAATTAACCACAAGGAGTCCTTTTTTGGCAGATATTTCCTTCTCAAAGTCCACAAGTTATATTGGGGTGAGGCCATTCTGTGGATCCTCACCTATCTTGTTAGTCCCTTCCAATTTTATCCTTAAGCCCCAGCCACGGGCCATGCTTTGACGGAATCATAGCTCTCAACACGGAAAGGCAGACCACCAACAAGGAATCAGGCAACATACCCATGCAAAGCCACCGCCACCCATACCCTCTGCTGTCACAAGTCAGGCCTAAAGTCAGGGTATCGCCTGCCCTGGTGAATATTTCCTGAGTCAGCCATCACTGCAGAGGCTGCCAAGTGGGAAATACGGCGATTCCTAAATTGGGCCTTGCAGATGCCTCTGCGTTAATAACCCTTGGCGCTTCCCTCGCACCTTTCATCCAGGGAATCTCAAAAAACGTGTCCAAACATTACTTAATCTGACCCACAACATCCTTGCTGTTATTAAGCCCATTTTACAGATGAAGAAACAAATATGAAGCAATGCCAGTTAAGCAATGAGTTGGTGGCTCCATCCCCAACTCAATGGTGGGCTCTTGGAGGAAAGAACTGAAGTCCATGAGGGGGGCAGATGGGTACTCGGTCATCAACAGTCTTGCTTCTAGCTTCTTGGCAATCTGGAGAGTCTAATATAGGCCACAGGAGAACAAAGAGGCTTTGAATTCAGACAGATTGGGGCTCCATGCTCGTGGTTGGACTATTCGCGTGCTGTGTGACCGTGAGAAAGTTGCATAACCTCTGTGTGCCTCGGTTTCCCCATGTGTGAAATGGAGAGTAGAAATTACCTTGCAGAGCCTTGGGGGAGATTTAGAGGATAACACAGATACAGTCAACTGGGGACAAGGAATTTGATGTCTGGGGGCCTCGATTGAGCCTAAAGGGACAGGGACACACACGATTGCTGGTACAAGGTCTGCAGTGTAGGGAGCTCAGCAGTAAATATGAGGAACACACACACACACACTCACACCTAGTCCCAGGACCTGTGAGTATTCCAGTTAATTCTAAGCAGCCCAAAATAGGGGCGAGTTGGACGCTTTCCTACAGAATGGACAAACGCTGGTGCCCCAGGGCTGCCCCCACATGTTTTCCATCCAATGGTCAGTAAGGTGCGTGGTGGTCTGGGTCACCCTCCTCTTGACCGCTTTAAGAGGTGAACTTTCCACTCAGGAACAGGCCCTGAACACAGGCTGCTGTTTCTCTCCCATCTCACTGTGCGCCTGAAGGGGCTTCCTCTGGGCAGTCGCGCAGCCGCCTCACCCCCTGTTNTAAACCATCTTCCTGGCTCCAAAGCCTGTGACCTTTTTCCTCTATCAAATATGTACAAAGTGAAAGATATATGCATCCCAGGCCTTCAACCTGGGGTGCCACATATGGGAAGGAGGGAGGCTGTGATCTGGTTGTGGATATAAATGAACCCCAGGTCTCTTTAGACCCCAGATGGTAGACACCTGGCTTCTAGTTCTAAGGCCAGGTCTTGCCAACAGGTGGGGTTTCCAAAAATAGGAACTGGAGGGATCCCCTCTTTTATCATGCCAGGAAGAGGAAAAAGAGAGTCTGTTTTCAGGCTGCTGAGTACTGCAGGGGCTGGTTGGTATTTGGGAAAATCAATCCTTCTGGAAGGAAATGAGGCAAGGCAGCCAAGTTCCTAGGATTATATCTCTCTCACCTGGAAGCCTTCTGCCAAATGACCCCAGGGAAGAGTCAGTCCAATGAAAGACAGGCTCCCACTCCAAGTAGAACTTGCTTCTGGGGCACCATGACTCTCCCAGGGGGCTGAGAGGAGCCACCCTTGAAGGAGCCAGAAGCAGCGAAAGGAAACGCGAGGTAACAAGGATAATAACAGCTCACCTCCGCCGCACCTTTCATCTGGAGGTCTCAAAGCCATTTACCACCACCCAATTAATTTTCTCAACACCCACTACACCACCAGCCCTCAAAGAAAGGTGTCATTATCGTTCTTTTATGAGCCAGGAAACTAAAAGGTTAGTTGGCTGTCTCAAAGCCACAGAACAGTTGTAAGGCAGAAGCCAAATTTGGGGTGAGTGTCTTCCTCTGGTACCAAGGAACCGGAGAGAAAACATGCATTTGTAGGAGGGGCACGGATTACCACTCTTCATCATTCATTCATTCATCCATCCATCATTCCATCCTCCCATCCATTTATGCATCCATTCATCCATCCATCCATCCCCATTCATTCATTCAGCGAGCATCAGCTGACATCTTGCTACGTGCCAGGCACTGTGCAAAGCGCTGGGGATTAAAACCATGACCAAGACAGACAAAGTCCCTGCTACCACCACCTAGGGATTGTCCAAAGAACATTTTTTTCCATTACTCCAGGATATGGCAGTTTGCAAATATATTATCTATTGTAGATTCTGTGAAATAGGGGTTTGTGTTTCTATTTCATAGCTGAAGACAC
>NW_017731412.1:3149432-3154658 GCF_001890085.2 Hipposideros armiger | reverse complement strand
TTATTCCAAATGTTTGTTTTCTGTTGTTGCTGTTGTTTTTTAAATATTGTCACACCGTCTTTCTAATTTGAAGGAGGAAAAAAAAAGTTTAAACACACTCTGGCAAATCCGAATCTATCCTGGAGACGAAATTGCAGCAAGGGGGCCATTTCACAGCTTGTCTTAATTTTGTTTCATTCTTCTATACCCAAAGGAGGTTGTTCATCATTACCTGGTTACAGGATTGAATAGGTGTGAAATCCAAGCTGATAGCAATACATCACTCCCGATTGAACTTCAAAGCTGAGGCCAAACTGCCTATAAAAATAGTTTTCATGCCGAGCCTTAATCTCTTTCATACATTTTTACCTCTTTTTTTTTTTTTTTAAGTTTTACCATTCCTTGGGTGAGTACAAGGTGATAGATACGCATAGCACGCCCACCCCCGCAAAGCCAGAGTCCCCAAAGTGTTGGTTTTAGTTCATCAGGAGGCCAGGCCTGCACCTTAGCAGATAATGTTATCACAGCTATGACTAACAAGGTTCTAATGAATAAAAATACAAACTTCCGAAGACCACAAAAGGGGTTCCTCACTATCATGCACGAACAAGTATTTATCAACGCCGACGTTGGGCAAATCATTGAGCTGTATGCCAAAGGATTGCTTCAATTTCCACTGCCTTCAAGTTGTGCAACGAAGACTCCAGAAAGAGCCTGGTGTGGTTAGGGCCCTGATTGCAAAACTCCCTCTGCGTAAATCATGATCTTTTCTGAGGACTGAGGGGTCCACTTACTACCAATTTCTTGACATTACTAACTTTTTTAACGAGAATAAATTACAGAATACAAGCTTCTGAAAGTGGAGACACATTTTTATCATAAGAGGGAGTCAAGGTTTCCACATGCAAATGTAGAAACCAGTCATAAAGAATAATAGCAACAGTAATAATAATAACCATAACAGTCATTTGTATAATGCTTATGATGTGCCAATCACTACTGTAAGCATTTCTATATTAATTGATTTAATTCTTAGGACAACTTTTTTGAGGAAGATACTATCATCTTTTTATAGTTGCGGAAACTGAGGCACAGAGAGGCTAAACGATTTGACCAAGGTCACACAGCTATGAAATAGAAGAGGTGGAATTCAAATCCACGCAACCTGGGTCTTATCCAACGATTCTTTTTCATTTCCAACCACCATCATGATCACTGATTTTGTTACTGCTGATATCATGCCCTATTGATACTGTTGATCCCCAAGAAGGAATAGCCCTGTCAAAAAAGACTCCTTGTGGTTAAACTGGGCCCAAATGTATAAACAGAGTCTAGCAGCGATTGTTTACAGAGGCCTCTCATGCATGCTGCACTTCAGGAAAAAGCCACAGACTGGCCTGCCAAGCCTCCTGCACTGAGTTCCTGCTCTCTGAGCCCACCTTTATAAAAAAGTTCCGAATCGTACTTCAACCCATGGGTGAGACCTGCCCCATCCAATTGGATCTGCACAACTGTATATCCTCATTTTGCATCTGTACTGACCAATCAGAGCAGCTCCACAACAGCCGTTCAATCCCAAACAATCAGGCAGTACTATTTGGACCAATCAGGCTGTGTGAATTTGGACTCCTGATTTGCATACAAATGGACCAATCAGGGGCCAGGTCGGGGACTTGCTCTATATAAGCAGGCCTCACTGGGTGTGACAGGGATGAACTGAGCAGCAATCACATCTTCGTTTCACCAGTGAGAAGAATGACACCCGAAGAGGTTAAATGAAGTAGTCATAGTCGTGTTCATGACTTAGAAGCTTATAGTCCCTGCTTCGATCCATTTCAACATAGGAAGACTTGGGCATGAGATCAATCCTATAATTGTTATAAAAAAATAAAATCAAATAAATCTCCAGTTTCCTGGTTGGCTGTATAAAAAAGAAATGGGAAGGCACTAAATAAATTACACTGACTTCCAACTAAGAAAAAGAAGGAGCAGAAAAAAAAGATGCTTTCCCCCAGGGGCACTCATTTCCAGATGAGCTCCAAAATGGCGGCTGTTCTAACCAGTAAAGAGGCAGTGAGCTTACCCTTTAACTGGTCAGTTACAAAGGGTCAGGGAAAAAAGGCTGAGAAGGAGGGCTTGGAGACAGCCTTTATGGAGTGAGTAATTACTGTGTGGAGTGGGCAACTCCCCCAGGAAGCGGGGAAAGTTGTAACCCTGAGCATATTTGAGGAAAAGGGAGACAGGCACTTATAGGAAATAAATGATGTGTTCTTGGGGCACGAGACAGGCTTATATGGATTGCAAAGACCTCTGCTTTCTGCCGATACAAGCTTTTAAACGGTGGGTAGGGGCTGGAACCAAACTGGCTGGATAAGAGTCAGGCTCGTGTGGATGTCCCAATACTTTTTGAGGCTGTGTCCACCCCTTTGAAAGCACCGTCAGTGGCAGATTTGAGCCCGAAGCACTTGGTGAGGCATCAAACTCCGTCCTCCATCTGCTCTGCCTGTTTTTCCAGTAGCCCTGTCCAATGATTGCCACAGTTATGCAGATCAGCAGCAGGCTGGTTCCCCTTATGTACCGTTTCTTTTTAGCTTGTTCACCTTTTAACTTGCTGTCCCCTCTCTCCACCTCATCTCCACCTCTACCTGGTATGACCCCTGTCCTTCGTGTGACTGGCGAAGTCTCATTACTCAAGGAGTCTCTGATTGTCACCACCTCTAAAAAAATCCTTCTGCTGTTATATCTCCCTGGGGCAAGGGTACTTTCTCCTCGATCTCCGCCCACCCCAGCACCTTATCACATCCCTAATTTAGAGGACGTGTGTGTCCCCATATTGCAGCTCTTCCTTAATCTGTCTCCCCCACTAGACTGAAAAATCAGAGGGCAGCAACCAAGCACAGTGCAAGTTAAAAGCACCAACTCTGTGCTCTGTGGTCAGACCACCCAGGTGGCCTCAAACAAGTTCCTGCATTTCTCTAAGCCTTGATTTCCTCATCTGTAAAACGGGGATAATAATAGTGCTTACCTTACAGTAATTGTTGCTAAAATCAAATGAGAGCGTGTATTTTAATAAAGCATTTAGCACAATGGCTAGCCGTAATTATTATCAGCTTATCTCTAAATTCCATGTCTAGCACTGTGATCAGCTATAGGAAATACTTAACATTTAATAAAAATTAAATAATACTTAAATGCTTAAATAACTAATCAGACTTCCCAAATATGAAATAAAATGTTAACACCTTCAAAATACTAAAGGAATAACTTGGAGCATTTATTTTAGCCGAAAATCTTTTGGGTCACGTTAAAGCTTATAGGAAAACAGTATAGAGAGCTGTTTGAAGGGCATCAGCTCTGGGGCCAGGTTACCTGGGCTTGATTCTCGGTTCTGCGATTTCCCAGTTAAATCACATATAGCCTCCACTTTCCTTATAGCTCCTAACATTGCTACGATTAAATAATCATCTGTGAAATTATTGATTTAACGTGTAACACACTATGGAGACAAAAGCCACGCTTGTCTTATTGCTCCCTATATCCCCAACATCTAGCCCCACTGGCCACATAGCATGCCCTCAACACATATTAGTTGGATTAATTAAATGATCACTTGATGGAGCTTTCAGCTGTGGGTTCCTAGGCTCCCACCCCAACCATCTGACCAGAATTAAGAACACGAACTTGATCCCAGGCAGAGGTTTCCAGACACCAAAACACGTAGGCATAAAATCCACAGAGCCAACGCTTTGCTCCCTGGTGTCGCTCAGGGGTCCCACGGATCACACGTGTTTTGCACATGGAACCCCATTGACGTCACTGGGAATTTCACGGATGGAACAAATGAAGAGGCAGCAGTAGAAGTTTGCAGCATGAAGCTGTCAAAAAGAGGTACTTCGTGACCGGGAGACCAGAGACTGTGCCCCAAAACGCGAGGGACCAGGAGCGGGCTGACGGGTGGTGGTCCTTGGCTGCCCTTGTGAATGCACAGAGGGTCACCCGTTTGGCCCCAGGACACTGGGAGCTTGGGCTGGTTCCTTAAAAGCAGCCTGGCCCCGCTTTCCATCCTGCCTCCCCTCCTGGGCTCTGGCCTGGGGGGTGGGGGGGGCCCACTTCCCTCCCACCAGTCCCCAGACAAAAACAAAAGACCCATTACGAAGTTATTAGCTTCGTCTCGCATATCCTGCGGAGTGAGACAACTGCCAACCCCACTTCGACTTAAAATGTTTAACAGATTTGCCCACATCTAATTTCTGTCACTGTGTTTACAGTACAAGGAACCCAGAGAAGAAAGCCGGGGAGGAAAGTAGTAGGGTTGGGGTTGTGGGGGGACAGCGGAGGGGGCAAAAAAATAAATGCCAAACTCCTTCAAAGGGCGACATTCCTCCCCGCGGTTAGCAAGCACTTCCCTTTCCCCAGCCGTCCTGTAATCACGCTCCAGCGTTCACCAGAGGACTGTTTACATCCGACACCATTACCGGCAGAGGAGACAGGCGAAATTAAGGCCTCTGGTCTCTGTTCTCTGAGGCCCCATTACCTTTTCCCTCCTCTTTACCCCCTTTCATCAAACGCCTCCAATATATGAAGGGGTAAAAGCCTTTAATGGGATTTTGAAGATCTTAAAAGCCAGGCGGTTTGTTTAAAAAGGAAGAAGACCAAGAGTGGAGCCGAGCCTGGGATCCCTGGGTCCATTTCTTGAGAAAGGGAGCAAGCGAGCTTTGTTCTATTTTTTTCCCCATCTGCCACATCGAGTGTTGGGTTTGAGGTTTGTCTTGGATGGACAAGGAGACCACACAGAGCTGCCAGGGGACAGCCCCCCTTTCCAGGGGTGCTGACAATTCCCATCCACAGCACACCCCAGGCCTGGCACCTACCCTCCAGCTCTCTCTCTCTCTCTCTCTCTCTCTCTCTCTCTCTCTCTCTCTCGGCGCTGTCTCCAAAGCCCACACTGGCACCAACATCCTGACCGTGGTCAGCCAAGCCTAAGGGTGGCTGAGAGAACGAGAAAAAGGAGATACGGCAGTCAAGGTCGGAGGAAATAGTGCATGTTGCCAATCCAAGGGAATGGGTTTTAGTTTCTTCATTCCCCAGGGCTGGGAAAACCCCAGTCATATACGGCCACAAAGTTTGGAGAAGAGAGAGATTGGGTTTTCCAAAGCAATCGTTTTATTTGCTACTCTCTTTCCATTTCATTGGGCCAATGAGGCATTGCTGAGTTGGCATTGGACAGCTTGGGGCTTTGTTGGGCCG
>NW_017731412.1:3142240-3145377 GCF_001890085.2 Hipposideros armiger | reverse complement strand
GAGAGAGAGAGAGAGAGAGAGAGAGAGGAGAGAAAGAGGGAGAGAATTGCCTCCTTTTTTTGTTTCAAATTTAAATGTCCTGGTATTAAAAGTTAATTTCATCCAAACTCATTCCCCATCCCCAACCCACACACATACAGTTACCACCATTTCCCCCCGCCCTCCTCTGTCCATAAGAACAATATTTTCACTTCTGGTGCTAAACAGTTGAACTGAAAACGTAAAGAAAAAGCAATTCCCCTCCACAAGCTAAATTAATTTGCTCCTGTCCTAGGATAAAAGAAACCCTGAAATTAGAAAAAAAAAAAATTTACAATCTGCTCCATTTTATTTAGAATAAAACCTAAAACAGATTCAGTCGCAGCCGGCAAACACATATCAACTTTAGAAAAACGGAGGCAAACAAGTAACTTTCACCCCAGGATTTGGGGAGCGCTGTCCCTGTCCTTAGAAATTATTACCTGGGCAACACCCTGCGTTTCTTAAGAGCCCAGGTACCCTTTAATGTGTTGTTTGGTGATAGTGGTAAAGCGTGTGCACGCGCGTGTGTGTGTGTGTGTGTGTGTGTGTGTGTGTTACAACAAACAGAAAAAGAGAGAAAATAAAATGGCAAAGTATACTGACTGCATTTTTCTTTTCAAAGCAACTTTGTTACCTCTCTTGCCCCAATAAGTCATGACTGCCTCTCAACCTGCTTCCTTGGTGGGAACAGTAGGTTCCCAAGCCAACTGGAATGGGGGAAGGGTGGGTGGGTGTGAGAGCCGTTTGATGGTTTGTCAAGATAGGCACTCCAGCACCTCATTCTTTTACAAATGTTTTCAAATAAAAAAAAAAAAAAAACGCTTTGCCGTTTAGACAAAAAGAGGAACTCCTATTCTTGCAGAGAAGCAAAAAACATCTATTAAAGGGTGCAGGATAACATTGCTAATATGTCATGATAAACCCCTAATGAATGAAAACATTATTTACATTTTTCTGTGATTTTATGCTTGGTTATGAAGCGTTTCAAGAGGAGAGAGAGAATGAAAGAAACAAGCACTGTGGCTGGCATTGTTACTTTGACGTTACAAATAACTGTATTTATGATGGTATTATACAGTTCATATATTTTTCTATAACAGTGCTAATAAAAAGATGGCATTTTCCCAGAGTCTGTTCTCTGCTCATGTTTTGCGTCTTATTTTTTTCAAGGGTCTGTGTGCTCTTAAGCAAAAAAGCTAATTTTTCACAGTGTTAGAAGGGAAAGGAAGTTGGCTTTCTGTCTTTCCAGGACTCAGTTGCTATTTTTCAATTCGTTCTCACAAAGGCAAAAATCCTGTTCTTTTTCTTTAAAGGGAAATGCCACACACATGCACCCGTTGCTAATAGCTCGCGTTTTCCAGAGTTCTCACTACCTACCCAGGACCTGGGTTTTGTACATATTACTTCAATTTACCTTCACGACAAGCTTAGGACTCAGGCACTCTGATTGTGTCCATTTGAGGGATAAAGAGAGTGAGATTCTTAGAGAGGGAAGCACCCCAAAAACACTCAGTATGACCCAGGATTCCAGTCCCACAAAGTCAGTGCTACAGACAACACTCTTGCTTTTCTCTCTTTGCCTCACTAGTGAGACTTTCACTGCTTCTGATAAATAAATATTCCAGTTGGCAGCACAGGCTATAATCTCAGAACCTTTAGCCGGGCACATGCTCTTCTCAGATGAGATGGAAAGGCCAGTTANTGACCTGTCCCTTTTTCACAAGACCCCTGTCCTCTGCACATCAGCAGGTACGCTTTCCTCCCTTGCCTAAAGTGACCGTCACAAAGCAGCCTATTCTGGGGGGAATCGAACATTCCCCCGTCGCTTTTACAATGGAACCAAGTTGTCCCACCTCCAAAGAGGACAGCAACAATCAAGACAACAGCAGCTTCCATCAATGGCCCGCTCATGATGGGCCACACACTGAACGAAGCACCGCACAGGCCTCTTCTCATCACATCCTCACAACCCCTCCGGGAGGGAAGTGTGATTAGCTTTGTTTGACAGCTTCATTTAACAATTTGTTCAACAAATACATTTTCAGAACAACTACTATGCCCCAGGCGCTGTGCTTGGCACTGGGGTTGCAGCAGAGAACACAACAGCCTACGGATTGCAGTCTCGCGGATGGGGAAACTGAGTCTCAGAGAAGTTAATAAGCCTGGTGTTGTTACACACAGCCACACAGCTGTGAAGAGCAAAGCTTGGACTCTGTCCATGAACCGCCCGGCTCCAAAGCCACGGCTGCCCCCGCTCTACAAAAGTCACTAATTAGGGACCTTTACAAAAGTCACTAATTTGTCCTTTGAGGGTGCACTAACTTACTTTGGTTTTTGCTTTTCCTATCAGCTATCTGTCATGGGTGCCTGTTGTTTGGTCATCGTCTACTAGATGTGAGGACAGAGGGCACAGTGTACAACCTCTGTCGTACATTCATGGAGGGATGGGGTCTGTGACTCCAGAAAGGGAGGGCTTTTGGGGAAGAAGAAACAGGGGTTCCGTCCCTGGCTGCGTTATAGCTGGCATCTCTGAGCTCCGAGGGTCATTATCAGCATGTGAGAAGACAGAAGGGTGCAATCTGCCCGGCACAATCCATTCACGGGCCAGCGAGGGCTGTTGCCATGCAAAATGCAGTGCCTTATGTTTAAACGAGGGACAGTTTTCAGTGGAGGCCAGGGCTTCCCTTCCTCCTGGGACTGCAGAAGAGAAGGATGGGTTACATAGAGATCAAGCAATCCAAGCCTAAGAGACCAGGGTCCAAGTCCTCGCTGTACCTTTTCTGGAGCCTGGGCTGGTTATTTTATCCCTCTGAGACTCGGCTTCTCCATCGGTTCAATGGGAATGTTTTTAACACCTAAGTGACAGAACCGTGATAGATGGATGATAGATGGATAGATGATAGATAGATAGATACATAGATAGATACATAGATAGATGATAGATAGATAGATAGATAGATAGATAGATACATAGATGATAGATAGATAGATAGATAGATTCATTTTGGGGAGCATAGTATTCCCCATTTTATGGTTAAACAATTAAATTGTTCAAGGAGGTAAACCAGTATTCCCATCATCACCAGACAAAAAAAATAGGGAAATACTGGAATTAT
>NW_017731412.1:3139521-3140669 GCF_001890085.2 Hipposideros armiger | reverse complement strand
CTACATCTAGCCCCTCTAGAGGAGGGACCACATTCTTGGCATGATCACGCTACCGCATATCTTGCTTGGGCTCCATCCTTGAATTCTGGTTCTATTCTCCATTCTTCCATTTGTTGAAAGGACTCTCACTCAGCACAGCGTGCTTCTCCCAGGCTGTCTCCAGACCCAGATTCTTGGCTTAAGTACTCACAACCCCACCTCCTCCACTCAGTAACTGGGTGACCTTGGAGAGGTCATCCAACTAGTTGTCCCTTCATCTCAACACATGACCCCATCCTCCACCCAGCTGCCCAAATCTGCACGGAGATCTGAAAGTTCCTGCCCCTTTGTCTCCAGGTCTAAGTCTTATCAACCCAACCTCCGCAAACAGTCCTCAAATTCATTCACACCCCTCTACCCCCACTGCCACCAGCTTTCACTATCTCCATCCCTCCCTTGGATTGGGTCCTCGTGCACCCATTCTTGCCCCATCCACCCCTTCTCACTGCAGAAAGGGCGAGCCTTTTAAATATGCATCTCCATTCACCATGCCCCCCACCTCCCATCCAAAATCCTTCAGTGGCTCTACTGCTATAAGGGGATGGGCCAAAGTGGTGAACTACGTCAGCTCTACAGCCTGGGTTCCTCATGACCTAATGACCTTGGCCAGACGGCTCACTTTCTCTGCCCTTAGGTTTTGCAGTCCATACGTAGGGCTCAGGGTTGTTGCAAAGATTAAATGAGTTAAGAAATAAAAACTACTTGGAAAACTGTCTAGTGAACAGTAAAGACTCAATAACCTCATCTCTTGTCATACGCCTTACCATCCTATGCGTCAGCCATTCTGAACTTCTCTGGCCTTTGAATTCAATATAGGGGCAATGATTTATGCATAAAGATGGTCATCACACTGATGTTTATTACAATAAAGGGTTTTTTTTAAAGTTAAATATCCATCAATTATAAATGGTTAAGTAAAATCTTAGTATAATCAACTGGTTCAAATTTTAAATTATGACTAGTGAATATTTAATGACAGGAGAAAATGCCCATGATATGACAGTACATAAAAAACGACTCAAAACTGTATCTACAGCATTATCTCAACCTGAAGGAAATAAATCAAAATGTGTAACAGTGGTTATCTCTGTACTTAGATTATAGGTGAT
>NW_017731412.1:3130308-3131426 GCF_001890085.2 Hipposideros armiger | reverse complement strand
TTCACCACCTTTAAGCTAGATGGTCTGAGCCAATCATTTAGACCGCCTGAGCCTCAGTTTCCTTGAATATAAAGTGAGACTCGGAAAGACTCCCCTGCCTGCCCTTGTCATAAAAATCGCACGGGATAATGAGAGCTCTTTAGAAGCTGCCAGAAGGGATACACATACTGGTATTGATTTCAGAGCTACTGGGAATTAAGCGCATCTTTGCCTGCATTCTCAGTCGCTCGCAGGCAGGTAATGGCGCAGCGAAGGTGGGACGTGTGGGGGCTGCGGCGGCTCAGGGGAGCGGCTACGAAAGCATGTGTTGGAAGGAGGTACAAATGTTTGGAAGTGGGGTAAAAAGTTTTGCAAGGAGACCAGAGGGGCCAAGACTGGGGGCTGGGGGTAGGGGAGAAGAAATGGAAGAAGGTGTCAGGAGTGAGGAAGGGGTGACTTTGCAAACTTGCCCTCGGGATCCTTGGCAAGGTCTGCAGTTTTGAGGTTCAAGTTTGTTTATTCTTGGCAAAAGGCAACCGCCTGTTTCTAAGAGAAACGTCTTTAAAAGGCTTATAAAATCTACTCAAAAGGCTTTCTGGACATCAAATAGCTCATAAAAAGGAACATTTTGATGAGTTAAGTGTAAATGAATCAGAAACATACGGATTCCATTTTGCCTAATCTGCCCATGGATTTAGAAATGCAGGGGACAACTGCGCAAAGTCACATTCTTCAGGGGCTCTGTAGGCCCCCAAACCTTTGAAAGGCCTTGGCAACGTTAGGCGGATCTTGTACGGAACTCGGTTCTGCCCTCCTGAACTCCAGTCGCCAAGAAAGTCCCCGCTGGAGGATTCATTCTGAGTGACAAAAAGGAGGAAAGGGATAAACACGGCGTGTTCACTACATGCTGGGATCTTTGTGCTTCCCTGTCCCCATCTACTGAGCCCCTCCAGGAAGGGGACGCAAGTTATGTCACCTGGGGGACAGAAAAGTACAGAGGATGGTGACACCAAGAAAACAAGGTGCTCATATCCCAGCTCCCCCAAGGACCAGCTTTGTGGACTTGGCCAAGTTAAAGTACTATCCCCGGGCCTCAGTTTTCCCATCTGTGAAATGGAGCTAACAGGAGCATCTAGACT
>NW_017731412.1:3109868-3127030 GCF_001890085.2 Hipposideros armiger | reverse complement strand
ACAACTAGATTGAAAATGGCGATTGGACTTGGAGCTGAGCTGTGCCCTCCACAACTAGATTGAAGGACAACAACTTGACTTGGAGCTGATGGGTCCTGGAAAAAACACACTGCTACCCAATAAAAAATATAAAATAAAAATAAATAAAAAGAATTGTGTGTCCTTACAAGTTGGAGGTCACCTGCCTCGATGCTCTAGTAATAGATACAGATTCAAATCTTTCTTTGACCCTTACTCACTCTGAGCTCCTTGGCAAGTGCTTACCTCAGTTTTCTCATCTGTAAGACGGGGATAGCTATGCCTCAAGATGTTATCATGAAGTTAACACAGTGTTTATACGGGAGTCGCTCAAATAATATTATTTCTTTTCCTTTCCCATTATTCTGGCCTGATGTAGGAGGTTTCAAATGGGGATAATGGTGTCCAACAGGGAAAAAAGATATAGTCTCACCATAGACAATTTAGACAATGCAAATAAAGTAAACAATTTAAAGAGATAATAGTCACCTGTAACCTCAACATCTAGGGAAAACTCACCAATGATATTTTGGCACATGTGTTTTTAAACATTTTCTTTCATATCCCATCATATAAATATATAAATATACATTTATAAGAGTAGGATCATATAACACATCCATGAAACTGGCTTTTTAACTTATTTTATTTTATTGTGTATTTATTACTTAATACCATGTAAACTTCTTTCTGTGTCAGCTCACGTAGATAGACACAGTGTCTGGGACGGAGTTGGTACTCAACAAATATCTGGAGAAGGAAGGGAGGGAGGGAGAGAGGGGAAAAAAATAGAAGGAAAGGAGAAAGAAAGGGAGGATAGGATGAGGAAATATTTTTTAACAGCTGTTTAATCTTCCAGTGCATAAATATAGCTTCATTTCTGAACCAATCTCCTACTGTTGATATTTAGGTTGTTCGCAGTTTTTTAATTCCCATCGACAATGCTGCAGTGACCACTCTGTCCTCATATCTCCGAGCACATCTCCAACTATATCCTCAGAACAAATTCCCAGAAGTGAAATTTCTGGTCCAAAGGGTTTGCACATTTTTAAGCTACTTGCCTTCCAGAAAGATGTATCCATTTGCTCTCTTATCAGCAGTGTTTGGGGGTACTGGGTTCCCCTCACTTACATGAGTAAAATGTCGCTTAAAACACACACAAACACACACACAACAGAGGCATGCAGGATCAGCTTACTGAGCAACACTAGGTTTCAGAAAGGTCATCTTAGTTCACTGAATCACGTGAGCATCTTTTCCTACCTGCAAAGTGGAAAACTTCTTCTGACCCTCCCTGCTTCTTGGGACATTTCCAAAGCGAACCATCTCGGACTTGAAGAAACGAGACCAGTTACTGGAGAAAATCCACTCCATGTCTGGTTTTGGTGTTACTGAAAGACCTGCCCCAGATGAGATGCTTCCTTCTCTCTACAAAATTAAGAGGTGTAAAAAGATTCCGAGCGCCGACTGCCAGGCCCTGTCATAAGCCACTGGTTTTAATATTGGTTTGGCAGCTCCAATAATGATTTCTTTTTTAAAAGCATAGGACTTGGAAGCCAACTTCAGAACCTGGCCATGAATCCAGCTATGAACTTGGCCATGAACCTGACTATGAACCCAGCTATGAACCTGGCCATGAACCTGGCCTGGGCTATGATTGTTAACAACACTTCACACATCCCTACCGTCTTCTAGCCAAGACCCCTTTCCATGGCCATTACTTTTGTCTCTCCATTCTCCTACAAGAAAAACCTCAATGTTCCCGAATTCTAATGTAAAATATAATATAAAAGAAATCCCAAAGGTGAGACATGCCCCGTCTCCATTGGGGTTTGATGATACGAATAAAGATGTGGGCTTGGTTATTGGTGTCCTTTCCAATCTTTCTGCATAAGAGAAATACTATCTTTCCCAGTTTAAATGTGAGGAAGAGGAGTGGAGTGATATCTTTTGCCCTAGTCACACTGTGGTCAGCGGCAGGATCAGAGCTGGAGTCAGGACCTCTGGTTATCTGGTCCATAACCTGTGAAAGTATCTACTCTCCTGTAATAAGCCTGGGCTTTAAACGTCCCCTTAAACGTGACCCTTTCTCTTTAGCGTCAGGAGGCTGGAAAAGCAGAGAGCCAACACATGAATCCGTGAGGGCATCCTTGGAAAAGCTGGACCTGGGCAGAGAAAATGGATTTGCTGCCATTTCCCCAACCCCATGAGCTGCCTAGAGACAACAGGCATCCTTCGCCTTTTGAAGTGGTTTTTTCCTTCATGTTTTAAGATCCCGTCCCCATATCTGCCACAGACCCAGCAGACAGGAGTGCGTGATGGGGGGGGGACGTGGTCCAGTCCAGCTTCAGGAGAGGGCTTCCTAACCTTGGTACCGCTCTGAAATTCAGACCTCATCATGAGCCTGGCCAAACCACTGAGATTTGGCAAGGGAGGAAAGCACAGCTCCCAGAAGGGTCCCTGTTTCTTTGGGGAGAGGATGGGGGCCTTTAAACCTTAAGCTTCACCTGCAGGGTTCCATAGGGTGCTGGAGGGAAGAGGGGGTGGGCCAAACACAGTCCCGGGGCTGTGCGGCGCCTACAATGAGGGCCCGTGGAAATGCCGAAACACTCAGAATAAAGAAAAGCAACCTCCTCCTTGCTGCATTAGAAAAAAACGGAAAGAAAGGCAAGCAAAAGGTTGCTTAACCGGGCAGGTTTATAAAAGCGGCCGTTCAGACTCTATGGCCCATTTAGTCACTTATTTTCCTACAGTAGGTGGGCCCTTGTCCCCCATTAATTGGTTCATCCGCCCATACATTTACCTACTGTATATTATCTACGCCAGAACTTGGGCCTGCAACTAACTGTTGGTGCTAAGAGGCTGGGCTATCTTTTTACCCTTGTCTACACCTCCATGCAGCCAACAGGGAACTACACGCTCCAAAGAACAACAACAACAACAACAAAAACCCGCCACTTGTGCTCCAGGCAATGAAGAACCAACGAGGAAGAATACAGGCGAGTTCCTTTTTTACCTAGACCCAAGGAGGCAGTGAGCGTGCAATGAAACTGTCAGAAAACGCTTGAATCACCTTTGAAGCAGTCCCCGTCTTCCTTAAGAGATCTGTTCGATATGCTCTGTCTCAGATTTGGGGAACCTGATAGCTACAGGAACTACAGAGAGTGCCCAAAAAATGTATGCATGTTTGAAGAAAGGAAAACTGTATTAAAATTGGAATACTCAATAGATACCGGTAACAAAAGATGAATACACGTCACATTTGACTTCTGCAATGGCAAGAGATTAACATCAGCATCCAGACACTTCTGATGACAGCGAACTACTGCTTGAGCAACGTGGACACAAGTGTCCACTTGTATACAAATTCTTGGCTCTCTCCGGTAGGATCTGGACAGGTGCCGTGACCTCGATTTTGGTCCCGTTTTACAGATGAAGAAACTGAGGTTTAGGGAAGTTAAGGAACTTACCTAAAGTTCACAGCAAACCAGTAACAGAGGCAGACTTTCAAGCCAGACAGTCCTCAACCACAGCCTCTGTTCTAAGGCTTACAGGACCCAAGACGGCAGCCACCAGCCATCGTGGTGACTGAACATTTGGAACGCGGCTGGTCTGAATGGAGCTACACCGTGAGCAGAAACATACACCGGATTTCCAAGCCTTAGCACATTAAAAAAAATAATGTTAAGCTGCCTTTTTTAAAAAATGTTTTCTATATATAGTTTTATACTGGTTTTATACTTTTATATTGAATTGACACGGTACTTTTGTGATGCTGGATGAAACAAAACGGTTTTAAAGGAAAGTCACCTGTTTCTTTTTCTTTGGGTTTAATGTGGCTACTGTAAAATTTAAAATGGCCTATATGGCTCACATGTTTCTATCGGATAGTGCGGATCTAGACTCTTGTCCCTCAGAGACTGGCACTGTCTGGAAGCTTCTGAGAAATGCAGGCTCCTGGGCTCCTATCCAGACCTACCAAAACAGAATCTGCATTTTAATAAGATCTCCAGGAAATTCGTGTGGACATGCGACTATGAGAGTCACTGAAAGGCCACGGTTTCACCAAGTAGTTCCCATGGACCGCTAGTATCCGGGAAAGACAGGTTTTACATGTTCATTAAATGTGGGCGGGGTGCTATGGGGAGCCCTAATTCCATAAGTCTGACAAAGCTCAAATTGAACAGAATCAAACAGAATTCTCTCCTGCAGGACACATCAGGGGCTGACGTGCCCAGTGACTTTCTAAGAGAGGCACTTGGGCTGCCAGACTCCCCGGCGTCCCCTTAAGGGCTATGTGAACTTGAGCAGGTTATTTCTCCTCTCTGTATCTTGGTTTCCTCATCTACAAAATTGGGATTGTGATGCTGAGAAGTACTTTCTCCTATTATCCAAAGGGAGCCTGTGAGAGATTTAGAGAGCTGCCCCAGGCCATGGAGGTGGCATTCAAACCCAAGTGTCTAGCTGCAAAGCTCGTGTTCTCAGGGGTCTAACCTCCAATGCCCCTTCTCTCCTTGGAGGCATCCCCTCAAACGTGCTCTGCTCACAGTGACAGCTGACATTTCCTGAGCCCTTACCATGTGCTGGGCTCCGGTGCTCGGTATTACGCACACGTCCCATCTCACATGACCCTCCCAATAACCCACTGAGGTAGCTATTATTACCCCATTGGGGGAATGTGGAAACTGAGGCACAGAGAGACGAGGCAACTTGCCCAGCCACATGGTTTATAAGTGGTGAGAGCAGGATTGGAACCCAGGGAGTCTAGCTCCTGGCCACACCCTCTTAAACTCTGCACTACCTACCCCCAGTGACTCCTACCAAAGTTACTGCGGAGGCTCTTTTAATCTCTGGCGCTCTTAGACAAGATGCAGTGGATAGAGCCAGGTTCCAGCCTTGGCCCCAGCACTTCCCAGCCCGGCAGTATATTGCCCCTCCTGGACCACAGATTCTGCAATCATTAAATGAGAAGATGGATACCATCGGGGCTTTGCAACCAGCTCTGCACCATCCAAAAATCCAGAGAGGGAGGGTAAGGCTTTCTACCCCTATTGCACCCAAGGCCACTCCTGGCGGGCCTGTGTCAGACATTACATTACCGATCTTGCTTGCTTGGAAGAAAAAATAACGTTTGCCAACCACTAACTGAGATGTCCTCAGCTTCCGACGCCTGCACAGCCAGTGGAGAACAGCAGAGGGAAAAGGTGGCGATTGGGAGATGGTGCCCAAAGGGAGGAGGCTCGGGTCTGTTTCTGCGTCATCCATCCAAGTCAAATGCCAAGTGAGTCTTTGTTTGGAGCACTGGGACGATGAGAGCCTGGCTCAACCCAGAGGTGGTGAGGATGGGGACAATGATAGTGACCTCAGGGCAGAGGGCCAGAGGGTGATGCAGGCAGAGCGAAGAGAGCAGAAATCAGACCTCTCTATCGTGCTGCAAGGCAGCTCACTGCGTCCTCCGCCCTCACGTAGCCAGCCCTCCGTCGCTGCCCACTGTTCCATTTTACGGATGATAAAATTGAGTCCCCAAAAAAGACACATGGCTTCCCAAGGTCACTCCTTTCATGAATCCACTCAACATATATGCACAAGGGCTCCAGCCGGGTTCTCAGAGGACACAGGAGACAAGGGTCCCTTCTGTCTTTAGAAGCTCTTGAGACTATTCACAGATGAAGACAGCTCAAAACAAAATCACGCACTAACCAGGCTGCAATTTAATGTTTACATGCAACAAATTAACACGCTGAACCCCACCCCAGGATCAACAAAGCGATGTCATTGTGTTACTCGCGAGGTAATTAAAGGATTTCTGAAAAATAAAAAGATGGGCACGCATGGCTCGCCACAAGGGATGTGTCCCAAGTACAGGACATAAATCTCAAGTTGGGTGACACACGTTACCTCCTTTCAATGCTGTGGGGACATTTCAGTGTGCGGAGGTACAAGCACGTGGGGATAACCTCAAACATCTACATTTGCAAACTTCCATGAACGTGAGGCTGAGACGAAATAGCACCTGGAGCATTTACTTTAAGCCAAGCCTGACTGCACAAGAAAAAAGCAGGAAACAGGGCAAGTCCCCATCTACTGGGGACTCCTGGGTACCACGAAGCAGGGACAGCACAGGATGCTATGATGGGAGGGGAGCTCTGTGCTGGGCCAGCACAAGGGCGAGACGATGGCAAACCAGAGAAAGAGGCAGCTCCCAGCCCAGAAAGCCATCGCCGCCACCACCCAGCAGCTTTGGGGAAACTGAAGCCATGACAAGTCACAGCACCCCGGGAAGAGACCTTTGAGGAGACCAACCCTGACAATTTTGTAGCCCAATGACTCAGTGACCATCTTGCCAAGACATGGGCTTCCTCCCTGGGAACTGAGACCCCCATGTGCCCCAACACCCCCCACCCCCATCCCGTCAACAGAGTCAGAACATATTAGAGCGAAGTTTTGCTCCCCAGAGCCTCTTGTCTCAGCAAAGCCAACTAATTCAGATTTAACCTCACTCTTAATAGGCCGCGTTGCTGAGCCTTCTAATTAATGCCACATGTTTCCCTCAGCTGTCATCCTGAATAAATGTTTACAAAGCTATTAACGTACTGTATTTGTAAACCGGGACCGCTCAGCTTTGGGGAGTCATGTGGTATGCATTTTCTCCTCAAAGATGGAAAAGGCTTAGCAATAATAAATACATTGTTTTGCAGGGATGGGAGCAAGGCGTTGCCTGAAAAAAAAAAATTTATTGCGAGCTTCCTGAGACAGCGTGGCTGTGTGTACGTGAGGAATCGGAGCTTTCCCCACGTTCAGAAATGCTGCAAGGGGCCGGCTTTGGCCCAGGTGGAGGCTTGGAATGGGAGAACTCCGGGGCCGGGAAAAAAAAACACTGGTTTGAGAGCTGGAGACCTGGGATCTGGTTCCAGCCCCTTCTCTCACCAGCTGTGTGACATTGGGCAAGTCACTTTTCTCCTCAGGAACTCAGCTTTTCCATCTGGAAAACGGGAGGTTGGGATCTCCAAAAATTTCCCATCTTCGATCCAGGATTCTTGTCTGATTTTTTTCTCTGTTTAAACATCCATGGTTTAAGCAGAGCAGAAAGACCCCCGAATGGTCTTGCATCAACTCTTCAAAGGGTCCCCCTGACACTAACAATAAAGCCCTAACGTCTTAACATGAGACCCCAGCCAGCACAATCTTCCTCACGCGCATCTGCAGTCCCAGCTGAAGATCTAATCATTCCTGCTTCATACTCTAGCCATGCTAAGTTCATTGTCACTTTCCTAAAAGGAGTCCTGCTCGGTCTTACTTCTAAGTCTCTGCCTGTGCTGGGTTCTCTCCCAAGAGCACCCTCTTCACCTCAATTCCCTTTTTACCCAGCCTATTTTTACACCTTGTTCACATCTCCGCTTATACATTGCTTTCCCTTAGAAGCCTTTCTGGAACTGTCAGTCCTGGATCAGGCCCCCTGCCCAAGTGTACCCACAGCACCCTGAACAGCTCCTGTCTTGAGACAGTGCTGTAATTATTACACCCACTAGAGTGTAGTAAGCTCCCCAGGAGCAGAGACTGTGTCTATTTTATTCAATGCTGTATCGCCTGTGCCTCACAAATCGGGAATACTTTCAATCAGTGTTGCCGAATCAATGTCACGTGAAAGGTGGTGATAGGGGCAAGTTACCAGCAGAAAGAATAATGCAGGGAATCTCTTAGACCCTTTTCAGCTCCAGGAATTCTGACCCCTACACATACCGTTTTGCAGTGTTTTTTCCATGTCTCTCAGTGTTAATAGTTACGGGCTCAGAGAGGTTAAGTAACTTTCCCAATATTGTACAGCTACTCTGGGAGAGGAACTGGGATTTGAATCCAAGATCTTCAGCCTTTAAAAGCCTAGACGTCTAACTATTGTGATAGTCAATCCCCGGGCAGCTGCCACCACCACCCCTGCCAACTCCTGGCGCCCATACACACCCACCCACCCACCTAAGTCTGTGGCCTGATACGTCACACTTGCTGATACGATTGGCTTTAGCTCTACTTCAGTTCATTTCCACATGTTTGTCATGAGGGTTACCTAGAATGTGCTGGTCAGGGCTCTGAGTATAGGTGACAGAAAGGCAACTCAAACTGAAATTAATCAAAAAGAGGAAGTGAAAAGATAGTAATTCTCCTGTCAAACCACAGAAAGGGCAGAGCTGAAACTGGCCTTAGGGATGCCCAGAATCAAGGACTCTGACCTGGCAGGCCTCTGTTTCTTCTATCTTTCAAGGCCAGCTCCCCCTAAGAACCTGGAATTGTAGCTGTATTTGAATGAACAACACAAAAAAATTCTTCCCTTCCTGCTCTATTGGAAAAAAAAATCCTAGGGAAGCAATTTGATTGGCCAAGCCTGAATCACATGCACATGCCTGGACCAATCATTGTGGCCAGGGGTGAATGACTGTGATTGGCTGTTCCCGCCAGAGCCCCATGTTTGAGGGGAGAAGGGGCAATTTCCTAAAGGAAGTGCACAGAGATGTCGCTAGAAGAGGGGGTGCCCAGCATTGGAGAACACCAGCTGTTCACAGCATAGGTCTTGGGCTCAGGCTGGGATACAGCCCTGGTTCTAGTGTTCATTTGATGAAGAGACAAGTCGACACACAACTAAAATCCAGCGTGTAACTGCTACCACAGATGAAAGCAAAAAAGGAATTTGTTTCCAAGTGAACTTTGCAGAGTGGTGTCCATGTGAAGAGGCAGAAGAAAAGCAAGGTTGCAGAGCGTCTACGGAGCAATACAAGAACTGTGTTTGGTCTTGTTCACCGTTGTGTCAACAAGTGCCTAAGATAGTGCCTGGCACATAATAGGTGCTCAATAAATATTTCTTGAAGGAATAAGCTATGAATGAGAGTAATGTGTCGTGGCTAAGGATATGAAAGTGTCCCTGCTTCATTACGGGACTCAAGAGTTGGATCAGCATGGATTCAAATCTCAACTTCAGCACCTACAAGTCGTGCAAAGTGGGCAAGTCCATTCATCCATCAGAACAGCAGGTTCAGCCTGTAAGAATGGAAACAGCATGCCTGCCTCCTGCTGCTGAGAACGGGATGAAATTACCTCTCCAAAGCAGCAGGGATGGTGCTGGGACACTGTGACTGTCCCATCTGTGGTGGAGGATAGATGACACTTTTTATAACAATATTCCACTCCCTTCGCACTGGGGTATCTAGCTTGGATCTTTGTGAAATAGCAGTTTATGTATTTACTTGTTTCAGCTCAACTCTTGGAATGCAAGAAAAGAAAAATCAAGATGAAGATTTTTTTTATATATATAAGAGCTAGTATCCATTACAACAAAACATGGTTTTCCTACAGAAGCTCCACGGTGAGCTGAAAAAGGCTTTTACTGGTTTCATTCCAAGCAACAGAAACTATTGTTGCCGACCTCACGAGAGCTGGCCCTACAAGGGGTGTTTTGGTGCTCTGGGCTTGGCTGTCTCTATTTAAAAACGAGTGTGAAATACCAACCCTGTTGAAATAGCAACACTTCTAAAATTGTTGCCGAGGTCCTATAACACCAAACCCAAAGAACGTATGGGGTCCCCTGACACTTTGCTTTAAGCGCTACGTATGTTCAGTATTTTGATCCATGGAGCCAGGAGTCCGAATTTTTCCCAGATATTGGCAACCACCTGAAGGTAACACAGCAACAGCCAGGCCAGAAAGAATGTTGAATCTTTTAAAGGTTCTATAAATCCACATGAAAATGTTTTCCTGGTTTCTTTTTTTTCTTTTTTTTTTAAGATCCATCCTTTCTCTCCCGCCTCCCCCACCCCCTTCCACTCCTCTAATCCTCTCTATCCCTCCCTCTTCCATGACAATAGAAGGAATATATTTATCCCCCACAGGTCAGTATGAACCACACAGAACTCATCACCAAACAAACAGATAGGGAAACACATTACTCTCAGTTCCGCTTTGGAGAGCATCCTTCTCTCCTGTTCCTCCTGGCCCCTCAAGAACATGGCTCCTGGCTCTCCTGGGTTCAGGATTCCTGGGCTCAAGGCTTGGCCGAGGCCACGTGTTCTTTTGGCTGCATAAAGACCTCACATTTCACATTCAGCCGTTCGATTCCTGGGTGCCCCTCGAATGTGGGTGTGGGTGGATCCCCAATGTCCTTTGCTCCAGGAACCTGGGCTGAGCTGGCCAATCAGTCCTACTTAAAAACAGCACTTCCCAAAGTATGAGCTAGGACTAGCTTCATGGGCGTGCAACTGCCCNTTGTTGCCGACCTCACGAGAGCTGGCCCTACAAGGGGTGTTTTGGTGCTCTGGGCTTGGCTGTCTCTATTTAAAAACGAGTGTGAAATACCAACCCTGTTGAAATAGCAACACTTCTAAGATTGTTGCCGAGGTCCTATAACACCAAACCCAAAGAACGTATGGGGTCCCCTGACACTTTGCTTTAAGCGCTACGTATGTTCAGTATTTTGATCCATGGAGCCAGGAGTCCGAATTTTTCCCAGATATTGGCAACCACCTGAAGGTAACACAGCAACAGCCAGGCCAGAAAGAATGTTGAATCTTTTGAAGGTTCTATAAATCCACATGAAAATTTTTTCCTGGTTTCTTTTTCTTTTTTTTTTAAGATCCATCCTTTCTCTCCCGCCTCCCCCACCCCCTTCCACTCCTCTAATCCTCTCTATCTCTCCCTCTTCCATGACAATAGAAGGAATATATTTATCCCCCACAGGTCAGTATGAACCACACAGAACTCATCACCAAACAAACAGATAGGGAAACACATTACTCTCAGTTCCGCTTTGGAGAGCATCCTTCTCTCCTGTTCCTCCTGGCCCCTCAAGAACATGGCTCCTGGCTCTCCTGGGTTCAGGATTCCTGGGCTCAAGGCTTGGCCGAGGCCACGTGTTCTTTTGGCTGCATAAAGACCTCATATTTCACGTTCAGCCGTTCGATTCCTGGGTGCCCCTCGAATGTGGGTGTGGGTGGATCCCCAATGTCCTTTGCTCCAGGAACCTGGGCTGAGCTGGCCAATCAGTCCTACTTAAAAACAGCACTTCCCAAAGTATGAGCTAGGACTAGCTTCATGGGCGTGCAACTGCCCAGCACGCAGAAACGCCCTGCGCGTTTCACGCTCTGCTGCCACTGTCTAGAAATTCTGAGTAATTTTTCAAAGAGAGGAATTTTCATTTTGCACATTTCATTTTGCGCTGGGCCTACAAATTACGGAGCCAATCCTGCCCAAGACCGCATACCACTCACTATACGTGAAATAATTTTAGGTGCTACCCAGTTAAATCTTTCCATAGTTTAAGTAGTTAGGTACGCATTTCTATACGTGTTAGAACAAGCATGGAATTAGGCCAACACGCCCTTGCTTTTGTGTTATTATTACTTAGGACGGGGGTAGGGTTCAACTTATTTATGGAAAAAGAGGGAGCCCACTTAAAGAAAAATAAGAGGTGACTTAACTGCAGTTGCTACTCAAATGTGGCAAAAGAATAAAAAGGAGGGAAGCAAATGAATAAATCAGATTTGAGAATTGCCAACCTAAAGAACCCCCAAAGCTTTCTCCCCACTACCACCAAACCCCTGATCCAAAAATATTACCCTCACCATCCAGCCACAGTGCCTGGAGTTCTTGTATCACTGTTTCTCAGAAGGCACTCTGTGCCTCTGGGCAAGTCCCATCATCCCGTGAGCCTCAGTTTGCCTATCTGTAAAATGGGCCAGCTCCTTCATCTTGAGAAGCTGGGGTTCTCCTGGGGTTAAACCAATGGTTTGGAAATGCTGGCCTTCACACTGGCTACATCTGAACCACCGGAGGAGGTCGTAAAGAATGTTTGTCCCAGACTCCAGCCTTGGAGATTCTCATTCAGTAGGTCAAGAGTAGAACCTGGGGATATTTTTTCACTAGCCTCCGCAGTAATCTTAATCAGCAGCCAGCTTTGACAACCACTGGGTTGATGTATTGAAACTCACTCATTAATCACTGAACAAACACTTGCCAAGTATCCCTCCGGGTCTTGCCCGGTGCAAAGTAACAGAGAATCGTAAGATCTCTGTCCTTCAGAATCCTGCAATTTCTGGTTGCAGAAAGAAATTGAACTTGAGATAATATCAACTTCCTGTGTGCCACCCACGACTCAAAGAGTAGTGTGTGTATTAGCTGTGGCACACTGGATTTTCAAGCAAATGGCCGCAGAAAGGTCATTTTCCCCATCAACCAATCATCTTTCTGCTCCCCTGGAAACTGGCAGAATTTTGTAACGTCCTTGATGAGCAGAAAGCAACATGAAATGACCCTCCGTGACCTCCAAGTGAGGTCATAAAAGGCAATAACTATTTCTTCCACCTGGCTTTCTCTATCTTGGGAGGCTCATCCTTGGAGTCTAGCCACCATCTTGTCAGGAAGCCACGCAGCCACATGGAGATGACGTATCTAGATGTTCTGGCCATCTGACCCAACCATGACCTCGGCAGTCACCAGACGCATGAATGGGCAAGCCTTAGGCGATTACAGCACCTAGCTTTCCAGCTGAGTGACTGCTACAGCTGTTACCAAGAGGAGCAGAGAGGTTGTCCCCAACTGAGCCCTACCCACGTTGCAAATTTATGAGCGAAGTAAATGTAACTCACTGTTTTAACCCACTAAGATTCAGGGTGCTTTGTTACACAGCAACAGATAACCATAACAGGAACCCATGGACGCTCTACCACCCTACCAGAAAGGTACAACTTCCCCCCTTTTTACAGATGAGAAAACTCAGGCTTCGCGAGGTGAAGCCTCTTGTCCGATATCACCCAGATAATAAGCAATACAACCAGAATTTGAACCAAAGTCTGTCCGACCTCAGAATCCAGAATTTTTCATTGATGTGATGGTCAGTAGGTCAATCGGGAGGGTGTGGTGTTTGAGTTGTGGGGGGATGGAGAAAGGGGGTGTTAGAATAGTGAAAGAGACAGGCCAAGAAATGAGCTCAGAGAAGGAAAGACCAGGGGACGCCGGAAGCAAGAAGCAGATTTGCCATCGGAATTAAGATCATTCGAGGCCAAACTCTTTACCTGGGTCAGCCAAGGGGGTTCCCAGAGATGCAAATGCCGGAGGGGAATCCATTGCTCGGCACTCCACACCAAGGGCTGAGGGCCTCGGGGGGCTCCACGCATCTTCCCACCGCTTCCTTCAACAGGGAAGGGGGGAATCTTGTCTTTGAAATCCTTCTTCCCTTTGCCCTCCCCCACGCCCAGCTTTTCTCCTTCAACCACACAGGAGCCTGATTCACACAGATCAGATGCTGAGGCCGCAGATACTCGAGCAGAACGTCTCCCTTCCAAGTACACCCCATTTCTCTCTCCATCTTGCAGGAACCATGGAGCGCTTCAACAGGTTAGGGGACTGAGAAAAGGGGAGTTTTTCATGTTCCAGGCAATATCGCTTTCTGGTATTTTTCCTTTTCCTACTGTCCCCACCTAGCCCTAGGGAGATGTTTCGTAAAGGTAATCATGATTGATTAGATGCCAGGCACCGAGTTAAGTGCTTGACATACACGATTATAACTGCTGCACTTCAAAATGGGCCATGGAGGAGATGAAATGAGCTCTGGTACCTCATACAGTCCTATGCCCGACACTCAGAAACTAACTTTATTTATTCCTCCTGTTCGGCCAGTAATTATCACTCATGCTGATGAATATTTAGCACAACAAGCCCTAGAAGATACTACCACCTCCTTTTAGGTCCTTTTCCAACCGTATTTCAAGATGAGGAAACTGAAGCACTGACAACATTTGTCCGAGGTCTCACAACTTACAAATGGCACAGGCAGGACTCAACCCAGGACGCCATAACTCCATGCTTACAAGCAATCTCGCTCCCTGGCCATTCGCATGGGCTCCTCAGTGCCCCAGGCCCTCACCTCACTTCTGTGCAGCCGTTCTTCGCCCTACAACACACGCGAGCCCAAGCTTGATCCGGAGCCCTTTGCACTTCTTTGACCAACAGCCTCGTAATACTATTACTGCTGATGGCTTTTCATTCCCCATGCCAAACTTGATTTGGAGTTCACAAGGCTGAGGGGTTTCAATCCAGGCCCTGTGGACAGGCTCCGGGAGCCCTAAGTGACTGTAGCTCACAGACAATCTAATTGTTATTGACATTTGTGTCTGATTGTTCATCAAGGAGGAGCTGTCTTGTAAGCCAAATCATTCTATTACCCGGCCCCCTCGCAGCCTCCCCACTAACGACAAAACACGTACGCACCATCAGTGGCAGGCCAATCAATCGTAATACTACTCTACATCTATCAGAGTCGCTTTTGTGGGCTTGGGTTTGGGGGAGGGTGGGAGAGAGGGAAGTGGGAAGATGGAGGCGTGGATGAAAATTCTTGTGCATTGAATCTAAACTGAAGCATCTACACAAACAGAAAAGAGTAGATTGCATGATGAAAGACACCTATCTTTTATAACGCAATCAATCTAGATAGATATTATAGATAGATAGATAGATAGATAGATAGATAGATAGATAGATAATAAATAGATGATAGATACAATAGAGATAGATAGATAGATAGATAGATAGATAGATAGATAGATAGATAGATAGATAGATAGACAGACAGACAATTATATCTATATCTGTATCTATATACACCACCATTTGGGAGGCTAATTATTAAGAAGCATGTCGCTTGTAAGTTCATTCTATTTAGTTGAAGCCCTGTGCCTCAGGATAATGTCCAATTTTCTCTTGAATGACACTCGTGTCAGGTTAAGCAATGTTGAACATAATCAATCCAAAAAGTTGATGAGTTACCCTGCCCCTCACCCCAAAGAAGCAGCTCCCATTCATGTCATAAATCTTTCCCTCGTTTTATTTAATTCAATTTTTCTAGAATCTCCCACTGGCCCTCTTTAGTGTTATCTTGAGTAAGCCGAAACCATCAGCCTCTGCCAAGTGTTATGTGCTTTCACAATTCCTCTTTAATTCCAACAATGTGTGAAGACCTCACATCAATCAGATGAAGGTCATTTTGCAAGGAGTGCTGAAAGTTTTGCACTGAACCATCCGTCCTTTCTTGGACTCTAACTAATGGCACAGTCTTTTGGAATGGGCTGGCACACGGATTGGTCACTATGGGGATACAATGATGACCCTGACCTTCTCAGTCACGGGGTTGGGCTAACTCACAGAGAGCAGTGCTCATCGTTACTTAAAAAAATTAATAATAATAATCACATCAAAACGAGTTTTATACACTACAAGAATGACAAAAATTAAAAAGACTAATGATGATATCACTTATGATGATAAGGATGTGGGATGACTGAAACCCTCAGACCTTGTTGATGGGTATTATGGGATGATTTGTGTCCCCCAAAATTCATGTGTTAAAGTCCTGACTCCCAGCTACTCAGGATGTGACTGTATTTGGAGATACGTTCTTTAAAGAGGTGAATGAGTTGAAATGAGATCATTGAAGGTGGGCCCTAATTCAATATGACCGGTGTCCTTATAAGAAGGAGATTAGCATACAGGTATGTACAGAGGGAAAGTCATATAAAGCCACAGGGAGAAGAGAAGCATCTACATGCTATAGAGGCCTCAGAAGAAACCAAACCTGCCAATACTCTTGGGCTTCTAGCCTCCAAAACCGTGAGACAATAAATTTCTGTTGTGTGAGCCACCCAGTCTTGGGTACGTTGTTACAGCAGCCCTCGCGAACTAATACAGTGGGGGTGCAAAATGGTACAGCCGCTTTAGAAAACAGTTTGCCACGTACTATAAAGTTAACCACATACTATTGTAACAATATAACCCATAAATTCCATTCCTAAGCTTTAACCTAAGAGAAATTAAAACACGTTCACACAAAGACCTAGAAATGAATATTTATAACATAATTATTTACAATAGCCCAAACTATTGAAACAACCCAAATGTCCATCAACTGGTGAATGAACAAACTGCTATGGCCATACGATGAAATACTACACAGCAATAAAAAGGAACAAATGACTGACCCATAAAACAAAACATGGATGAATCTCCAAAGCATTCAATCTATTAAGTGAAAGAGGCCAGACACCAAAGTCTATGTAACATAATTTTCATTTATATGACATCCCGGAAAAGTTAAATCTAAATGAACGGAAAAAAGATCAGTGGTTTCCAGGGGCTGGAGGTGGGAGAAGGGAATTGATTACAAAGGGACATGAGGGAACATTTTTAAGGGACGAAAATGTTCTATTTCTCGATTAGAGTGATGAATACATCTCAAATTCATCAAACTGTATCTTAAAGAGGGTTAATTTTGTTGCATATTCATTATATTTTGATAAACTTAACTTTAAAAAATAATACTAATGAGCTATCCTTTTTTGTTTAAGAGGTAAATTTTTTTTTAATTAATCACATTCAATATTGGTGAAGATGCAGGGGAAGAATTACTTCCATGCACTCTTGTTGGGTGTTTAAATTAGGAATGTTTTTCTGGGAAGCAAATTGTAAATTCTCTATCGAAATGTAAAATACACACATTTTTTGACCCAGCATTTCCATCCCTGGGACTCCATCTTGCAAAATGACTTGCATATTTACAAATATGTCCAGAGCCAAAAATAAGAGGCAACCCATGAGAAAAAAAATCCGTCACAGAAACTCAAGGAACTCAAAGATATACACCCAACTATTGATGACTAAAGCGGGGGCTCTGCACATTTTACTTAATATTCTTCAGTTTGTTTAAATCTTTTATATAGAGAGTGAATTTATCCATTGTGGTCATCTTTTCAACCTCGGAGCCAGAGCTCTCATTTTAATAAATAATAAAAAGCTTCTCACTCTGTCATCCTCTTGAAGTACCCCCTTTCTTTGCAGCGTTCTTTGACATATGTGCTTAGTGTTCCAAGAAAATTAACTAGTCGAGATGGGTACAGGCCATTCACTTATTTTAGCAGATTTGAGGCAAAGACATTCTTTTAAAAAAGAAAAATGTTAGATTCTACTAGTGCACGATGTTACCAAAATAATGACAACAATTTTGAGGGTCATAAAAGGTAAAAAAAAAATAAAATTGGCTGACTTCACTGAGGTGCAGATAGATAATCAAGAGTTTGATATGCTTGGGCCGGCCGAGTGGCGCGATGGTTAAGAAC
>NW_017731412.1:3069716-3108342 GCF_001890085.2 Hipposideros armiger | reverse complement strand
AATAAAAATAAAAATAAAAAGGGAGTGGAAAATCAAATGATAAGAGAAATACCTACTCATTATGGAAGTCCCTTACAAAGAGCCATGAGGCATTTTGGTGTCTTTGCCAAACCCTGTGACCATTTTCCCACTTAATTTGGGGCTGGGATGGGGAGGGATTCTACTAAATTAGTGGCCAGCAAAATTTTCCTGTAAAGGGTCAGACAGTAAATATTTCAGGCTTTGTGGGCCTATTCACAACTCTTCGACTCCGCCATTGTAGTGTGAAAGCAGCCATAAATGAATGGGCGTGACTGTGTTCCAATAAGACTTTATCGATGACACCAAAACTTGAATTGCATATAAATTTCACATGTCACAAAGTATTAGTCTCCCTTTGTTTGTGTTTTGTTTTCAACCGTTGAGAAAGGTAAACACCATTCTTAGTTCTCGAGTTTTACAAAAATAGGTGGTGGATTGAATTGGCTCACGGGACCTAGTTTGCCAACATCTATGTTAAATCATCTCGTCATTTATGTGTTTTTGTTACAAACATATTTCTGTTTGGAAACCTTCCTCTTACTATGTGGAATGTCTTTAGACAGGTAGATGGATAGAAAGGTAGAAATTGATGATTAAGAGATGATACATAGAATGTTTTTAAGCAAGAGAAATGGTCATTGTCCATTTGGGATATTAGCTTGTAATCCCCTTGAGGGCTGTGCTTAGCACAATGCCTGGTGCATATTACAAGCTAGTAAATTTCTCTCAGATAAATGAACAAATAAAGGTCTAAGAAGGGAGAGTTTGGTTCGCATCCTGAAAACATTAACAATTCTCCTTTCTCCAAGCTATGAGTTTTTCAGAAGATAGGTAGAGGCCAGGTGTCAAAAACGGAAGGCTTAAGTGAGATTAAGAAAATGAAAGTGAATTGCCAGCGATGTGTCAGAAAGAGGTGCATTGCAACATCAGAGCTCAAATGTAGTGTCAGACCAAGTTGAGAGTCTGAAAATTATCACAAAAGGAATTACATGTTTAGATTGGTCTTACCAAAAGGAGAAGTAAGTCCAAGTGGCAGGAGAGAAAGACAGATAAATCAAGAGAAATAAGATCTCAAATTATGTTGGTTAGGTACTTAAGCCCAACTCAAGTGGCTTACATACTTAAGATTTCACTTTTTCTTTCATAAAAGAATCCCTGAAGTTGACAACTAGGGGCAATATGGCAATTCCATCAAGTTTTCAAGGAGTTAGAGGCAGGCTCTTTTTATCTTTTCATTCATCTCTGAGTTACCTCATAATTTAAAGTAGCTGCTGGAGCGCCAGCCATTACATAAACATTCCAGATTGCAGCTGCAGAAATGAAGGAGGGAAGGCAAAAGGATGCCATTATCAGCTGTGTCAACTCTTAATCAGTCTCCCCAAGGCACATTTCCACTGAATCTATCAACGGTCAAAACTTAGAACATATGAATATATTTGGCTCAGAAAAGCTTAGAAAGAAACAGAGCTTTTTGATTGGTACATCGCTGTCACATAAAATTGGAGTTCTATTTCTAAGGAAATAGAAGAGAAAGGATATTGTAAAGGCAACCAGCCGTAGCTGCCTTAGCAATTAATATTGGTTTATTAATTCATTGATCCATAAACATGGATTATATGATGACCATGTTTGCCAGACAGGGTTATGGCAGAGAACAAGGGCAGTCTCTGTTTTCCTGAAGCTTAAGTTCCAGGAGAGAAGGGAGACATGAAACAGAATCACGTGTAATGAAGCTTTCTGAAGTACAGGGTCTTTAAATTAGAGTACATAAACTGGGTGATCTAACCCAGGGGTTGACGAAGTTTGTCTTCCAAGGGTCAAGTAATATATTTTTTAAGATTTCTGTGCCATCCTGTCCCTGTCTCAACTGCTCAACTATGCCATTATAGCACAAACACTGCGAGAGAGAACATGTAAATGGATGGACATGGTTGTGTTCCAATAAAACTTTATTTATAAAAGTAGATGGTGGGCAGGATTTGGCCCACAGGTCATAGGTGGGCGACCCCACTGTCAACTAATGCGAGAGGTCAGTTAAGATCCTGCTGAAGGGATGCTTTATTAAGATGAGACACGGAAGATGCTCAGAAGTTTTCATAATGAAGAAAAGAGCAGGACTGATATACAGTGTTCCAGACAAAGGATCGATCCATCGTTTCAAAGACTGAGTTACGAGAGAGAGTAAAGCATGTTCAAGGAATAGAAAAGTAGGATGGAGTAAAAGCAAGAAGAGTTACAAAACATGAATTGGTAGCAGGCTGAAGTCAGGGCTTCCACAGGGGGCCTTGCTTCATCCTAAGGGCACTACAGAGTGACAGTGCTTTTAATAAGAAGAGACACAACTAGAGCTGCACATTTTAAGTCCATTCTGGTTCTTGCATAGAGTGAAGGCATCAGACAGGCCAAGAATAGAGGTGAGACATCCATCAGAATGGCTAAAATGAAAAATAAAATCGAATAATACCATGTGTTGGCGAACTATTTTTTCCTCACAGCCCTTCTGGTACCAAATGTGTGGGTTTACTCCTCACACCAACCAATTCTCCAAATCTCCAGGTACCAACTCAGCGCCCTATAATTCAGTTCAACTCTGACACTAGCTACCCAGAGATACTGCCATATTTCACATGTGTAAGGGCTCAGTCCCCCAGGATGGCTTTGACTTCAGTCACAAGTATTGGGTCCCCAAGATTCCCACACTTACATCCAAGTTGGCTACAAAGGAGGGGTCCCTTCCCCAGGTTCAGTAGTTTGCTTGAATGGCTCAGAGAACTCAGGAAAACAGTTTACTCGTGTTTACTGCTTTATTCAAAAGGATACAACTCAAGAGCAACCAAACGGAAGTGATGCATAGGGCAAGGTTTGGGGTGGGGCTGAGGGTTACGTGGAGCTTCCGAGCCCTCTCCCGGCCCACCGCCCTCTCAGCACCTCCATGAAGCTTTCCAAACCATGTTGCTTAGGGGTTTTCATGAACATTCCTTACAAAGACACAATTGATGAAATCGCTGGCCATTGGTGACTAACTCCATCTCCAGACCCTCTCCCTTTCCCAGAGTTTGGGGCAATAGGGCTGAAAGTTCCAACCCTCTAATCATGCCCTAGTCATTGGAGTGACCAGCCCCCATTCTAGGGGGCCCCAGCCACCAGTCATCTCATTAGCATACAAAAGACAGCCACCACTGGAGAAATGGCAAAGGTTTTAAGAGCTGTGAGCCAGGAACCGGGACCAAAACCAAATACTTATTTTTTTAATCATATCACAGTTGACAAATAAATGGACAACCTAGGACATCTCACTAACTTCTGGTGGGACGGTAAATTGGTACAGCCACTTTAGAAAGCCGTTTGGGAGTTTCAGCTAAAGACAAATATACTCCTACCCTGAGAGCCCACACTCCTAGGTAAATGCCCAAGAGAAATGCAAGAATACACATACACAAATGCCCACAGCCACCTATTTCAAATAGCCACAAACTGGAAATAATCCAAATGCCCAGCCATAGTAGGGTGGATAAATCAATTGTGTTATCCTTATGCACGGTCATAAAATGCAGCATTGCGAATGATCAGTCCACAACCATGTGCAGTAATAAGATGGATTTCACAAACATGCAATGTGCTGAAAGAAAGAAGCCAGACACAAAAGAATACAGTCAGTGCTGCCATGGCCTGACATACACATACCTAAAAAAAATCACTGCTCAATGCAAAATCCTTCCAAAAAAGCCCCAGGACCTAAGAGGACAATGGGGTTGGAGGACAACATTAAAACCTTTGTGGGCGACACATAAAAAAAATAGAAAGTAAAAATGGTAGCACTGTTTTACATGTTAAAGAGTTTTGGGGGGTTTTTAATGCATAAATACTACAATAAATCTGGCACTTTGGAAACATCCCAAAGTTTGCTTGTGGAAGTGGCATCAAAAGGGTTGCAGCTTGGGGTGCTTGTGGGGTGACCGAAGGAGACTCTCTGCAATGGGAACGTTGTGACACCAGGTGTGGAACGGTGTGGCTCGCTACAGACACAGCAAGCTGAGGTATGTAGGTAGGTGCTTGCCATGTGTGCATTTTGTGTATTCCTCCATGGTTCGGGTTAGTGGGGTGCTGTTTTCTACCATTATTGTTTCTCGCAACAAAATCATGCATAATCCAATGCAAAATTTGCCTCCCGATCACACTGTTCCCAAATATAGTAATCGAGCTAGAACAAATGTGCATTTTCTAAACAAGCGTTCTCTAGCAGAACTGACTATACATAGTGGATGATTCCATTTTATATAAACTCCAAAACCAGGTAAAGGCTTCTTTGTGTATAAGTCAGGATAGCGGTTGCCCTTGGATGCGGTGAGGTAGTGACTAAGAAGGACAATGAGGGGGCATTGTGGGGAGCTGGGGATGTGGTGTTTCCAGGTGTCGCCTACGTCCTGGTTTCATTTTGTGAAAACATCATGGAACTGGGCCCTTTATTGTATGTGCATTTTGCTATGTGTATGTCAAACCACAATAAGTCATTTACTATGAATGAATGAATGAATGAATGAATGCATAAGAATCTAGCAGAAAACAAAACAGCAAGAGAAGAAGATAGTTAGGAAGTTGTGCTTGTCTTCTAGTTTAAAGAGAATGGTGGCCAGGCCCTGGGTGTACGCCGAGTGGATTGAAGAACTGCCTAGAATGTAGCATGCCACAATCTGATGGACATGAGAAAAACGGCGATTAGGAGTCCAGCGTAACTCCCAAGTTTCTCTCTGGGGTGAGGGATCAGACTGACCAAAAGAAGGGACGCTCCCATTTTAGAGAACCCCTTTCGTGCTTCACATCTATCCAACTTGCCTGCAACTTTACACAGAATCAGCCAACTTTACACAGAATCACTGCATCGCCAACCAACATCCAGAGACTTCCTTTGTGTTGGGTCAGCGGGGTCTGTCTTCTTTCCTGAAACACAATGGTGGTGAAGTAACGTTCCCTTATGGATGTATCTCCGTGACTTCACTGATCACGGACCGCAGTGAGGCCACCAGGTTTAATGAGATCTCAGCATGAGCTGCCAGAACATTATCTAGGAGAAGCCCAATTTCCTAAGTGAGCCGAACCGCCAGGCAACATGGCATCCATTCGTATTTCTTCCCCTGTCTTTAAAAACCCCGTCATGCTCCCTTACCCGTCCCCATCTGGTAAATAATTTGGACGGTAAAGTTTTAAAGTTGGAATGGAGGCTTATAAAGGACGACAGGAAATCAAAACCTCCTCCGTTTCATGGTTTGTGATGACTTATTGCTCGTGGTTTTGAGTTTAGAGAGAGTTCTTCTTTTTTAATTAATTTTTAATAGCATCTGCTGTTATTGTTTTTCCTAGATTGAGAAAAACTGTACAAAGATCCAAGCTCAGCCTCTCACTTAATTGTCTTCTTTATGGGGAGGAATAAATGAGTTTAGAGTCGACGTGCCGTGGGCATCCAAGCTCTGCTGCTCAGTGCACTTTGAGTCTGAGGCACTTAAATCACAAAACCCTGGGGGCCCTGGACTTATCTTCTTTATCTGTTGTAAAGGGCTGAACAGACTGTGGGTATTCAACAAGTCATAAATAACGCTATATTATATATCAATAGCATGTGCAGGCTGGTTGGGAAAAGCCGATTCTGATAAAATCAAGGCCCGACCATCACCCAAGCCTTGGATTGCCTCCAAATGTGACCTCGTGGGAAGACTTTTGAAAATCGAGAAGAGGGATGTGCAGGTTGCTTCGCATTTCCTCCAAGGATGCCCCTTGGAGGAGAAAGGGATGGGTTTTCTGCAGCAGCAGAAGGATCTTATTTTTCTTTCTGAACAAGTGCCTTTGGTTCCCCGGGTTTGATACTTGACTGGCTTTCAATTCATCTCTGTTGACTAAATAATAATAAGAGCTAACATCTGTGAAGTGCTTTTCCCATATCAAGAACTGTGGCCATGCTTTACATAGAGCATCTCGGCCATCACAGCCACACTGTGGGGTGGGTTCTGTCACCAACCCCATTTTACAGATGGGAAAATGAAGGTTCAGAGAGGTTCAGTCGCTTTCTCAAGGTCGCTCAGCTAGCCAGTGATAGAGCAGGATTTTCACCCTGGCTCAGAATTGCTCTGTAGTACTATTTCTCTAAATCACATGCCTGATTGGTCAAATATGCTAACCTTTGTGCCTGAGTTTAGAGAAAAAAAGAAGGGAATTGTTGAGGCTCAAGAGAAAAAAACAACAACTTTCCAAATGATTCTTGAGTGGTTCAGCCTCAGAGGAAGTGGTGGATCTGCATATGTCTCCGTTGATTTGCCCTGAATATAACCAACCCCTTAAGGTCACAGAAACTTGGAATCAGGCATTGAAAAGAACAGCAGAAATCATTGAGCTCAACCAACCTTTTGTCCAACAGAAGACCCCCTTCCATGGATCAGTGCAATATCTGCTTACATAACTCCACGAATGGGAGGCTCACCACCTCAAGTACCTTCAGTGGTCCTCAGGGGCAGGACGCCTTTTCCTCACCTTTAGACACAAACAAGAAATCAGTGTCTGATTCCTGGTGCTTCACAGGAAAGACAGAGCCATCGGCCTAAGTGAACACTCTGCTGGGTTTGTTCCCTGGAAAGACAAAATGATACCAGAACTCACTGAGGCTCCCTGCCAGCCCAAATCTTTTCTACACCCAGCTCCGTAATCACCAAATTTACAAAGGCAAAACAAGACGGCAGTGTGCCATGGTGCATTCTGGAAAGGAGGAAAAACATCTTCAGCGTTCCAAGGAGATACCCAGGCAACCTCTAAACTTCTTCCTCTCCTTTGGTCACCTTTCAATGGCCCATGAGTATCTCTCTGTTTCTCTGAACACTCTGGAGTTCTGGTAGGACCTCTCCCAAGGCCATCGTCCGAAGTGTCAGCCTACCCTACTTCACTTCTACGCACACCCAGACCCCTGCACACCCGCTTTGTACCTGTAATGCTTGCTACAGTGAAGCTGTAGTGGTGACAGTTATTGTCCTTGGAGCCAGAGACACCCGTGCTTGCATCCCACATGTATGGCTTACTCGCTGTGTGGCCTGGGACAAACATCTTCGCCATGCTGAGCCTCGGTTTCTCCATTCCTCAAACGGCCTCATTCTCTTGACAGCACGTGTAAAGGAAAGAGTGTCTAGTCCCTGGCATGTAAAAAAGGCTCAGGAAATACTAGCTGTTTGCTGTGGGAACAGTTCATTGTTTTGCTGCTGTGGTGAGGGAATGCTTTGGTGTGAACCAGCCCCAAGGGAGCTGAGTGCTCCGTGCTGCATGATTCAACTGAAAATGAAACTTCCTCCCTTCCAGGCGGCCCGGCTTCAGCCTGATGTCTGTATCCTCCTCAAGCCCAATTGGATCGTTTGACCCTAGGGCACCCGTCCCGTAAGTGGCTGAGCCAAAGTTCTAACTCTAGTCCATCCATGTGATGCCCAGATCCATGCCTTTCTGACTTAAGCCAGGACCAAAAAGAAAAAAAAAAAAAAGAAAAAAAAAGAAGTCTGCATCTCCAGTATACACAGGCATTGCAGCTGCAGAAAGATAGAAAGATGCACAAAGTGGGTCTCACCTCATTTATTCTCCCCAGCCATTGGAAGGGGTGTATTGTTTGCAAGATCCAAATTCTGAAGGGGATATCACTCCTACAAGCAAAGGACTGAGGCGACTGTCCAACAGAGCATTCAACTCTGGGCCTTCTTTTCACCTGGCACAGATGTGCCCTTTGCAAAAAGTCAAGCTAACCACGGTACCTGTCCAGGTCTTTTGAATTCTAGCTCAGGCTCAAGCTGACAACCCTCATCCTTAACAAGCTCTGCAAACATAGTGCAGCTCTACCGCTTACTAGGTCAGAACTATTTGTTTGTTCACTAGTCTTAATGTGCTTCTCCCCACTCGGACGTCAGTTCCCAGTCAGTGGGAGTCTGTGTGTCTCCTTCATTGCCAGTTCCCCGAGCTTGGGACTGCCCGGTGCACACGAAGTGCTGAATAGATATTTGAATGCATAGATGAATGGCTGAGCAAGCCTCAGTTGAGTCACCTGTCTCTGCTGCGTGGCTGCTGCAAAGATTAAATAGGAACACCTACGTATGCAAAAGCGTTTAGTAGGGGGTCTGGCATATTGTAAGCATTTGTTAAATGGCTGCTATTTAAAATAGACATCAACGAACTAATGGATAAAGAAAATGTGATATATATCATATATATATCAGGGGTGCCAAAAAAGTGTATACAAGTGGACACTTGGGTCAACATTGCTCAAGCAGTAGTTCACCGTAATCAGAAGTGTCTGGACGCTGATGGGAACCACTTTGAGCACCTCTTGTCATTGCAGAAGTCAAACATGACTAGTATTCATCTTTTGTTATTGGTATATGGTGAGAATTACAATTTTAATACAGTTTTCCAGTCTTAAAATGTGTATACATTTTTTGGCACCCTCTGTATCCCATCATGATGATATAACACACAGTGGAATATTATTCAGCCATTAAAAAGAAGGAAATTCTGCCTTTTGTAACAACATGGATGAACCTTGAGGGCATGATGCCAAGTGAGATAAGTCAGACAGAGAAAAGGCGAATACTGTATGATCTCACTTATATGTGGAATCTAAAAAAGCCAAACTCACAGAAATAGAGTAGGATGGTGATCACCAGTGGCTGTGGGCAGGGGGAAAGGGGACACGTTGGTCACAGGGTACAAGCTCCCAGCTCTAAGATGAGTAACTTCTTGGGATCCAATGTACAGCACGGCGATTATAATTAACAATATACTTGCAAGTGAAGAGGGTAGATCTTAAATGTTACCACCATACATACAAAAAGGTAACTGTGTGAGGGAACGGAGGCGCTAATTAACCTTATGGTGACCATCATTTTGCAACATATCAGATCACACTGTACACCTTAAACTTACATATGTTGTCTGTCAATATCTCAATAAAGCTAGGCAACAAGAAAATGAAGAGATGGAGGAGAGGGGTTGTCACTTCGAGGGGTAAAAAATATAACTAGTGCACTGTGTTGTACACCTGAAACTAAGTTTTAAAAAAATAAATTAAATTAAAATTTAAAAAAAAGAAAATGAAATGAAATTGACACACACACACACACACACACACACACACACACAAGAAACTGACCCAGAGCACTCAGATGGCCACATACATATAGTCATCAGACAAATATAGACAGAAAGACAGACACGCAGACACATGCACAGACCCCTCCGCCACACACACACACACAGACACACACACACACACACACAAAAGACACACAGGAAGCAACAGGAACCCATCACAGCTATGGCCCTGTTCCCTCCGGCCCTCGGCACCCCAGCGCCTCACCCCTTGCCTGCAGCCCCCCACAACCCCTGTGTCCGGAAAGTTGGGGCGGCCAGGCAGTGTGATTGGCTAAGCCCCCTTCCGTGGTTTTCTTTTTTTTTTTTTTTTTCCAAGTGCGGTTTTGAAGCGACATGGGGAGTAATGAGAGGAAATAATTCTGTTCATTGTTGAACAACCGAAGTACACCGTGGCAATGTGTATAACAGATGTGTGTGCAGGGAGAGGATTTCTACACGAGTGTGTGCTCGGGTCTCTCTCCGAAGATGGGGAATTCAAATCGGCATTTTTATTTATTTATTTATTTATTTTTAAGGGGAAGGAAAGCAGAGGAGAGCTGGAACCCACTCTGGGGCTGTGTTAAGTTGGACAGCCCCCCCGAAGCGTGGAATACAGCTCTGCCTGCAGCCTCGCTTCTCCCCAAGAAGGATCATGGGATGCGGGCTGATGGTAATTCCTTGAATTTATATATTATCACAGAGTCAGGTTTCCTCTCTCCTTACCCCCAAACAAATATAAAAACTAAAAATGTGGGCAAAACGAAATTCACTTCACAGAGTCATCCAGATGAAACCAAGACCCTGGCCACCTCTGACTCATAAATGTGATATCAGAACTGCCCTGTCTTCTAGTAAAATCCACGCCATGTCTCCCTTTAGTGAAAAAGGCCACCCGCACTCACTGCTGCCCTTACTGCTGGATTGAACATCTGATGTTTCGGTCAAGGATGCTTTATCTTATCTCAGACCTCACTAAAGAGGTTTCTGCCAGGGGCCAAGGTCATGTGCTTTGTCCCTTGAGAAGCCAGCAGCTTCCTCAGGTCCACAGGCATAAGCTTAACCAAAGATCACAACTGGCTATGTGGTAAGCTGGATCCAGGCTGCAGACCTGTTTTGTTTGGCTCACAGCGTGTTGGCTCAGACGATATGTTCTTAAAATTTTGCATCATCTGCCAACGTTTAAAAATCAGAAGCTTTCACATAAAAATTCCAGTTTTTCAGCTTTTCGTGAAAACTTGAAAGTCCTGGCAACCCTCAGCCTACATTCCTACAAGGTCATAATCAGCTAGTGCTGAGGGGCAGGTGGTCCCTGCAGACAGGACTCTGTGTTTTGCCACAGGCCCCACCACTCCCTATCGCTCCTTACCCTGTGTCTCCCAGTTGGTGGCCCTTTATCTTTGAGCTCCCACTGTTGTTTAACTTCTAGAAGAATGAAAGGAACAGTAAAACACACCTGGTACCCATGTCCCCTTCAAAAGCAGAGAAACAAAGGGTCATGATGGCATAATAACGAACTAAAAACTTAACGCTTACTTGGGATATTCTAAATTCATCACATGACTGAATTCATTTAATCCTCACAACAACTCGCTCAGAGTTTGAAAGTGGGTGCTATTTTATTATTGTTGTTGTCTTCCCGTTTTAGAGACTAGGAAACTAAGCCACAGAGAGATGAAGGCAGACAAAGGAGGCCATGCTTTTTTAAGAACGCGGGATGTATTTCTCTGTGGAAACGAAACCTTCCCTATACCATGGTAAGTGTCTTCCACGTGTCCCCACAGATCCAGTCTCCGCTCTTCCTGACCCTACTCTCTGCCACTGGACAGTGATCCGTATGGGTCTGTACGGGTCCCTTCTTCACCTTTAAGTTGGGCTTGGCCAAGAGGAGACATGGGGAAGTAAGGTGAGTGGAGAAAAGCTGGGATATATATTTCCTGGCTCCCTCCCTGTGGGGTCACTGAGTCTGCAGCGTGGCTGAGCCCTTCAGCACAAGGTCAGAGCTCCTGTCCAGAGCCTCTGCATAGAACTGGCCTCTTCAGTAACCTCTCCTTCAGGCTAGGGGCGATGAGTGCTTCCCAGTATTACTGGCCTCAGGGGACCACGCTATTCCTCTTGATTTCCCTCTACCCCATTAGTTCCCTTCTATCCTTCCCAGACACCTGTAAACAGCCCCTTGAGTAACCCCCCCCATCAAATGGCCCACTTGGAGAGTACCACCTGTTTTCCGCCAGGATCCCACAGGATGAATACACTTTTTATCAGCTTCATTCATTTGTGCTACCCGCCTGGTCCTAGGAGACAGCTGAGTTTGCTACCCCGGAGCTAAACTTACATTTGATACAGCACCCAAGAGGAGTCCCATCAGCTTCTCTGTGATTCTCAAGACACTTTTTCTTCTACCGCTGGCATGAATAAGACCATCTTTCACACTAGCGATGTCCAGAAGCACGGCCCTTGGGTGGAGAGGCGGTAATAGGAGTCAGGAATCCTGGATTCTAGGCAGGGTGCCCCCTTTCAGAAACATAGCCGCTCTGCAGAAGCAGAGAGAAAGCCAAGCAGCCAGCTGGGCCCTCATCAAACGCGATCCTGCAAAGTATTATGGCCACAGTCTGGGTCTTTCCAAACCCTGCCCAGGGAGGAAGGTGGCAACTTGCCCAGATTTTAGTCTTTCTATTCTGTTTCCTTGTTCAACACCCATCTCCACCTCCCCTCAAATCCCCCATCACACCCCACCCCCCAAAAAAAATTTTTTTGCAGTTGTGTGCCTCTATGGCATAAATGTTTGTTTCTCAAGCAAACTTAATTTAAACACTCTCTATGTGGGAAAGGAATGCCTCTTTTAACAGAAAAATCCATCAATGTTGTTAATAAACAATGTACATGTGATTTAGCATCACTGGGCCCTACAAGTCCCACCAGGTCACTTGGCACTTCTATAGAAATGTTTCTGGACAAGCCCAGCGCCTCTGGCCAGGCCTCACCCACCCCTCTCTGGGAGTTAAATTAATCACATCATCAAGCTGTGGATGAGATCAGAATTGTGCAAAAGGCCCCGTGGAAACGAAAACCTTCCTTCAGCCAGAAGCAGAACATGATGGCTAAGGGCCTTCTCACAGGGAAACCCTGACCTGGGGCCTGGACTGCAGAGGCCAAGAGAGAGACGACTGGCTCTCGGAGGGCCACCGTCCAGTGGGCCACCACACACTCAAAACCCTACTTTAATGAGATTTTCAAAGCGCAGGGCAATTCTAGCCCCAGTGATGACCACAGCGATTTAATCCCCCAGCTCTGGCATGGGGTAAGCAGACGCTGGAGAAAGGGTGATGCAGGCAAATGCATAGAGACGAGAAGGCCAATATGCCCAAACAGCAAGTTCCATGTTGCTGATGGTCAGGCATTCCAGAGTTTAGGCCCATTCATCCACCCACGTTAGAACAAACCCCCCCGAGGGTAAGAATCCTCTTGTTTTGTTCATGATTATAGAGCTTGACACATAGTAGCTGCTCAACAAATATTTGTTAAATGAGATGCTAAAGGAGTTAAACACTGGACGGAACACAGACCCAGCTCTCCAGGTGCTCACAGACGGAGGGAGGGGGTTACACGTAAGGAAACGGACGGTTGTCATACAATGTGATAAACACGAAGATATGGGAGCGGCTAAGGCGGCGTCTTGGGGAATCACGTAAGAACCCTGGAGAGAGTGACATCTCAGCTGAGACCTGAAGGGCAAGCTAGAGTCAACCCGGGGAAGGGGGGACAGGAGTGGACACTCAGGGAAATGGGAACAGCATATGCAAAGGCTTGGAGGTGAGAAAAAGCATGTTAGGATGGGATCACTGGAGACAGCTGACAGGGGGTGTGTCACAGAGAAAGGTCACCCATCAAGCTAGAACACAATGATAGATAGATGATAGATAGATAGATAGATAGATGATAGATAAATGATAGATAGATAGATAGATAGATAGATAGATAGATAGATAGATAGATAGACAGACCAAGACTGACAATAAAAGTTCAATCACTATTGAGAGGTCAACCCCAGTAACCAAATCTAGAGAAGTCACCCAGGCCCCCAGGCGTTCTCTCTTTAAATAAAGACATGTCATCTTTATTAATTATTTGCGATGGACCAGCCACTGTGCTTTGCAGATGTTTAGCTTTCAGCCCTCATATTTGGATACCACTTTTCTCCTTGGTGGACAGATGAAAAAACTGAGGCTCTAAAGTGAGTCCCCTTCAGACAGGGTTCACAAGCAAGAGAGGCACCTTGTAGTCAGACAGGACGGAAGAAAGGGACTAAGGAAGCTGGGGAGGGACGCGGGCCACTTTATCTACATCCACAGATTCCAGGCTCATCAAAGCCAACGGGAAGCCTGGGATGGCCCCAGCTCACAGGTAATTAAGGTGGAATGAAGGTAGGGGGGGATGAAACAATGGGGCGCATTCTCCACCACTTGGGGCATGGTGGTTGCCATGGAGACCGATCAACGTGATGTGACCAGAGATCAAAGCCTCCCCACGATTTTCTCCTCCCAGGGAGCTGAAGGATCAACCACTGGATCCAGGAGCTACTGGAGAACCAGAGAACACAGCTAGCTGTCCTGGGGGAAGGAGAGACCATTTCTTGGCATCTGCTTCTGACGCTGGGTCCTAAAGATGTGGGAGTCTCTGTGTCCTTGATTATTTCTAATTACCTTTCATTTCCTTTGCACCAAACTTGTTGTCCAAAACTCAAATAATAGATACCAACCAGATATGCATGGAAAGGGAAATTCTCTTCCTCCTAACGGAAGCCCCTGATAACTGGCTCTTTCTAAAAAGACACACCAGACATTGAAAGCCTCGGTGGTTCCTTGAGAGGAGAACTGGATGTCTCTAAACAGGGGGAGGAGAAGTCTCCACTGTACATGATTTTATACTTTCTGATTTATGTTTTAATTAATATATATATATGTATATAAACTGCAAGTAAAAATAATAAATAGGAATCTAATTTTTTTAACTAAAATAATAGACATGAAATGTACCCATCTCTTCAATATGTGGTTATGTCTCTTACAGATATCTCTGTGCATATAGACACATAACTATGGACCGAAGATAATTGTTCAACAATGGGTCCATTTCATCTATTGCTTTTCCTTAAAGGAGAGGATTGAAAGGTTGCTGTTCTAATTTTATGCTTCCGCCTGTGTCATCCCAAAGCAGGACAGCTCCTGGGGAGGTCAACATGAGGCCAACTCAGATCTTGAACATTTGGACCACTGAGTCAGGCAAGCCCATAATCTGATCAACAGATGGAAGCGCTGTTTAATCATTCTCCCCGGACCCGCCCCACACTCTCCCCTTTACCATCATGGCGACTCAGTCTACATCTCCACGTCCTTATCTCTTGAACAGGCTTCATGGTGTCTATCTCATAGCATATTCCTTAAGGAGTAAATGAAAAAAAATCCGTGTACACCAGCCTGCTGCCTGGCGTAGCAGACCTAAGTGCCCAGAACATGATCGCTATTAGGTCATTATTATTATCACGTGATGGTTTCCTCTAGGGTGACTATTCACTAAGCCCGGTCTCCTGCACCCACTCACCCAATGCGTGCTCACTGTGTGCCTAGCCTGTGCCCAGCTGGGGTCCACCCTGGGCAGAGAAGAAGGCACCCAGCAAAGGGAAAACTCGAGCCAGCATTGGCTCAGGATTTCACTTTACGCCTCTGATCTGGGCCTGGCCTAAATCACCACAGGCCCTTCCAAAAAGAAAAGAAGAAAAAAAAATACTTACCTAGAGTTCAAAGTCACTGATGTGCCTCCAGAACATTAGGACATGGTGTTTATTTCCAGGGGTTCTGGGAGATGTGCCCAAACAGGGATGTTTCAAGAGAAACTTTAAGGCAGGGCCAGGAAGGACGTCCAGAGGCATTCTGTGCATGCCCACTTCTAAACTCACGGACCACCATGTGGGTCCAGGCTTAAGTTAAATTCAAATAATAATAGAAGTAATCATGATAATGGTATCAGCTAGTATTTATGAAGGGCTTGTGACGTGCCAGGCTCTGTACAAGGGCTTTCCATGCATCACCTCATTTCATCTTCACAATAACCCAAGTGTTAAGATTCATAGTATACAGATGAGCCACCCGAGGCTCAGAGAGGTTAAGAGGCTTGCCCAAGGTCACACAGCTGATCAACAGCCAGACCAGGACTCTGACTGTAAAGTTCATGTTCTGGAGATCTCCTCCACCCACTTGGGGAGGTTTGGGACTTCCCTGGGAGACACCCAAAACTGTGGCTTCCTTCTCTGTGCCCCTACCAAGGCCACCTCACACAGCATTTACAGAGACAGGAGAAGACCAGAAAGCCAACACAGAAGGCTTAGTGGTCAGCTCCCCTCCGGGTGTGCCCTGGGACTGTGCACACAGCCTACAGGAGAGGGGGGTGCTGAAACCTGAATCATTTAGCACACAGCCCCGGAAGACAATGGTTGACATTGTACGCTGAAGCGGCTGAACCTGAGAACCCTGGGGACCTGGCCACAGCTCTCTAATCAGATCTGAAAGCCGCATTCCTGCAGGTCCCTCAGGTGGCTGCGAATTCCTCTGGCTTATTAAGCCAGGTACAACTCGTCTTTTTGATATAAAAACAATGGGCTATGTGCCGGGCCGGGCTGAGACCTAACAGAAAATAAAAAGTCAGCAACACAAAGCCTATCACCTCCAACGCACATCTGGAAAGCATTTTCTATTGATATAAAAATGGATGTGTGGATAATGCGTAAGTGTATTTACGAATCTGGTGTATTAATCACCAAGGCCACAGCGAGAAGGGCCATTCTTACCCCAATTCCAGCCCCCACGATGAGCTTTCGGGTAACTCTGGGGGTGAGTTATCCAAACCGAGGCCAAATACTGGGTGACACACACCCTCTTCTCCACCAATCTTGTCTCCAAACCCAACTAGGCTGTTTACTGACTAGCTTTCTCAGATGTATCTACTCCATAGATACCTGCGGATGAGGTCTGCTGATACCAGCCACTTCTAATGAAAAGCTCTGACTTGACTGAAAGCCCAGTTTCTTGGAAAACTGCATTTTGTAAGAGAGCTGGTTGGTTCGCATGGCTTCATTAAGACAGGAGTTAGCACAAGGAGAGAGTGGTAGGAGAGACAGGGGTTGGGCTCTGAAGTGGCGCGTACGAAGGTATTTCACTGAGGTTTGCAGGGTCTGGTCTCCCAGCCCAGCCCTCTGTTTAAATAATGTTACGTCCAACCTTTGTTGGACAGATGAAGCTTCACCTGAAAAAATGGTGCGATGTCGGGGATGGTCTTCAAATACTGGGCGATGTCGGAGAAATTCAGTTAGGTAGGTGCAGGCCATCCCCAGGAAGGGCTTTCAGCATTGGAATTTAGTGGAATTACGTGGCATATGCAATTCTCCATTAGCAGACTCTGGGTTTGGAAGCAAGAGGGTTGATGTGACTATTGTGAGGGTGCCTGACATTTACTTCGGGAGAGTAGTAGGGGCGAGAGGAGGTACAGACCTGAAAGAGATGGGAAGTCATTCTTCAGAATAATAAACCAATGGACATTGCAAGGCTATGTAACCTACCATCATGTTAAGATACCATGAACAAAGCAAACCCATGGTCACAAAGACAGATACGGATTCTTTTTCTTTCTTTTTTTTTTTTTATTAAAGATTTTTATTGGGGAATTGGAGGGATGGGAAGAGTGCTGGGGAATTGGGGGAAGGGGAACAGACAAGTTGCTGTCGTTTTGTTCTTCAGTCTAGTTGTGGAGGACGTTGCTTCACTGGCCCAAGTTGGCACCATCATTGCGCTCTTCCTGGGGGAGGCAGATCAGTCGCCGGCTTCTGGACGGCAGCTCACTGCGGCTGCTGGCCGCTCATGCTGGCTGCTGGCTACACACGGTAGCCCATGGCAACCCACTGCAGCAGGGGCTGCAGCCTACGCCGTCACTGGCGACTCCCAGCAGCCCAGCTCCAGGTTGAGCTGTTGTTCAGCATCTTAGCTGTGGAGGGCAGTGTCACTGGCCCTCACATGTGGGATCCTAACCAGGGCCCTCTGACATCCCAAGCCAGTTCTTAACCATCGCGCCACTCGGCCGGCCCAGATACGGATTCTTTAATCAAGCTGCTTCTCACTTGAGCAGCTTTGTTTGGTGTGTTCTAGGGTAAAGAGAAGCTAGGAGCTGTTTATCTAAGAAAGGTTAGATATTGCATCAGTCAGGATGGGCCAGGTTATGCTGCAGTAACAAACAATCCAAATATACCTATGGATTAAATCAAGCAAAGTTTCGTTCTTGCTTTATCTGTGTTTTCTTTTGGAAACAGCTGGAAACTCCAGCATCATCCACAGTCCGGGACCCAGGCTGAGACAGAAAGTTAGAAGTAAGAAATCACTACCAAAAACATTGTGGGTCCCTATAGCAAAAAGAAATAGAGAGTGCCATCATACAGAACAGCTCGGAAAGCTTCTATCTAGAAATAATACACATCACATTCACTTGCTTTTCAATGGCCAACGCAAGTCACCTGGCCACTTTAAGGGACTAGGAATGCATTTTACCATGTGCCCAAGAGGAGGGAGATTGAGAAGTACTTCCTGGAAAACACTAATTAAAACATACACACACACACACACACACGCACACACGCACACGCACGCGCACACGCACACGCTGATTCAAGATTTTTCTAAAGGATTCCATGTAAAGGGAGGCCTAACAAGGGGAGTTTCTACGACATGTCATGGAAACCGTGGGCAGGACACTCAGCAGGCCTCGGGGAATGCTGGAGAATCAGTGTCGAGTTTAGGTAAGTAAAAGAAAGCTGCTAGGAGCACATGTGTACAAGTCTATGAACATACGCTTTCATCTCACTCAGGTAAATAACCTAAAAGGAGAATGACTGGATCATAAGGTAGGCGTATGCTTAACTTGTGAAGAAACTCTTAACCTGTTTTTCAAAGTGGTTGGTCCATTTTGCGTTCCCCCCAGCAGCCTAGGAGAGTTCCAGTTTCTCCATATCCTCACCAACACTTGCTGTGGTTAGTACTTTTTATTCTTTCCACTTTTTTTTCTTTTTTTTTTAATTTTATTGGGGAACAGCCATGGTCCTTGGTTACACATTGCTTTCATGCCACAATGGCATAGTTGACTCTTTTAGGGAGGGCGCAGCTCACAGTGGCTCATGCAGGGATTGAACCGGCAACCTTGGTGTTATCAGCACCACGCTCTAACCAACTGAGCTAACCGGTCACCCCTACTCATTCCAATATAAAGAGTCAAGATACAGCTGGTGGTGCAGGGTGGGGGGAGGGGGCACTACAGCTGCCATCCCAGAGGCAAAGAGTCACAGTGAGTGGGAGGGCTAAGGATCAGTTGAATTTAGGGAGACCTAACTTGTATAACAGGGCAACACTAGCTACTGTAACGAATAAGCTGAAAATTTTGAGTGGCTTAACACAATGGAAATTTCTTTTTTGTGCTCACATAAAAGTCCAGTATCAGCATTCCTCCACGTGAGATTCAGAGACCCAGGCATGTCCCATCCTGTGGGTCTACCACCCCTCAGGACCTCAGCGTCCTCCGCAGTATGACAGAGGAGAAGTGAGCATGAAGCCCCACTGCTTTTTTAAAGTCTCTGGCCCAGGAATGACACACATCTGCTCACATTGCACGGGTAGGACCCAGTCATGTGACCCTACAGGGTTGCAGGGGGGTTGGGAGGAGAGGGCCAGGAACTATTGATCCTGCCTCCAAGTGATAATCACCTCCAAGCGACAGCTCCTCGGTCAGGAAACAGCAAGAGGTCTCAGATTTCTGTTGGACATCTGGCCACCTCTACCATACCCTACCCAGCCTTATCTAGCCATTGCAAGCACTGATGCTGACCCCAGCCCCAGAGGGACCAGAGAACAACCGCTCTTCCCGACTTCCTGATCCCCAGAAGCTGAGCTCGCCCAGGTTCAGCTGGGATGCTGCAAATTGCTGGCATAGCTTTCCCATTACTGGAGTCTAAGGGCTGCCCAGCCACTTCCTGTCGGCTCCCCCAAGACCTCTCAGTTCTCCCAAACAACTCTAGGGGCTTAACCACAACAATTTTACTACTCTTGACGGAACTGGCTCTCAGGGCCAAAACATTGTGTTAGCATCCTCTGTTCACAGGCGAGTGGGTGGGTTTACGTCAAGTCCCTACAAGGCTGGGAATGAGTTCATGTTTTGGTAAGAGCACTTGGGGGGGGGGGGGGGGGAGAAATCCTTCCAGAGGCAGAAATGTTCACATCCCCTGAACACGCGAAGTTGACTAATAACAAAAATATGGCCCTGCACTGCGCTGAACACTCAGTGTGCACCTTTGATTATGTCTCACGACAAGGCTGCAACATTCAGCCAATTTCACAGATAGGGAACACTGACAAAGCACAGTAAACGGACTTTTCCACATGGTCACTTGACCATTAGCAGAATGAGGATTTGACCCAAAGCCATCTCTTGCCCCTCTGCACTGTGGTTCTTTGTCTTAATAACCAGACGTCCCGGGCACTTTCTCAGCCAGCTCTGAGGACAACACCATATTCTCTGTTTGCCTATGACCTTGTCAGGACCTCTGGGAAACATGATGTCCTGCCTCTTCCATCTGTCTGGTCAATAATTCACCTGGAAGTTGGAGGGTGAAACCAAGAGTGGCCTCAGCCCAAGCAGTTGAAGCAGGTATAGCACAGGGATGAACTGAAACTATCTCGGTGGATAACTCTAAGCGTTTCAAGGGCATGATGTATCCCCTTCTGGATCCTGAAAGAGCCCCAAGACAGCATCCTAGATGGAAGAAGACTGGGACCCATAGGACCACCACTGGCCTGACCCAAAGGATCCCCCCCCAGAGAAGGGACATCCTGAAGACAAGCCATCAGAAATTCACTGACAGGGCCGGCGAGTGGCACGTTGGTTAGGAGTTGGCTTGGGATGCCAGCTCTGAGCAGCAGGACCCCGGTTCAGATCCCACATGAAAGCCAGTGACACTGCGCCCTCTACAGCTAAGATGGTGAACAACAGCTTGACCTGGAGTAGGGCTGCCATGAGTCACCAGTGATGGCGTAGGCTGCAGTGGGGCTGGCCGGCAGCAGGCATGAACTTTCGTGAGCTGCCATGAGCTGCTGTGAGCAGCCGTTCAGAGGCCAGTGACTGATCTGGCTCACCCAGGAACAGCGCAATGATAATACCAACATGGGCCAGTGAAGCAACATCCTCCACAACTAGACTGAAGAACAAAAGGGCAGCAACTTGTCTGTTCCCCTTCCCCAATTCCCCAATGCTGTTCCCCTCCCCCAATTCCCCAATAAAGTCTTTAAAAATAAAAATAAAAAAAGAAATTCACTGACAGATGCCGTCCTTGTGTATATCTCCCTCTGAGGATGTGCACTGACTCTTCAGAAACTCCAGGAGGAGTCAAAGGAAAATATTCTGATGCCTCATTTGATTATTGTCCAAGTCCATTTGAGAGTAAGGTCCATGGATTTCAAGAACTGTATCTATTTGGTGGTCCCCCACTAGCCTATATGTTGTCTTCAAGAGCAGATGCTTGGGTGGCCAGGTGGCTCAGTTGGTTAGAGCAGGTGCTCTGAACAACAAGGTTGCGGGTTTGACTCTCACATAGGATGGTGGGCTGTGCCTCCCGCAGCTAGATTAAAAACGGTGACTGGACTTGGGAGCTGAGCTTGCGCCCTCCACAACTAGACTGAAGGACAACAACTTGACTTGGAGCTGATGGGTCCTGGAAAAAACACACTGTTCCCCAATAAAAAAATATTTTTAATAATTTTTTTAAAACTTCATAAAAAAAAGAGTAGGTGCTTAATTAATGTAGATTGGGTGAAAAAAAAATATATTCACTGCATGAGTGAACCAAGCCGCCAGATGGAGACACAGCTAGATGGAGAGTTGTAGTAATTGCCACCTGGTTTCGAGGACCTATCATGTGACACACACTATGTCCTACGCTGTTACATGCACGAGTTCATTTACTACTCCGACCACTGTGAAGTAGGTACTATTATTGAATCTACTTTACAACTGAAGAAACTGATGTGATCTAGCTGGTAGAGTGACGTGCTCAAGCTCACGCAGCTAGTCAGTGGCAGAACTTGCTACGACCGGAACGCAAAGCTGTTGATACCCCAACTGGGAGGGTTAAGTTGGACAATGCATTTGAAACACACAGAGCATCGTCTAATACAGGGTATTTATAGAAGTGTTTTTATTGTTCTTTTTTATTCGACAGATGGGAAACCAAGACCCAACTTGACACATGCCAAGTTAGTAACAGAACTGAAAACTCAGGTCTCTCCCAACTTTCGGTCCAAAGCATATGAAAAAATGTTGGCCTGGAGAGAATATCTGTAAGAATTTTTAATTCCCTCGAGTACCCAGCAATATTATTCACATAAGCAGTTAACCTCTTTGATGGCCTTTCTCCAAGAGAGTAGAATGTTCGTGCTATGGGAAATCAGATATGTACATTTTGCTGGAGAGGAGATAAAGGAAGAGGCAGAGCGTAGGAGTCAGCAGTATGGAGGGATTCTGATTACCCGGCAGAACAAAAGCCAGTCCTTCATTTATTTCCTACTTCGCCATGGCCCACGTTGGGAAAGAGTCCATTTCTTCTGACTTTTTGTCAAGTTTACGCGTAAGCCTCAACTTAGACCTGAAACACTAGAAGAACGATGAGTCCAATGGGTTCCCTTTCTTTGCAGTCTCCCAAGTGCACTGCTCCCAGAGTCCCCTGGAAATGCGAGAAAGCCATCCTCTAAGACCATCTATACCATTTCCATCTGACTCCATCCGCCCCTCTGCCCACCAACAGGGAAACGGGAGGCCTCCCGGCCAGAAACTCAGACGATGCCAGGGCAATTCTGGCACCACTCACGGCTCGCTCTGTGGTCCTGAGAAAATGACGGAACTCCCCAGCACATTCATTTCCCTATTGCCAGAACAGAGACAATAAAATCCACTTCCCAGAGAGCCAGGGGAATTAATTACTTGAGCTTTTGAAGATGAAATGTGTGAAGTGTTCACTTTTTCCCTTCCTTGCCCTCAGGTTTTCCTAACAAGAACAAGAAGTCACTGAGTGCCAACTCCGCGGCTTGCATGGAAAGTTCAGGACATTTCCTATGGGCACAAGGAGCATATTAACTCTTCCTTGAGTTTCAGCCTGTGCAGCACTGGGATGCAATGAGACTGCAGAAACTCTCGCGGCTTGGCTGACATCCCTCGAATAGCAGGTTGGAAACTTGCATAGAGCTGCTTCCATATCTTTATTCGCTTATTTCCCAAATATTTCGCAGACACCTTCTATGTCAGGAATTCTTTGGGGCACTGGGAATACGGCAATAAACAAAACATGAAAAATCCCTTCGTTCAAGAATTTATATTCCGCTGGGAGGTTGCTGGGTGGGGGCACATCATAAATAAAAAGATGGCAATTAATGCATATCATATGTGAGATGGTGAAAAGTGCTAAGGAGAAAAATAAGAGAGTGGTAGGGAGGAGTTGCCATTTGATGAAAGGTGGACAAGGAAGATGACATTTGAGTAAACTCTTGGAGGGAGGGAGGGAAGGAGCCAGAGGGATACACGTAAGGGTGAAGTGTTCCAGGGAGAGGAACCGTCATGCATAAAGTTACTGAGGCAGGAGCTTATCTAGACCGGAGGGAGCAGGGCAGTCTGGCTAGAGTAGAAGAAACTTGAAGAAAAGTAGACGGAGGTGACAACAGGTTGGTAATGGGGGAGGTGAGCTGTTCAAGTCATGGAAGATCTGGTAGGTCATTCATACTTTGGCTTGTATCTGAGTGTAGTCCAAACCCACTGGAAGTGGATGGATGGATGGATGGATGGATGGATGGATGGATGGATGGACAGATGGATGGATGTGTTTGCCAGAGCAGTCAAGATCTTTGGTTGCAAACACCTGACCCTAACTGAGGCAGAAAAATAAATGTTTGGGATACTGGGTAACTCATAGGATCTACATGAAAGATTTGACCCCCCTTATAGAGTTGTGCTGGGTGTCTTCCATTTGGTCCTCCAGATCTACTCTTCACCCTTCTCCATCCTGCTCTGTGCCCAAGTGGCTGACCTATCTGGGCTAACTCAATGTTCTTTCTTGCTCTGGATGCATGGATTTGACAGAGCAATCAGAGCAGGAGATCAGAGGGAAGGAAGTTTGTGTTGACAAGGAAGGGTGTCCTGCCCTCTCCCTGCCAGGTCACCACAGGTGGACTGTGTTCCTCCACCTAAGGCTACAGCTGCTGTCAAGAGACCTTTCTTCTCCAGATTCGGAAAACTGCTCCCTCCCCTCACCCCTTCAGACCTTAGGGGAGTAACATGTTCAGTCCCAGTGTACCATTCCTTTTCCAAACACAGCCCACACTTTTTTAAATTGTTCTTTGTGAAACTCCCCTCAAGTTCCCAGGTTTTAATATAGCATCTGTTTGTTGCTGTTTCCTGCCCCTGTTGATTTATTCACCTTTGCGTATGCTCAGTGTTTGGCTCAGTGTCTGTTATGTTAGAGGAATGGATGGGCAAACGGTGGATAGATGGATGGATGGATGGATGGATGGATGGATGGATGGATGGATGGATGTTAGATGGATAAATGTTTTAAATGGATGGATGGATAAATGGATGCATGCATGGATGCATGGATTTGACAGAGCAATCAGGATTCTTAGTTCCAAACAACTAACTCCAATTGAGACAGAAGATAAATGTTCAAGATACTGTATCACTCATAGAATCTGCAAGAATCAGGGTACCTACAGGACAGAGTAGCAGGCTGGGTATTAGAAGGAGCTGATTGGGGGACCTAGACTCTGGGCTTGGCTTATGGCAAAGCCTGGAGCAAGTCCCTTAGCTTCTCTGGTGCCACGACTCCTCCCCTAGGGCAGAAAATATCAAGGTTAATAATGTAGCCACAAACCACAGGCTGGGGTAGAGCCTGTGATAATTAAGGTCTGCCTGATGCCAGGATGAAAGGTAGTCTATAAAAGGAGTAGTGCTATTAGGGGTGGGTAAGCTCCCGGCTTTAGGCAATGGGGAAGGCCTGGGGAATCCCTCTACATGAAAGTGTCGCTACTAAGGCAAGCTGTGATTAATCAGCACTGTCATTAGCCCTCCCATTACTAGCTTGCTGGGCCTTCACCAGGAGAACAGCTCATAAAAGCACCTTGCATTGAACCCTAAAGAAAACTGCATGTGCGTAACCCCAAACGGCCCCAGCTCCTGTCCACCATTCAGCTTCCTCTGGACGAGCAGTTGTACACCTACTATGTGCCAAGCCCTCCCCCATAGGGAATCTAATACACTCTTGTGGTAACGATGCTGAAAGTTCAGTGCTGTTGTCCCGTTCTTGACCTATACGTCAAGAAACTGAGGCCTTGGGTTAGGTAAGGTGACGGGTGAGGTGTGACAGAGCCAGAATTCAGAGGTCAAGCCTAGAGCTCCATCCACCATATTCCATACCTTCTGGGCCTTTCCTGGGTCTTTCACTGTCTCCTGACCAGGGAAGACTCCTTGGGAGGCAGCTGAGGTCAAGAAAGGAAAGAAAACCACCCCTCAGGAATCTTGTCCTCATATGTCCTTTTTTTCTCTGCTGCCCTCATGGATTCATCTCCTTTGTTTTGCCAAGAAGCCTCTGGTTTCCATCAACTGTAGAGACATTGCACATCTTTCTCAAGAACATAGTGTGGTAGGATTTTACGAACCCTCAGAGAGACAGCAGTTTAGAGTGTGTGAGGGATGAAAAGAAGGTGAGTCTCTGTATTGACTCAGGAAATATTGGGGATTTGCTTCCAGCTTTGACTGTTCTCAACTACAAACCCATCTATCATTGGTCCCAAGACTGCCAAGTCTGCTGGGAACATGCTACATTAAGAAATGCACCACCTGGGGTTTTATGTAAGACCACCCACATCTTGAGAACCACAACTCAGTCTTCCCACCTGTGGAATGGGAACAGCTAACTTCCTTAAGACGAAAAGCAGGAGAAAATGCTTCTTTCTCCTTCTCTCTTTTTTTTTTTTTTTTTTTTAGCTGAGCCATCCTGCTACCTGTTGGCAGCTCAGCGGCTGCTCAGCGGCTGCTCAGCTCGGGCTGGACTCGAACCGCTGTTGCTCAGAGCTCAAACTCTTGAGCGAGCTCTTAACCATCTGAGCCACTCGGCCGGCCCTTCTCCTTCTCTTTTAATTTCCCCTTGGTGATTACAGCAGGCTAGAGGGACTTGGCCATGGCTTTACCAATTCATTCATTCATTCAAAAAATATTTGTTGAGCATCTACAATGTGCCCAGTTCTGCTCTAGGCCCTGGATATAAAGTCAAGAGTAAGATATTGGGTTGTCGGAAAAGTGATGACGTATTTTTTCTATGTTTTTCGTTGCAAAAACGCGTCATCACTTTTCTGACAACCCAATATATCTGTCTATCTGTGTGCCGAGGGTCCCTAGGTTCCTTCAGATTCTCCAAGAGTTCTGTGAACCGCAAAACTGCAGTGCTATGACATTACAAGGTGGGAAAACACTTCTACATCTTGGAGTATGTTTTAAGAGTAGCGGGTGTTTTTTTATTATTATTATTATTTGATGTAATCCAGCTAACAGTTCCTGTGTTCCCACCCACTCACCAGCGTTTAGACATGGCCTCATAAATTCCTTCTGGCCCACGGGCACTATGGGTCCCTGAGCCATTCTCCTCCCACGTCTATTTCTCCATCTATAAAATGAGATAATGATAAGCCCCAAGGGTAGCATCAGATTCATGAGATGAAGGCAGCAAGGTGCTTTGAGCTCCCCAGAAAAGGATGGGGTTTAGAGCTGTGGGGACTGAGATGTGGCGGCTGCCTGAAACACTGTGGCTTTCCTTCCTGCTCAAGCAAGCCCAAAGTCTAAAAAGACACTCAGGTTCCATAGGGTGAAGCCTGAACAGGCGTTGGAAAGGGGCGAGGCCCCAATGTTATGGACTAACGGGAAAGAGAGGGCAACGCGTCCGCATTTACTTCTGGGTCACTGGTTCCATCGCAGCCTGGCAGATCTCAACCGAAAGTTACCGCCATCTGCTCCGTGACCTCAATCCATTTGCTGCCGTGCACATTGCAACTGGCAGCCCCAGCGGGCAGGCTGGCACTGACCAAGGCTGAAAGTGGGTCATTCCCAAGAGCCCCAAGGATTGGTCTGGGTCCTGGACTGGGGCAAGGGGTGAGCAGAGAAGGGCTTGAAACTTCCCATCTAAAATACTAGCTGTAAGAGTAACATGGGTGAAGGTCTCATCCACTAGGAAGTTCTGCAGACACTCGACCCTCCCTCAGCTCTGAGTCCCAGCAAGTCACACTATTAACAGCCCCATTGGCAGGAACTGGAGTCAGATAAATCAGAGCAGAAAAAAGCTGTTTAATAAATGCTGTTTATTAAAAACCTACAGTGTGCCAAGCAAGGAGTTGGGCTCACTACCTGTATCACCTCATGCAATCTTTAGCCCAAATCCAGGAGCTATGTACACTTATTTTCAATTTACAGATGAGGAAACTGAGGCTCAGAGAGGCATAGAAATTACCCAGCACCACAAAGACATAGGTGATGGGCTAAGATTTGAACTCAAGAGGTTATTGTTTGATGAGTACAGAGTTTCAGCTTGCGGTGATGAAAAAGTTCTGGAGAGGAACGGTTGCACAACAATGTGAATATATGTAATGCCACTGAACTATACACTTAAAAATAGTTAAAGTGGTAAATTTTATTATGTATATTTTACCAAAATATAATTAATTCATTAAAGATATCACCCAAAAAGGAAAAAAAAAAGTATAAAATGTACATTCCCTGGGGACCCAATGAATCCACTTATAGGTGTGACAATGAACAAGTGGAAACAACCAACATATGTAACCAACCATCGGGGAATAGCTAAATGGGGTGCCTTCAGTCAATGGAATGCTATAGAGCAGAGGAAATATGACTGGTCTCTATTGCTAATATGGGAAATCTCTTAGGAATATTGTTAAGCAAAAAAAAAAAAAAAAGATTGCAGATTTATACATATAGTATGAATCAATATATGTAAACATACTAACACACATGCACAATACCATTTATCTTGTGTGTGTGTGTGTGTGTGTGTGTTCAGTTCTGCCTGTTTTGAAAACATAAATTTGCTCCAACCTGATTGATATATTTGGGAACAATCTGAGCAGAAGCAAAGTTTGTGTTTGCTCACACATGATTTCCTCCACGAGATATACTGGGTCAATGCCAAAAACTGCACCCAGCTGAACTGACCCCACGGGACCACCCAAAACAAAGAGCCCCCCAAACATCTCCCAGCTGCCTCAGTGGATGGTGTGTGCTAGGAGCCACACCACCCACACACCCCCACACCTGGTTTACAACTGTCTCATTTCACACAACCTCTTTCTACCACATCACAAGAGTTCACAAGCTGCAACTCTTCGGACACCACCTCCAAAGTCAAGTTCCATATTGTTTATAGCATGTGTGTATTTCTTAACCATTTCACATGTGTGAAACGGCACTGTCGTTTTTATTAGGGTCCTATTTTTTTATGTCACTGATGAAGTTTTGGAGTATTGCCCCTTAGTCCTATTTTTTCCATAAGCCCTGTTTTTACTGGATCATTTAGCATAGTACAGTGACTTTAGGAGTGCAGATGTCACGTGATAGCATAATTGACTGTACACACAATTTTTCTAAATATATATACACACATATATATGCATGTATGCGTGTATGTGTGTGGATAGATAGCCAGAAGCAAACTGATAAATTGGTAGCAGGTAATTTATCATTGGGGTGAGAGGGTTGGAGGAGGTAGCAAAAGGGACTTTTGTCTTATCTGTATAGATTTAAGTTTTTACAAGGAGAATTATTGAATGTTATAATTATACAAATATCAAATCATTATGTTGTACCCCCTGAAACTAATATCATGCTGTTTGTCAATTATACCTCAATATAAATACATATATACTTACATACATAAGAAGTGTTATTACTTTTACTAATCGTGTGGCTAAATTTTTCATTTGAAAGAAAGGATCCACTATTCCATACCCATGTGTGTAGCAATGCTATTCACATGGACCCAAGAGGTGGAAGCAACCCAAATGTCCATTGATGGATAAACGAATAAACAAAATGTGATGTAGGCATACAATGGAATATAGTTCAGCCTTTAAAAAAGAAAGAAGTCATGGAGCAGCCGAGTGGCTCATTGGTTAAGAGTTGGCTTGGGAGCGCGAGCTCTGAGCATCAGGGCCCCAGTTCGGATCCCACATGGGCCAGTGACACTGCGCCCTCTACAGCTAAGATGGTGAACAACAGCTCAACCTGGAGCTGGGCTGCTGTGAGTGGCCAGCAGCTAGCATGAGCGGCACGCAGCTGGTGTGAGTGGCCATCCAATGGCCGGCGACCGATCTGCCTCAGCCGGGAAAAGCTCAATGATCACAATACCAACGTGGGCCAGTGAAGCGACGTTCTCCACAACTAGACTGAAGAACAAAAGGACAGCAACTTGTCTGTTCCCCTTCCCCGATTCCCCAGCACTGTTCCCCCCCCCAAGCCCCAAAAAAATCTTAAAAAAAAAAAAAAAAAAGAAGGAAGTTGTGTCACTTACTACAACATGAATGAGCCTTGAGGACATTATGCTAAGTGAAACACACCCGTCACAAAACGACAAACGCTGTATGATTCCACAGATGTGAGGTACAGAGCAGTCAAAGTCACACAGACAGGAAGAAGGATGATGGCTGCCGGGGGTTGGGGGGGCGGCAGGAACAAGGACTTATTGTTGTTTCATGGGTCCAGAGTTTCAGTTTTGCACGACGAAAAGAGTTAACGATCAGTTGCACAACAAGGTGGATATACTTAACGCTACCAAACCGTACACTGAAAAATGGTTCAGATGGTAAATTTTATATTACAATTAGAAAAAAATATATATTTTTTTAAAGGCTCCACAGTAACAAACTAATATACCACATGAAAAGTTACTTTCATAAAGCGACACACGCACAGGCGACACTAAAAGATAGACAACAGCTCCTTTCCCACAGCTTCTAGAACAAGGCTTGGCCAACCCTGCAAGAGAAGGTAATACTAGCTGGTTAACTCCGTCCCGTTAGTCAGCCCATAGGGCTGGTTGGTTGATTGATTGGTTAAGGCACAATGCCCCACCCAGAAACCTAACATGAGAGCAGAGTCAGGAGGACGCCATAAATAACACGTTAACGACACCGCTGTTCACAGGGCCAGGCATCCAGCAAAGGGCTTGGTGGCTTTGTCCCTCTGAAACCTGATCCAGCCTGGCTTCGCGGAGGTGAAAGGTACCCAGGAGTCTACGACCCAGGCATACAAGCAGAAGGAAAAGCGCTGGGCCCACGGGCTGCAGGTCAGCAAGGGCCTCCAGACCCCGTCCCATTCGCCACACCCAGATGCCCCCGGTGGCCCTGCCAGCTGCTCCCAGAGAGAGAGGCCCCGGGATGAAATGGCAGGCCTGCGTGCGTGCGTGCTGCATAGCGGGAGGACAATTTTGGCAGGGCTGCGTGGGAAGCTCGCGGAACACCTGCCCCTGGGGTGTGTGGGAGCAGACCCTCTTTCCCTGAGGCCCGGAGTGATCCTCAGACGTGCCCTGGGCCCCAGCCACCGCCTTCTGCAGCAATCAGAGTAATGGCCTGCATCTGCCATGCTGATGAGCCGGCGGATCGTGGAGACGGCAGTTCCAAGCACTTGTGCTTCCAGCGTCTCTGAGCCGCCAGGGGAAGGAAAGGCCACCGCAGCCAGCGTGTCCCTGCCAAGGGGACTGGGAAGCGCTGTCTCCTGGCACAGAAACACCCTTCCCACTTCTTGGTCCGCCTGACTCGCAGGAAACCTTCAAGATTCAGTGAGTGCCTCCTTCTCCAGGGAGCCTTCCTGACCCAGTTCTCCATCCTGGGCCCCCGACTGCCAATAGAAGAAGCCCTTCCAGCTGTATCCTCCATGCGCAGCCCACTGCCTGGCATAGGGTAGCCACTGAAGCACGATAAACGGTATAGTGTGGAACCCTGAGCTGAGACTCAAGGATCAGAGGGCCTTGAAGCAGCAGGAGATCTTAAAGAGACTGAGGCGGTCTTCAGTTCCTATGCTGCTTACTCTTGTCTTAAGAATCTGATTTTAAAAGTCAGGAGCGTCTCCTTCAATACATACATGTACTCAGGTAAAGTTTTCAGGGACCGTTCTCACGAAGTTAAACAGTTACTATAGGATCCAGCAATTCTACGCCAAGCTACCCACCCAAGAGAAATGAAAAACATACGTCCACATAAAAATTCACGCGTGAGGCCGGCCGCGTGGCTCAGTTGGTTAAGAGCTCGCGCAAGAGTGCAAGCTCTGAGCAACAGCGGTTCGATGCCCAGCCCGAGCTGAGCTGCTGCTGAGCTGCCAACAGGTGGCAGGATGGCTCAGCTAAAAAAAAAAAGAAAAAACTCACGCGTGACTGTTCATAGCTGCATAAGTCACAAGAGCCAAAAGGCTGAAACAGCCCAAATGCCCATCAACGGATGAATGGATAAACGTGATCTGTTCTTACAACGGAATACTATTTGGCCACGAAAAGAAATAAAGTACTGATATGTGCTATCACGTGGATGAGCCTAGAAAACATGAGGCTAAATAAAAGAAGCCAGCCACAAAAGGCCACCTATTGCAGGTTTCCAGTCACATGAAACGTCCAGAATAGGTAAGTCCAGAGAGACAGAAAGCAGATTCATGGCTGCCAAGGGGCTGGAGGGAGAGGATGAGAACGAACTGTTTACTGGGTATGGGGTTTCCTTTTGCAGTGATGACAACGTTTTGGAACTAGACAGAAGTGATGGTTGCACGAGACTGTGACTGTGCTAAACGCCACTCACTTGTTTACTTTAAAATGGTTCATTTTATGTTATGAAACTCTTACCTCGTTTAAAAAAATCCAGGAATTCAAGTTCATCCCTAGGCGCCCCACCCCCACCCCCGCTTCCTAGACCCCAAATGAAGAACCCCAAGTAACCTCTTTCTTTGCTCTCATAGTCGGAGAAGTTAAGTCCCAGTGAGGAAACAGAAGTTGCTTTGGCTCTTGTATCTGTAGCTAGAGCCAGGGTCTCCTGCCTCCTTCTCCAGTGTTCTTTTTACATCTCCACAGAGTGCTTCTCAGGCCTCGCCCTGCTCCCAGGCTACAGTGTCCCCCTGCACGTGTTTTCTCTCTCTCTGAGCCTCAGTTTCTCCACTTAAAAAATTGGAAGCTTGACCTGAAACTAACAATAAATAAAAAAATAAATAAAAAATTAAAAAAAAAAAAAAATTGGAAGCTTGGGCCAGACGTGCTACCCGTACCATAGGATTTATGCTAGTATCTGGATGAGCATTAATTTCTATGCTAGTAGTCGTTATTTTAATAGGAACTCAAAAAAAAAATGCAATTAGCAAATCAGGCCGAAAGTGACAGAGACTCAAGGATGTGTATATAAATGTTTTGCGCTTTTTTTTTCCACGCATGCTTGTTTTGCTTGTTTTCCTTGTTAAAAAAAATAATAATAATAATTCTTGCAGTTGCCACACAAAAGCCAGAGGCCCTGAATTTGTCCATATCCTTTATTGGTGAGGAAACTCATGCATGCTGGCCTTGAAATAGGTGTTTGGGGTTTTTTTCCAAGTGAGTCACTTCAGATGAGAATATTAAGAGAATAATCCTACAGGTGGTGTAATCATGGCGGAAAAAAAAAGGGGAAAGGAAGAACGTGACTAACTGGAGTTCAAGACGGGCTGAATGGCAGCTGTGACATTCTGTGACCTCATGACAAGCTTGGGGCTTCCCCTGCTCCTAGCATGGCTATTTAGGGTTCCAGCCACAAACACACCAGTCAGGATTGGCAACGAGAGAGGTGGAGCCTTGAGAGCCCCTCTCTCTCTGGAAAACCCCCAAAATTTTATCTCCAAACAGCCCTACACTCCAGCAGCTTTGAGATCTGTCACTCACCTATCCCCCTCCCCCACTGATCTCCCCTCTCCTGGAGCCCCCTTGCCTCCCAGGATACCTATATCACCAAGCCACCCTTCAATGCCAAGCCCTGGGCTGGCTGCCCTGTTGAGAGAGGACTTGAAGGGAAGGACGTAGGTGTACCCTCTATGGAGGAAGTGTCTACACTTAAGCCATGCCCAAAAAAGTCTTCCATTAAAGCCCAGTGACATACCTCTCTGATGGTGGAATTTGAGGCCGTGTGACAGGTGGCAGGGGGAGACATTTCTGAGCGGTAGGGGACTTGCCAACATCTTCCAAGCACACCCCCGAGGCAGCTGCCAGCTTGTCCCACATTTGGACAAGTGTGTGGTTCTTTTCCTGGGCAAATTCATTGCAGGGGTGGACAAGTTCAGCCAGGCTGAGTGGGCTGACATCTCCCAACTCCTCATGAAGTTACCTTGCCACACACCCTCTCTCCCCCGAAATTCAACCTGGCGCTGGGTGCAGCACAAAGCACAGACTTGGGAGCCAGGAAGACCTGAGTTTTGAGTTCCAACTCTCTACTTCCCAGCCGTGAGGCAGCGATTGTGCCCCTTTACCACTCTGAGCCTTAAGCCCCTCGCCTCCAACCCTGCAGGTCACAGTGGACACCTACAGAGTCCATCATAGGTGGCACACAGTAGGCGCTCCATAAGCAGTAACTATTATTTTAAGGAAAATGTGAATTCTCTTTTAGACAGAGCCCAGAGAACTACAATAGATAGCTTAGGAACTAAAAATAGACATAGCCAACAAAATTGTGTGTGTGTGTGTGTGTGTGTGTTGGGGAGATGAGAAATGAAATGATGGGTATATTGGGAAAGAGAAAAACGCATCTCTCTAAATACTTTTTTATGCCTTGGTTTACTGAACCAGGCAACAGTATTACTTCCTCCACAGAAATTAAATTAAAAACTATGCATCAAGTGGGAGAGTAGCCTAATACCCACGTGGGTTTCTCCCGCGTGCACAGCCCACTCCCGCCCCATCACTTCTGTGTGCCTCCTCTGAAGTCAGTTTGCAGAGAACAAGAAAGGAGGGCAACTTGTGGACAGGCTGTCAGATTTCGCCTAGCAACTGGCCTCCCCATCGCTAATGAAGTTAATCCAGTGGGTTTGTCTTTTCTTTTTTTGCCTGCTTTCCTCCTACGGAATCAGCAGGGGCACAGGAGAGAAATGTGCATGCAACCTGCCAAGCGGGGCTCCTTCCTCTTCAGAGGACAAAATGCATTAACGCCACAGATAAGGGTAACGCTCCCCCCCTCCCCTTACCCACCCCACCACGCAACACAAGTAATAAAAACCCTATTTTGTTTTCAGCTGACCTTACCGTGCCTGTGCCAGGGTAAATAGATCTCCTTTCTGCGGCTTTGCCCCCTCCCCCCCTTCTTTCTCCACCTCCCCCCCCACACACACACTCCTTCCCATGTTTGGGCTGTTTTGATATGTCATAACATTGTGTCTGTTTATCTGAAATATTTCCACTCAAATCGCTTGTTTCTTCAACCCAACTGACATGTTGATACAGCTCCGGACAGCTGAGTGACTCCGATTGAAATAAAATGTAAAGTAAACACATTTGCATAGAGTTTATATACAGCCCTGGTCTGAGGAAGCAGAGGAAATAAGGAGATTAGAATCGGAATTTCTTATCTCCCATCACCCCGCCCTCAGGGTTCCTCCCTTCTTTTTTTCCAGCTCCCTGCTCCCGGAATGCCTCAGGAGTTCAAGGGTTGGCCTGCCATTGGGGTTGAAAAAACTTCCTTTCTAGTTTCTGCCTAATCTTCCCCCTTCCTCCTCAGCTGGTGCACTGGGAGTCCGGGGCCATTTTCTTTGTACACTTCTTCTCCAATTTTTTTTTTTTTGGAGATCTGAGTGCTTTAGCCTGAGTGCGTCCAAACATATGATCTGGGTGTGTCTGGGCGGGGTCCTTCCCTACTTTGGGATTCTTTCCATAAAACAAGGAAGTTACAGGAAAACTGATTTCCCTGGGTTCTTCCAACTTGGATCTTGCATGTACACCTTCTCAAGATAGTCCTGAGCGAGCCTGCCACACACTGAGCTTTTCTGCCCCTAGGTCCTTAGGAAGTGTAACTCCATCTAACGCCTCACTCCTTCTGTTCTCGGGAAAGAATCAAGGCGCACTCGGAAAACCCAGGCATAGCCAGCGCCTCCATTGCACGCCTGTGGCAGACGGGATCTTACTCAAGACAGCCCTTCAAGGGGCTACGACAAACGGATCAGAGTTGGCTCTCAAGATGCCATGTTTCCAGCTGCTCATCTAACCTAGCTGGGTCCCTGTGGCATCACCTGGGAACTTGTTGGAAAGGCAAATTCTCAGGTCCCACCGCAGACCTGTTGGATCAGTAACCCGGGGGTACCGCCAGCCATCCAGCCAGCTTATGCTGTGACATGAGCCTCAGTGGGAAGAGTCACACCACAGAAATTGGCTACAAATCAAAGCGTCTGCTTACCCCCGCCATACCCGCCCCAGAGAGCCTGTTGTTAAACATTTCTTTACCAGCCCCACTGGATGGGGCCCAGAAGTGTGTGTTTAAAGATGCCTTCCCAGGGATTCTGAAGCATGCAAATGTTTAAGAACCACTGCTCTAAGTACAGATCACTGATTCTCAATTAGAATTATCTGGAGAGCTTTTTAAAACATATTCATGGTAGGTCCCGCATCTCAGACCAACCAAGTCAGAATCTCTGGGGCAGGGCCTGAGCGTGGATATTTTGTAAAGCTCCCTGGGGATTCCTAGTGAGATCCACCAGCCTAAACCAGTACTTCTCAAACTTTAATATGTGCCCGAAACTCCTGGGGATCTTGTTAAAATGAGCAGTCTGATTCCCAGGTTAGCCAAAGGTGCTGGGCTGAGGACCACACTTCGTGTGGCCAGCCTGTCAACCCCCTTTAAACTGCCCCTTCTTCTTCTCTAGATGCCCCCAATGCAGATCCACCTTCATCCTTCACCCTCATCCGAAAGCCCGGAGACAACAATAAACGGGTCCTGACTCACCTGCTCGCCCCATGGGTGCATCTCACAGTGGATATTTACATAGCCTGTAAAGAAAGTATCAAAGCACAGCATTTGCCTAGAGAAACCCAAAGGCTGTTGAAAGGGCTGAAAGATAGATTCAGGCAAATATGTTTGCATACAGTTGAACTGCCCTCCGGGTGAGCAGGGTCACAGTTACAACTCACCTGGAGGATGGCAGAGCTTGGTATGGGGCAGGTGGCCACCCTATGAATGCAGAGCCTGTTCAACTGACCCCGCCCCCGCGCCTGCCCACTTCCTGCTTCCAAGGCTCTCCATTCATAGGTGGGGCCGGATGACAGGGACTTGTTCCCACGCTCCTGCCCATTCTCTAGGGACCAGTGTGCAAACAGGTGGGCAGCCAAGAGCCGGTCTTCCAGTCACATCACTGGCCAGACACATCTCCCCTGGGGCGGGTGCATGAGGGAGACCTCAGACCCTATGAGCAACACCACATGAGAAAGGAGAGCTACAGAGCTTCCTACGTTGATTTAATCGCGGTAATAAGGAGCACATCAAGTGCACGGTCACATCTCCTGGCCTTGTCCTGTGCTGCTCCCTGCACAGGATGCCATGGCAAGATGCCATCCCCATTCTTCTCCTAGGTCCAGTCACCATCCTCCTCCTCATCATGGCAGACACGAACTGAGCACCTAAAGTGTGCCCCACACTGGACTAAGAATGTTACAAGGGTTAGCTCACAACAATGCCACCAGGTATTACTGTTAGCCTTTTTAACAGAATGGGAAGCAGAGTCTTAGAGGCGGTAAGTGGCTTGCCCAAGAGCACATCACAAGCGGCAGAGTCAAGAATTGCACCCAAGTCCATTGGACTCAAGAGCCAGTGATCTTCTTGCAGTCTTGAGGGCTCAGCCCAAGCACCCCTTCCTCTAGTTCTTCCACAGTCACCCACTCTCAAATACACAGGCCCTCTTGTGTCCCCACAGCATGCTGTATGTAACCTCTATCATAGCACTTGCTGCGTTATCTTACTTTGCACCTCAGGACCTTTGCACTTGCTGTTCCTTCCATCTGAAATGCAATGCTGTTCCCCAGTGAGTCTTAGGTCTTCATGTCCTTCAGGCCTGTATTAGTTTCCAATCGCTGCTGTAACAAACTACCACAAACTTATTGGCTTAAAACAACACAGATGGATCAAGCTTCCAGTTTCAGAGGTCACAAGTCTAAAACGGTTAGGAAGGCGGCGTTTCTTCTAGAAACTCTAGTGGAGGATTTATTTCTTTGCTTTTTCCATCCTAGAGGTTGCCTACATTCTTTGGTTTGTGGCGTCACTCCGATCTCCACTTCTGTGGTTGTCACATCTCTTTCTTTGATTTTGACCCTCCTGTTACCTTATGTAAAGGATCTTGTGATTACACTGGATCCACCTGGATAACTCCCCCATCTTAAAATCCTTAACTTAATCACATCTGTACAGTCCCTTTTGCCATGAAAGGTCCCATAGTTACAGGTTCCACAGATTATGATGTGGAGGGTTCTGCAAGGCCATCACTCTGTCTACCAGAAGTTTCCTAAGTCGGACCCAAACCATCATCCTCCTGTCATCCTCCATGCCTTTTGTCCCCCAGAGCACTTGCCACTGTCAGATCTTCCTGTAACGCTTTGTCTATCTGCATACTGTCGGCCTCCCTCACGAGAAGAGAACCCATGAGGCAGAGATTTTTGTCTCTTGTTCCCTGCCGACCCCTCAGGGCTTAGAACAATGCAGGCACACAGTAGATCCTCAATAAAAGCTTGAGAAGGAACCACGGTTGATGTCACCAAAGATTGTCCAGCTGCTTTCCTCACTGGAAAGTGGGGACCACAGGGCAGATGTCCTGACTGATGGCTCTGTCTCGAGGAGGAATCAACGCACGAATGTTAAGTGGATGAAGCTACCCCTCAGGCCCACTTCCCTCTGTACCCCTCAGCCCCATGGGAGATAGACAGAATGCAGACCTCCGTGTGCACCCACCCACATCTGCAAGCAAATCCACACGCTAAATCCACACAGCTGAGGAGTGTCCTGACACCCCGGGGGCTCCTAAGAGGGAAACTATAAACATGCAGAGGAAAATGGGGTGTTGGTGACGTCACTCCCGCCATGCATGAGCCCACCTGGACCAGGCTGTTCTGTCCAGGCCCCAAGTTCTTTCCCAGCCTTGTCAAACAGCCCAGTGATTTATCTGTGTGCCTCCTGTGTGTCCATGTCCAAGCACGTGAGGGGAAATGAAGCTCTTCCAGGAGTGGTGACATGATATTTTTTTCTGCCCTCAAATTCCCACCAACCAAATTCCACCGTCTCCCATCCCAGAGTTAATGCTTAAAGATACTATGGGAGAAAGTAATAGGGAAGAAATTAAATCTGACTATCTTGCTTGTCTGCTCAAAACCCTTCCATGGGTCCCATTTTCCTGGCATTGTCTTTTACTAGCTGTGTGGCCTCAGGCAAGTTGCTTAACCTCTCTGTGCCTCGGTTTCCCTAACTAGGATATGAAGATAATAATAGTAAACAACCTCACAAAGGTGTTGTGGGGATGGAGTGACTTGATACAGGTAAAGCCCTCAGCACAGTGCCTGACACAGAACAAGTGCTAAAATCTGTGGAAAATAGTATGATAGCTCCTCATAAAGTTAACCCTAGAATTATCATATGAAATAGCAATTCTACTCTTAGGTACGTACCCAAAGTAATGAAAACATATGTCCACCGATTGTATGTGAATGTTCCGAGCAGCATTATTCACAATAACCAAAAGGTGGGATCAACCCAAATGCCCATCTATGGAGGGATGGAGAATCGAAATGTGGTCTGGACACACAATGGAATATTATTCAGTCATAAAAAAGAATGAAGTACTGATAACATGCTATAGCACGGATGACCCCTGCAAATATCATGCGAAGTGAAAGAAGCCAGTCACCCCAAAGTCACCTATTGTATGATACCCTTTATAGGAAATGTTGAAAATAGGCAAATCTGTAGAGACAGAAAGCAGATGCGTGGTGGCCTAGGGCTGGGGAGAGGGGGAAGATAGGAGGGATTACTTAATGGGCGTGGATGGTCTCCTGGGACAATGGAAAAGTTTCCAAACGAGATAGAGGGGGTGGGTGGTTGCTTAACGTTGTGAATGCACTAAAAGCCACTCAATTGTATACTTTAAAATGGTTAATTGGGGGCCCGCCGAGTGGCGCGTTGGTTAAGAGCTGGCTTGGGACGCCAGAGGGCCCCGGTTCGGATCCCATATATGAGGGCCAGTGACACTGCCCTCTACAGCTAAGATGCTGAACAACAGCTCAACCTGGAGCTGGGCTGCCGTGAGTCGCTGG
>NW_017731412.1:3057201-3069626 GCF_001890085.2 Hipposideros armiger | reverse complement strand
CCGGCGACTGATCTGCCTCGCCCGGGAAGAGCGCAATGATGGTGCCAACTTGGGCCAGTGAAGCAACGTCCTCCACAACTAGACTGAAGAACCAAAAAAAAAAAAAAACGACAGCAACTTGTCTGTTCCCCTTCCCCCAGTTCCCCAGTTCTGTTTCCATCCCAATTCCCCAATAAAAATCTTTTAAAAAAAATGGTTCATTGTATCTCATATGGATTTCACTTCAATTTTTAAAAAAACCTTAGCTCACGTGCAGCGTGTTCTAGAATTACCCCCATCTCTGGCCCAAGTTCCAGCCTTTGACAATCTCTCCAGTCACATCTACCATGATTCCCCTTCTTATTCTTTATGCTTCAGCCACTGCAAATGTAAATGATCATAAGATAGCTGCTAAGGCTAAGACTTTCTAAATGGCAGGCTATGGGCTAAGCAGATGCTACTGTTAATAATTCTCAGTGAGTGAGTCTCAGAGATGCTAAGCAACTCACCAGAGATCGTGTAGCTAATAAGTAGAAGAGGTTGGATTTGAATCCATGATTGACAGATTCCAGAGTCCAAATTTCTAACCACTGTGCTATCTTACTCCTCCCAATCCACCATGTCCTTTCATGAGTATCTCTTTTTTTGGTCAAGGTGTTCCTGCAGCCCAAGGTTTCTCAGCCTCGGCACTATTGACATGTTGGACCAGAGCATTCTTTGTTGTGGGTGTTGTTCATCATAGGATGTTCAAGAGCATCCCTAACCTCTACCCACTAAGTGGTGTTGATAGGACCCCCAGTTGTGACAACCAAAAAAATGTCTCTAGATGTTGCCAAATGTTATTTAGAGGGGGCAAAATCTCTCCTGGTTGAGGACCACTAGCTTGACTGAAAACTACCTCACTGCTTACCTACTGTGGCAGACACACCCATGCTCCCCCAAATACTCCATTTGTTTCCCTACCTTGCAGGTAGTTGAGGCCACGTGACAAGTTCTAGCCAACGAATTGTGGGTAGAAGCTATGTGCTTCGGTTCTAGGTTGAGACGAAGAAAAGCCCATGGAAGATTCCCCAGTCTCTCCCTTCTCCTGTCACAGTGACCAAGGAGGACAAGTGGTCCATATAGCGAGTCAAGAGAATGGCCGCCCTCCCATCAGGCTGAGTCCTTGAGTAACTACGTGAACCAGAGTCCTCACCAACCTGTGATGGGCACGCAAGGCTAGCAAGAAACTAGCCTTTGTTGTGTCAAGCTGCTAAGATTTTGAGGCCTCTTTGTTACCGCATCATAACCTAACCTATCCAGATTAATACACACACCCTAGACAAACTCTTCAACCTTCAAAACCTAACCCAAAAGTTGTCTCTTGGAGAAATGGTGTTTTTTTTTAATCCTCCAGAAAAAGTGACTTTGTTCTCTTCTGTATGTTATAGATACTTCTATTGCTACTTTCATCACAAGTATATCATCTTTTAGGAGTTCCAACCTGTCCACACCCTCATCACCTTGTAAAAGAGGCATGCTTATGTTAGTGGTTAGCCAGGAGCATGTAACCCCACTCCATCGACCCATAGCTATTCAGAATGGGACTAGACCTTTGACCCTAACTGAATCAATCTATTCTTGCTCCCTGAAACCAGAAACACAGAGACTCTAATCAATCTGTATCAGATGCTGGAACGGAAAGCAGTCATGCATAGTTGGGGCTAGAGTGGCCAATGCCACCCATTGGGTGCTGAGCCAAAGAAAACTGTTCTTCAGAGAAAGGAAAAGAATGAAACAGGTGTACAGAGAGAAGCAAAGATGAGATGCCATGTGGTTCTAGGGATACAGAGAAAGTGACATCTAATCCTGATCTTCCAGCTCCCCATTCTGATCAATGATGGCCTCATCTTGCTACACACTCATCAATTTGTAAGAGGTTTTGTTTCTCACAAACAAGCAACCTTGATGAGGCATTAATGATTATTTCTAGAATAAGCTGTGATAGCTCTTATTTATATCTGCCCAAGAACCTTTTCCATCCTATTTCCTCTGGCTCCTTGATGGGGTCTATCCTAGAACGCCACACTATTATGGTGATTGGACAAAGAAGGTCATGTGACCAAAATAGGGCCAATCAAAGCCCTTCCCTGAGATTCATATACTGATGCTGGGAAGAAGATTCTTTTTCTTCCCACACGGATGAAGGAGCTATTTGGAGATGCTGGCAGCCAGAGATAATAATGTTGAGGCAAAGGGAGGAGAAAGAGGCAGAGGGAAAAGCGGAAAAGAAAAGGGAGCAATGAATTCTGATTTCCGTCCCAGTCCCTGATTCCCCAGCTTTCTTCTTTCCATTATGTAAAATACCCTGCTATCCTTTCAAGGTGTGTAAACAGTTAAATCCCTTTTCAGAACGGAAGCTGGTGGGATCTGCATTTCTATTGGTTGCTTGCAACTAAAATAACTTGATTTCTTACATGTGTCTCCCCAACACACTTTAAGTGCCTTGAAGACAAGGACCAAGTCCCACTCATAACTATATCCCCACAGTCTAGCACATAGGCGTTACCAATGAATGTTATTGATGAAGTCTTTGGAGTCATGGGGATACTCAATATTCAATGTATCACATCACCTCATCGTTGTCATGAAAGCACCTTTGACATCATCATGGAAGACGCGAAAGTCAGTGTTTCAGAGAGGGAGAGAGGACGCCCTTGAATCAGATAGCTATGGCTTTGAATCCCAGTTTCTAGGCCTTGGGTAAGTTATGTAGCCTCTCAGAGCCTCAGTTTCCTCATCGGTAAAATGGAGATCTTAACGATACCCTCCCCATAAGATTACTGTGGAAATAAAATTACATGATAAATGCAAAGTACTTTGGACAGTGCCTTATACACTGTGTTCAATGTATATTACATTTTATTAATATTATTATTATTACTTCTACTATTACTACCACATGACTATTTTTAAATCATTTTTTAAATATTCTGGTTCTTTCAGTTAGCAAGACCTTAACCCGAGCTTCAGGGAGACCTTGGGACACCAGAGAGCATGAACAAATGGAGATACCGAGGGAGGCGAGGATCTCACAGAGCTATTGTCCAGTTCTCAAGGGGCACCCAACAGCTGAAAAACCTTCAAGATTGCTGGTGACTCTCAAAACGTACATCTGTAACTGATCCCGCAACCCCACTTCTGGGTCTATGCCCAAAAGAACTGAAAGCAAGGATTCAAACAGGGATCTGTGCACAAATGGTCATAGCAGCATGACTCACAATAGCCAAAAGGTGGAAACAACCCTAATGTTTATGGACAGATGAACTGAATAAACAGAATGTGGTATTTACATACAATGGAACACAGACAATGGCATACACATACAAAGAAAGGAAATTCTGGCACCTGCTACAACAGGGATGAACCTTGAGGCCATTACTCTACGTGAAACTGGCCAGTCACAAAAGGACAAATATTATATGATTCCACTTAGATGAGCGAGCCAGGGCTGTCAAATTCATAGAGACAGGGTAGAAGAATGGTGGCTGTCAGGGGCTGGGAAGAGCGGGAAGGGGGAGTTAGTGTTTAATGGAGACGGTTTCAATGGGATGATGCAAAGGCTCTGGAGACAGATGGTGGTGACGGTTGCACCACAATGTGAATGTACTTAGTACCGCTGAACTGGACACTGAAAAATAATTAAAATGGGTCCATTTTACGTGACGTGTATTGCACTACAGTTTCTTAAGTGAAAAAGAAAAAAGAAAAACGCCCACACATCTGTGGTCCTCTGAACTTCTAGTACCAAATGCTCGCATGCCAGCCAGCCCCACACCCACGGATCACCCAGTGTGCAGAGTGGAAGGAGAGAGCCAAACACAGCTCCCTCCTTGGTTGGCCCAACAGAGTCATGTCTTCCAAGAGCACTCTGGGTTCAGCCAAGCCCCAAACACGTTTCGCCTGCAGCACTTCATTCTGGCTGTAATGAAATTACGTGTGTGTGCTTACGGAGAAAGGGAGTGGGTATGGTTTTAATTTATTTACGCTCAGCAACTCAGAACGCAGTAGGCTGGTTGCTGTTTGATGTTGGAGGCATTCTGCAAGGCCTCTCTGCCTAAGCCCCGTTCTCTTTGGTAACAAGAAACCAAGGTTAGCTCAGACTAAATTGTCTTGAAAGTCTGAGTGGAGAAAGGGGGCTCCAAACATGAAACTTGCCAAGGGAACGCATTCCCTCATCCAAGTAGGCATGAAATAAGGATCTAGTTCCCAGGACCCAGGAGCTGCCCACAGAATTCAGAAACGCAGGCTTCTTCTGCAAAATCTCAGCAGCACTGGGTCAAGGAGTAACTTTGGAGGAGAGAAAAGACCTTTATCAAGAACCCGAGGAGGCCTGGGCCGTGATAGATGGTCTCTCAATCAAATGCCATTTTTCTGATGAGAAAACCAGGCTCGGAGGAGTAAATAATCTGGATTAAGGGGTTAAGTGGAGCCGTTGGGCTTAAACTCAGATAGGTCTGATGCCAGCAACTATGTTCTTTCAGTTTAACTACATGTTGCACTTACTATTGCTGTGTAACAAGTCACCCTGAAACTTGTGATGCAAAACAGCTACCATTTTATTATGCTTACAGAATCTATGAGTTGGGAATTTAGAAACAGAATGATGGGTATTATGAGTTGCATTGTACCCACATCCCCCCCCTCCACACCCCCAAAAAATAGGTCAAGGTCCTTCACCCCCAGTATCTCAGAATGCGACCTGATTGGGAAATAGGGTCTTTACAGAGGTAATCAGGTTAAAAGGAGGTCCTTAGGGATACCTAATCAATATGACTGGTGTCCTTATAAAAAGAGGAATTCGGGACACACACACACACACACACACACACACACACACACAGAGGAAAGACAAGGGAACAGACACAGAAAGATGGCCATGTGAAGATGGAAGACTGGAACGATGCATTTATTTACAAGACAAGGAACGCCAAAGATTCTCAAAAAACCACCAGAAGCTGGAAGAGGTAAAGAAGGATTCTTCCCCTACAGGTCTCAGAGGGAGCACGGCCTTACCAATGCCTTGGACTTCTAGCCTCCAGAACTGTGAGACAATCAAGTTTTGTTGTTTCAAGCCATCCAGTTTGTGGTACTTTGTTATGGTAGCCCTAGGAATCTAACACACTCACTAGAACCGAGGTCAAAAACAAAACTATTAGGGTGCCAGGTCTTCATATCCCCTTCAACTAGTCCCACGCTCCTTTAACCTGCTTTACATTTGAGCTTCTGCACATGATAGTATTTGAAAAGAGATTTCCACTGTTATAAAAGCGCTTTCAGTTTTACAAGACCGAGGATACAAACTGAGGTCCAGAGAGAAGCAGGACTTGCCCAAGGGCACCCAATGACTCAGCAGCAGCCCTAAGACAAGAATGCAAGGTTTCTGGCTGCTATTCCTGTTTTCTTTCCTCTCACCCCTCATTGGGGTGAAGGCCCAGGCAGCATGAGGCTGGAACATAGGACGTCCCATGTGCTCTTCGTGGCGGGCGCCATTTTGCGTGGCTCCACTTCATACGCTTATTATCCCCAGTTGGGCCCCCTTTTTCATCACTGCTCTGCGGCTAAAAGATGCCCTTATTGCATCAAGCACCCAGGCTCCAAGGCCAACCGGGCACGAGGGCTGGGCTGCCCCTCCCAACAGTGACCTTATGGAATGCCCTTTCAGCAGAGGCGAGTGGCGGGCGGGAGCTGGCAGAGCAGGCCTGGGGCGCAGGGTTAGGCCCTGATAACCCGAGATCAAAGCAGCCTGTCAGCAGTGTCAGCTGAGAGGCAGCCAAGACAAGCGACGCGGGCAGCTTTATCTCCCCGCTGGCCCAAGCGCCAGGGCGGGTAAAGCTCCACGGTTCCCGGAAACTATTTCTGGACGGGCAGAAGGGAGCCCATGGTGCCTCTGCTCGGTCCAGGTTGGCTCAGGGTCTGTCTCCTGCCCTCTCATGCACCACGCGTGGTTTCCTCTGGCTCACATTTGAGTTTGTTCCTGCTCTTTCATCCACAATTTTCCGTTTTCATCTAGACATGTGTACACACACAATCAAGATGGTTCTCTTCCCCGAAACACTGTCACGGCTGCTCTCAATTTCTTTCTCTTTCACACACAGAACAGACAGAAGATGGCCGCTGCCCTTCCTACCTCCCTGCCAACACACACACAGCTGCCGCACCTCCTCCCAGCGTTTCCATTCGCACCTTCACAGACACACAATTTTCTTCCACCTTCCCTTATACACATATACGTTTGCACACGTGCGCTCGCGCACACAGACACTCACACCTGCCCAGTTACAATCTCCAAACTCTCTTAAACAAGAATCCAGAGACAGCTGCCAATTAAAACAATAAAAACTCCTCGCCTTCCTTTCAGTTATTATGAGCTCCGGGACCATTTCCACCAGCTGATACCTGGACATTGTTTTTTCCTCTAATGTGCTGACCCCCTTCGTTTGCAGCTGAAGGAAGGTCCAGCCATAGCCCTTGCTCCAGCTGTGGCTTCTGTCAGCTGGGCAGCCCACAGCTGGCCGGATTCAAACACGTCAAGTATAGTCCAGTTATCTTGGCACTTTTACAGAAGAAAGGCAGGGGGTGGAGGATTCTGTTCCCCGCCTCCACCCCCCACCTCCAGTATATTAGCTGAGCGATTCCAGAACCTCCCACCCACCGAAAGTTTGAATTCCCTCTCTACCCTTGAACTCACAGCTGATCTCTTCACCATATGTCTAGACTGGCTGCAGGAAGAGCGAGGGACAGGGACATGGGACACACTGCTCCTTTCTGCCTTGAGCACCTATAGGCTTCAGACTTTCATCAGAGGAGTAGGAGTGGCAGGAAGGAAAAGACGGAGCAGGAGGGGGAAAAAAAACGGTTCAAGGAGTCACGCCATTGCCCAGAGGCAAAGGAAAGGAAAAGAGCATTTATTGAGCCCCTGTTGTGTGCTGAGTACCCCCTTCCTACCTGTGCTGGGAAGTCATTTGGAGGCTATGGGTCACGCTCTTAGCACGGAGCACACAGTGCGCGCTCGATGCCTTGCACATGTGTTTCTCTCTTTTAACCACCATTGCAACACTCTGCCATGGCCACCCCCACTTTGGAAATGAGGAAAAATGGAGCTCAGAGGGGTTTGGTGACAACCACGTAATCACAGCCTTAAATGCCAGACCCAGTATCTTTCTTCCCACTCTTCCTGCGGGTCGGGTAAGCAACGTGGTTGATTGTGGGGGAAATTGAGCAGCATCCGTTTGCTTCTTCCACAAAATAATGCGAAATCCTGGTTTGGGAAATGCGTTTTTTCAAGCTTCCCTCAGGCCTGGTTAAACCAAAATTTCTGAGTATTACATCTGAAAAGGCTCATCCAGACCCTTAGGCCCCAACCACTTATGTTACAGATGAAAACAAATGGCAGTAAGGGGAAGGATAAAGGGGTGAATAATTTTTACCTACCCTGCACCAGCATCCCTTATCAGAGTAAAAGCGTCTCCACAGTTGCTTTGGGAAAACAAATTTTCTTTTCCTGGATAGAATCATGATGGGGCTGTCAATCATGATGTCACTATCAAAGGGCGGGCCTATGACCCAAGCTCAATCAGATGCTCCCGGCCAGGAATTTGCATCTGAATAAGACAGAGGGATTTTGTAGCTCCTTCATGCCTACAGCTGAGACCATGAATTCCTCCTACCCAGCTCCCCTGGCTTCTGTTTTTTGTTTGTTTGTTTGTTTGTTTTTTCAGGGAACTTGTTCTTCTATTTCACAAGCTCCCTCATATCCTTCCAGTAAATTCCTTCTTTGCATAAGTTAAAGTCACTCTGTGGTGCTTGCAATCAGAGAATTCTAAGTGATACAGGAAGGCATCCAGCCAAGCTCACCCAGCAAGGTAGAGGCAGAGTACAGACTAACACCTAACACCCACTTCTGATTCCCAGTTTGTTGCTTCCTCTGGGGGCTAGTCTGAAGGACTTAATTGAGCTTAGTTCTTTCTTTCATCCTTTCTATTGCTTAATAGCTTTGGGCCTCAGTTTCCACATCTGAAAAATGGGGATATTAGGTCGAACAAATAAAATTTTGACCTATAAAACTACAAGTTTTATAGGCCAAAAATGAGCAAATATATTGGCAATAACTATTAAACGTGTCCAGATCCCAATTCCAATTCACTGGGGAGACGTTTTCTCACACCAACTAGCAATTCTCTGGACACCAGCTGAGTGTTCTATAACGTAACTCAATTCTGACACTCTCTACCCAGGGATAGTGCCATACCCTACAGGTTAAGGGCTCAGTCCCAAAGACTGTCCACCCCACCCCCAACCCCAACTTCAGACGCCAGTCACAAGCCAAGGTTGTCACCTGAGCTTCTGACTAGCTATAAATCAGAGGTTCCCACAATCCCCTCTTTGGGTTCAATTATTTTGCTAGAGCAGCTTACCGAACTCAAGAAACCTGCTTACTTACAGGATTACCAATTTATTATGGAGGGACATAACGCAGGAACAGCTAGATGAAAGAGATGCGTAGGGCACGATATGTGGGAAGCAGCTCAAAGCTTCCATGTCCACTTGGAACATACCCTTCGCCCCAAATTTCCACGTGTCCACCAAACCAGAAGCTCTCCAAACCCTCTCCCTTTTGGGTTTTCACGGAGACTTCACATGGGCATGGCTGATTAAATCATCAGCCATTGGCGATGGATCTCAATCTCCAACCCCTCTCCCCTCCCAGGAGATCATGGAATGAGGCTGGAAGTCCTAACCCTCTAATCACATGGTTGGCTCTCTTGGCAACCAGCCCCTATCCTCAAGCGCTTCCAAAAGTCACCTCATTCACATAACAAAAGACACTTTTATCCTTCTCATCACTTTGAAAATTCCAAGGGTTTGAGGAGCTCTCTGCCAGAGCCCAGGATGAAGACCAAATATACACTTCTTGTTATAAAATCACAGTATCACAGTCACCCACACCCCAACTTCCCTCACATTGGACCCTCATTCTCACTGGTGGTGTGTAGCGCTCCTCTCCAAGATCTTACTTAGAACGTTGGGAAAGTAATGATGTGTGTAACTCAAAGGTCTAAGAGTGGAAAAAAAAAAAAAAAGTCTAGGAGTGGATTCTAGCCTCAGGCAGAGCTGGAGCCAGGTACTCAAACCACACCATGGAGAAGCTCACTCCCCACCTCTCATTTAATGGTCTGTTTTCCACTCAGGCTCTCCCATCATGGTGGCAAAGAGGACCCTCAGAAGCTCCCAGCTCACATCCTACCAATGTTGCGACTCCAGCCAAAAAGGTGTTCCAATTTCTTAACCATTCTATTAACAGTCACAAGGCCATCCATGAACCAAACAGTCTGGCCAGGAGTCAGAAGGCTCGGATTGGTCAGGCCCTGGTCACGTGCCCGCCCAGGCCTTGGAGATGGGCTATCCTTGCCTTAATTAAATGGACGTAGAGCAGAGGAGGAACAGGTTTCCAAAGGGAAAATTGGGGTAAGTAATACAAAATGGGGACCTGAGCAGAAGAAAGTGTAGATGTCCACTCTGTATGTCCCCCGGGGTTCGCAGTCGCCTAGCAGCATAGTTAAAGGATCTAGGTCACACATACCTGTGTTGGAAGCTTGCCTCTAACCCTTTAGAGATCTTGGGCAAATGGCGATCTCACTGAATATCAGTTTTCTCATCTGTAAAGTGGATAGAAAACTAGGATCAGTTTTATAAAAATTAGGTTTATAAAGATTATTATAAAGTGTGCAAACATAACAGGACATTTGTCACATCGAAGGTGATAAGCACAGTAGATAGTTACTTTTAAAAATCTCATTTCTCAACACCCATAAATCCCCTAATTCCTGACTTCCAGAGGGGATTGTCTTGTCTTTCTCTGTCTTATTTTCTCCTCATTTATGTTGCTTTGCCTTTTTTTCTCCCATAGATTAAACACACACACACACACACACACACACACACACGTGCTCACACACACAAAGAGTTGAGTCCAAAAAATGGCAGTCGCATAGAATAGAGGAGGTGGCGAAGAGCTGTGGGATTCATTTATATTTAACTGTGAGCAACCAGAGACGAGTGTAGTGGAAAATACGCCAAAGGCTTGAAGGAGGAATGAGGATATTAAAATTGTAATTTTCCCAATCATATCGAGACATCTCTTTCAGCCCTAATGACAGGGTGCATAGCACATCTGTCAAAAGCTGTGCTACGTCTCCAAGCAAAAACCAAATAAACTGAGTTTCTGCTCAGTGACAGCCTAGGCTGAGGTCGCTGTCCGCTTTGTTCCAATTGTTTTTCCCTTTTCTTTTTCTCTCCAAGGCATTTTGTGTCTGTTACTGTCTTTGTGGCATTTGCTTCTATTTTCCCCCTTCTTTCTTCTTTCCATGAGAGTTGACTAGAACCTTAGTCTGCACGTACCAGAATAACATACTGTAAAGCTTCCAGTGTCCCCACACAGCTCCCAGGATGCAGGGGAAGGTCTATTGATCAGGCCCTGAGGGTCCGCCCTGGATACTGACTTCCCCAGCAGAACTCATTTCTACTCCCTTTTCAAGTGGCCGATGCTGGAGGCCAAGATCGGTTCGGCAGAGGAAGGCTGTGATTTGGGGTCCTACGTGGCATGTGGTTGAACTGACAATTGGCCAGTGATGGGCAAAGGGCTGATGAAATCTATGGCCAATGAGGGGAAATGGCACAATTTCCGGGATGTATTTGGGCACTTCCTTGGGCCTCAAGAATTGAACTTGGAAGCCCAACCTACAATGACTTTTAATTGTGAGCTGGTTCTTGGGATGTTCACTGACATCAGTGGAACCCTACTAATGGAAGGTCAGCATTGTTGGGGGTTCTTTAGCTGGATTACTGATGAAACTTTTCCATGCTGGTGCCCATTTCAATTTACTCACATACATCAAGATGTAGCCCTCGGGCTGGCCGAATGGCACGTTGGTTAAGAACTGGCTTGGGACGCCAGAGGGCCCCGGTTCGGATCCCACATATGAGGGCCAGTGACACTGCCCTCTACAGCTAAGATGCTGAACAACAGCTCAGCCTGGAGCTGGGCTGCCGTGAGTCGACAGCTACGGCGTAGGCTGCAGCCCCTGTGGCAGTGGGTTGCAATGGGCTACCATGTGTAGCCAGCAGCTAGCATAAGCGGCCAGCAGCCGCCGTGAGCGGCCGTCCAGAAGCCGGCAACTGATCTGCCTCGCCAGAGAAGAGTGCAACGATGGTGCCAACTTGGGCCAGTGAAGCAACATCCTCTACAACTAGACTAAATAACAAAAAGGCAGCAACTTGTCTGTTCCCCTTCCTCCAATTCCACAATAAAAATCTTTAAAGAAAAAAAAAAAAAGATGTAGCCCTCTTTCCTGTCTTCCAGGGCAACACCAGCCTGCAGAGACAGCAACGCCTACAGATGTGATTAACAGTGAAATCTCACATCCTTTAATGGGTGGGGCATTCAAGAGTAGAAAATCTGAAACCAAGTTAGAGGAACTTGGACTCAAGGAAGAGATAGCCGAGGAACTCGGAACTATTTTCCAAGCCAGTGGCAAGAGATGAGCTTGGAGGGGGCCAGCCGAGTGGCTCAGTTGGTTAAGAGCTCACTCAAGAGTTTGAGCTCTGAGCAACAGGGTCGCCGGTTCAATTCACGGCCTGAGCTGAGCTGCTGCTGAGTTGCCAACAGGTGGCAGGATGGCTCAGCTAAAAAAAAAAAAAAAAAGATGGGCTTGGAGAGGGAGACGTGGGCCAGACATAGAAGGATTGGACTTACCCATGGGCACATGTGGGAGCCATTGAAGGACTTAGAGCAGGACAGTGACGATCAGATTTGCATTTTAGAACATCACTCAGGCTAGGGCATGCAGAATGGGTGGACGGGGGTAAGAGTGGAAACAGTTGACCAGTAAGAAGGCTCCTGTGGAAATCTACGTAAGAAAGGGAAGTGACCTGAGCCAACACATTACGTGGAGGATGGAGACAAGTCAACAGCTCCAAGAACTATTCGAGAAACAGGATTAGAAAGGTAGATAATTGTGCCCGTGGACTTAATGAGTCTCTGTGGGTCACCATCTTTGTGCTTGATCTGGCAGGCTCTGAAATCAGCCTGCCTGGTTGTGCTTATACTTTTTAAGGTCCTTATTAAAAGCAGGTGGAGACTGGATGCATTTGATGGTTCTCTTTGATGATCTACTCAGTAGGTGAGAAGAATTAAGGGGACGAGATTTGGAAGGCTCCAGAGCATTTAGGAAGCTAATATCCCCGACCCAAATAAGAAAGGACGAGACCTAGATGCAGCCCATGGCAGTGGAGTCAGAAAAGCAAAGCTGAGAGGCCGGCCGAGTGGCTCAGTTGGTTAAGAGCTCGCTCAAGAGTTTGAGCTCTGAGCAACAGCGGTTCGAGTCCAGCCCGAGCTGAGCAGCCGC
>NW_017731412.1:3053892-3055967 GCF_001890085.2 Hipposideros armiger | reverse complement strand
TCCAGGTTGAGCTGTTGTTCAGCATCTTAGCTGTAGAGGGCAGTGTCACTGGCCCTCATATGTGGGATCCGAACCGAGGCCCTCTGGGGTCCCAAGCCAGTTCTTAACCATGGCGCCACTCGGCCGGCCCTAGAGTTTTTTATCTATTTGCATTTCCCATTTGATGGAGCACTTTGAAGAGCTTCTGTAATTCCTCCTCCTCCAGTCTATTTACAAAGTTCCTCTTTGCAAATTTGTAGGTGAGACGATATGGAAAACCTTTGACCAAAGTGACTAATGTGATTGTATATGAAAGAAAAGCATAACAATTGAGGCTTTCCTTAAGAAGCAAGGGGTTATCCCTAGCGGGAGGGGAGTTTTCCAAGCCCTGAGGATGTTTGTTGGCTGAGATAAGGTATATAAAAAATGCAAGCAATCAAAACAATGCTGCCTTCCTCTCATCTCTCAACTGAACTATTTCAGTAGCTTCTCTGCTGGTCTACTGCCTCTGCCCTTTTGCCTGAGAGTCTGTTCTCCACCCTGCAGCCAAAGGGATCTTTTTCAGATATAAGGCAGCCATTTATAGAACCTGCCCTGGTGCTCTGGGCCTTTGCACTTGCCTGTTCCCTCTGCCTGGCCCACTGCTTCCCCAGATTTCAACAGTCCGATTCCCTGGTGTTCGCCATCCACAAGCGAAAGGATAAATTGTGGTATGTTCTTACAATGAAGCACTACTCCTCAAAAAGAAATTGCTGACACAAGTTAGAGCATGGGCGAACCTCAAATGCATTATGCTGAGTGCATTTGAGCCTTACACATATTGTATGATTCCATTTATATAAAGTTTTGGAATAGGCAAATGGAATACAAGGTGGGAAAAATCCAAATAGTGGTTGCCTGGGGCTGGGGCTGGGGCGGGGGCAGGGGTGTGGGGATGGTTTGGTGATGATATCCATCTTGATAGGGGTTTGGGTTGCACAGGTATGTCAGAAATGTGCCACTATTCCAAAAGAATTAAGATTTTGTGCATTTCACTGTATGTAAATTTTCACTTAAAAACAATCCATAAACAAATATTGAGCTCTGGTTAGTGATATGCATGCCTGATATCTGCAACTTTCAATGCAATAAAGCAGTAAGAGGAACTGACAGATAAACAGATAAATGAGTAAATGTGTGATAAAGCACGCAGAACAAAATGTTAAGTGTAGAATCCACTTGGTGGGCGTATGGGGGTATTCCATATACAATTTTTCAACTTTTCTACATGCTTAAAATTTTTCATAATAAAATTGGGAGGAAGGGGTAGACAAGGAGATATGTAACTTTTCAAAAATAGCTTCCCCTTTTATTCAGATACAAAGCCAAAGCTCTTGCAAGAGCTACAGGATCTGGGCCCCTCTCCACTCCCAACTCTCTAGCCTCATCTCCTACCACCACTGAATGGTGTGTCCTTTTCAGAAGTGAGGGAAAGCTCTCCACCACTTACTTCCAGCCACAGGGGCCTTCCTCAAACATACCAAGCCTGTTCTGGCCTCTGGGCCTTTGCACTTGCTGTTCCCTCTGCCTGGAACACTGTTTCCCCAAATTGCACCAGCCCTATTCCCTGACTGCATCAGGTCTCTGTCTCAATGTCACCTCCTGACTGCTCTAGATAAAATAGCACTTCCTCCCTCCCATCCCTCCCTATCCCTTCGCCTGCTTTGGATGGCCTGGCTTTCATCATGGGAATGCTGACACAATCTTCATTTGTTTATTGTCTATCTCCCCTCCCAGCCATGTAGGCACTTGGCTTGTGCCCTGTGGTGTGCCAGCACCTAGAATGGCACCTGGAAGACACAGCACTCACCCAGTACTTGTTTAATAAATGCGTGAAATGGGCCGGCCGAGTGGCGCGATGGTTAAGAACTCGCTTGGGATGCCAGGGGGCCCCGGTTCGGAACCCACATATGAGGGCCAGTGACGCTGCTCTCCACAGCTAAGATGCTGAACAACAGCTCAACCTGGAGCTGGGCTGCCGTGAGTCTCCGGCGACGGCGTAGGCTGCAGCTCCTGTGGCAGTGGGTTGCCATGGGCTACCGTGTATAGCCAGCAGC
>NW_017731412.1:3025277-3053877 GCF_001890085.2 Hipposideros armiger | reverse complement strand
CAGCTGCAGTGAGCAGCCGTCCAGAAGCCGGCGACTGATCTGCCTCGCCAGGGAAGAGCGCAATGATGGTGCCAACTTGGGCCAGTGAAGCAACACCCTCCACAACTAGATTGAAGAACAAAACGACAGCAACTTGTCTGTTCCCCTTCCCCTAATTTCCCAGTACTGTTCCCAACCCCCCAATTACCCAATAAAAATCTTTTAAAAATAAAATAAAATAAAATAAATGCGTGAAATGAATGAGGGTGATGCTGACACTCCCCCCCATAGGAAGAGCTCATCCTGGCTGAGCACTTGGTAAACTCCTGGCACTGTGTTGCACCATTTGCTTCCATTGTCTCATTTATTATAATCCTCACAGCAAACCTATTGCCATTTTTACACCTGAGAAAGGTCCTAGTGTAGAAAGATTAAGTGATTTATCCAACCCAGTCCAGCCAGGTTCTTTGTGTTCCAAAACCCAGAGTCTTTCCACCTCGCCACAGGGCAGGGAGGGTCCAGAAAGAAAAGACAAATGGGGAAACAATGTGTCAGTGTGTCACCAGGACTGCAGACATAAAGACCCACATGCCAGCAGACCTAGGGGCATCAGACCCTCAATTATCAAATTTTCAATGACACCCTGCGTCCCCTGTCCCCAGTCTACATGGGTTCAAATGGGGTGACCAGTGTTACTGGGTTTCCAACTGATTAGCTCTTTTTCTTCATAATCCATGTTAATAAGTTGCCTTTCAGCTGCAAAGATGACCTTGAACACTCCCCCTCCCACCCCCATCAAACATCTTGTGTGTTTTCCCTCATATGCAGGCTGTATCAATTGACCTAAACACAGGGTGCTTTTTTAGTGACTGGATCACATTTCTCTTCCAAGAACAGGAATGCCCATTGTGCAATATTCTTATAAATGCTCAAAAATATTATTTTTCTCCATAATGAACTAGGTTCAATATATAGGGGGAAAAATGTCAAAAACATTTGCAATTATTTGTCAGTGAATGGGGTATTTGGGAAATAAGGGGCACTTCAATTGATGCCACATAAGTATATTGAGCAACTACTATGTGCCAGGCATTGTACCAGGAACTAGGGGACAAGGAGGTGCGAAGTATGCTATGATCTGTGGTCAAAAAAGGGGGGTTCTAGGGAAAGTAACCTCACAGGGTGATCTGATCATAAATTCCTAACTGGGCAGGTCATGGTGGGTAGTCATACCCCAGGTATATAGCTTTTTAGCAAAAGGCTTATCTTTGCCCCCAGCAAGCCCTGCCCATTGTTTTTGTGGGTCTAGGTTAACATGCCTTAGAAATAAGCCAATAATAATAAGCCAATAATAAATAAGCACATAATCTTGTTAACTATCGGATAATCCAATCCCCGCCTTGCTTTCCCCAACCTTCATGTAATCTTCATTAAGTTCCCTCCTTAATTGTGAGCGCATAAAGGAAGCCACATATGTGGCACATGTCGTCAGTTTGGCTCAAATCAGCTCTTATAAAAATTCTCTACAGGTTTGGACGTTTTTTCCATTGACAGATCCCTACCTCAGCCACTTACTAGATGACCTTAGCCAAGTTCCTTGAACATTCTGAACTTCAGTTGCCCTGTCTGAAAAGTGGAGATAATTATACCTCCTTGAAAATGCTATTATTGTGGGGAACACAAGAGACAACATGCATCAAAGGGTCTAACAAGTGACCAAGACACAACAACCCAGAAAAAAAGGTGCTAGTTTCATGCCCATGTCTCCCTCCCTTGCTCTGTCAAACTTCAAGGAGACACTGAGACATACTTGGGTAATTCTGACTTCTAGACAGACTGGGTTAAGTGCTCTGAGTGAGGAACTGACCACAGACTATTTAATTCTATGCCTAAGGATACTCACAGAGGAGGTATTTTTGTCTCCACTTTACGTATGGGACAACAAAATTTCAGAGACAACAAGTATCTTGGCCAAGACGGTACAGTTCTTACGTTTTAGAAGCCTCCTAGGTCTTGTCTTGTTCATCTCACGGTAGAGAGAGATGGATTCCAAATGAGGAAATCCAGGAAGACTGCTTGGAGGAGATGGTAATTTCAAGAGTCTATCATAGCAGCCTGAACATTTGTTTCCTTGGTATCCCACTAGAAGCCAGCATCCTGGATTCTATAACCCAGAGCTCTGCCACTTTATTCCTGGCTTTGGCTTTAGCCAAAGTGAGCATCAGCAAAGATTCCTTGAACACAAGTAAAACATTCAGATTTACAAGGACCACCACCCAGCAGCAACCATTCCCTTTCCCCATTGTGCCCACATCTAAAGAGATTCAAGGAAGACTGCCCAGGGCCCACCGAGTGGCACATTGGTTAAGAGTTGGCTTGGGACGCCAGCTCTGAGCAGCAGGGCCCTAGTTCAGATCCCACATGAGGGCCAGTGACGCTGCGCCTTCTACAGCTAAGATGGTGAACAACAGCTCGACCTGGAGCTGGGCTGCTGCGAGTCTCCGGCGATGGCGTGGGCTGCAGTGGGGCTGGCTGGCAGCGAGCATGAGCTTTTGTGAGCTGCTGTGAGCTGCCATGAGCAGCCGTCCAATGGCTGGCAAGCGACTGCCTCACCCAGGAAGAGCACAACGATAATACGAACATGGGCCAGTGACGTGACATCCTCCACAATTAGACTGAAGAACAAAAGGACAGTAACTTTTCTGTTCCCCTTCCCCAATTCCCCAATGCTATTCCCTCCCCCAATTCCCCAATAAAATCTTAAAAAAAAACAAAACAAAACACTGCTCAAAGACCCTGAGAATTCCTTCCCACTGGTTAGTTATGGCAGACCTACATTGTGTCACTTGGTGATAGGGTTTTATTTATTTATTTTTTTTTTAAAGGGGAAGTCCAGCAAATATGAAGACATGGTCCACAGGATGGATGACCCACCATGCTACTATTACAAATATGTGTATTCTGGTTGTTTATAATTACCTGTTTATTTGTGAAGGATTTCTTCTCTTCCTTCCAGGCCTCCTAGCTGTGTATACGGTGAAAAGCATAGAGCTGGGCGTGTTAAGATTTTTTTTCCCCCCTTTGGCTGTGTTTATCCACCCAAGAAAGTATTTTAAGTGCTTTGTTTCCATTATGCTATTCTGAGCCCATTACTTGGTGGGGTGATTAAAGATTGCTTTTGGCAAGAGAAGAGAAGATGAAGTGTTTGTTACTTCCATGACTGTTAGCCTTTCCCAGGCAGTCTTCAAAGGGAAAAACATAAACACATGGCATACAAAATACATATTGGCTTCATAATGGGAGCCCTGGAGAATGTCTGGCCCTTCACCTTTGCCTGGAATCTGAGTAGCTGGGACAGAGGGCATGAAAAGGGCTCTTTCTAGGGCATCTTGGAGGCTACCTACCTCTTGGGGTTCTTCTATCGTCCTGCTTACCTGTGTGCTCCTTGATCCTTTTCATTGCCTGGGGTCTTCTTGGCAACTTCCCTACCCTTCCACCCATATTTGGATCCAGCCATGGACAAGACAGATGAGCTCTCTACTTTCGTGGGCCATGAAGCCTACTGGAGTCCAGGGATGAGACGATAATGAAAGAATCCAAGTCTCTTTCCACCCGGGTATGTTTCAGAGTGTGTAATGGACATGGGCGTAGGAATCTGATTTTTTCTTGTGCTCAGGGAGGACTTCCTTAGATGTGCCAATTGGGAAGATAAGCAGCAGCTGAGTACGAAGGGGTCTTCGAAACACAGGCAGTGAAGAGAGGCAAAGGGTAGGATTTCTTCAAAGAAGGGGAACCAGATGGGGTGGCTGGAACCCAGAGAACAGGGGTCAGAATAGCTAGAGATGTAAACAGGAGATCAGAGAGGTGGGGGAGCCCCTTCCCCCCCCCCAATAGAGCCACACAATAGGTGCCAAATACAAGTTAGTGAAAACAGGAGTGGAGGGAGGAAGTTGTAGAATACAAGGAGCCTATCCCTGCTTTCTTATCTCAAGGGCTGGGTGGCCTTGGGCGCGATGTTTCACTGCTGTAAGCCTCCATTTCCTCATCTGTCAAACGGGAACCATTAGCCCAACCTCACAGGGCCTGTGGTATCTAGTTGGGAATCAACACATGCTAGCTTCCTTCTTCCTTCCCAATTATCTTTAATGAGTTCGACTTTCCCAGTTTCACTTAGCACCTTGGGAGACTGTGAAGCCAGCAAACCCCATCACCATCTCTGATCACTAGCTCATTGGAATGAACTGCCCAAGACCTGTCAGTCCCCCTGGCCAGGGGAGCTCACTGCTATCAAGATTGTTGTGATCTGTCATCCACCATCCCCCAACTCAGATGGCGTCTCTTTGAAGTCAGCAGCAGATCCCTCCCCAGGATCTTGGGGACCTTCGCATCTTGCATGGTGGTCCTATCTCCCAGACTATTGTTACAAGCCAATGAGATAAAGGGTGGGTCAGTCTTTAGAGGCAAAGATTACAATTCCCTCCCTAGGCTGGGGGTCTGCCCTGGTTTCGATAGGATTACAGTTGCACAAATGCATTTTCCCTGAGCTCCCTCCTTTAAGTCAAGGGCCTCTGGGATTCAAAATGGCACCGGCAAGTTCGGGCATGTCCAGAGCTCTGAAAACGTCTAGGAATCTCTTTCTTCTGGAGCCAAGTGGGCAGCTTCAGAAACTCTGACAGCTCAGGGCAGAGTCAACGTGCTGGCTAGGGCAGTCCATACGCTTCCTCCGCTCCAGGACCTCTTGAGAGCCCGCACCACGCTTGGTGCTTTCAGATACCCCCCTCTTCATTTCATCGTCTCCACAACCCTGTGAGAAAGGCATCAGTCTACCCATTTTTACAGATCAAGTGAGAAATTCAGTAACTTGGCCAGAGTCTCATTGATGAAATGGACAGAGTTCCTGATCTGAACACACACAGTCCTTTACTCATCAATGGTGTCTTGATGGTGACTTAGCGTTCCCCCTTCCACCCCAAAATTAGATAACCTGGGACCCAGGGAAGCACTCTAGGGATGCTCAGGTCAGATGGGGGCCTCCAGGTGGGAGTCTTTGGCTGGAGGAGGATTAGAATGATGGACGGATCATTCTAATCCTCCTCCACCCCCGATTCCTCTGCTAACTTCACTATAGTTCTAGAAGGTACGGCCACAATCATAATAATCATAATTAGCCCCATTTATTAAGTACTTACTAAGCGATATGTATGTCCTCATGTCATGAATGTAAGAACCCTACCAAACGGCTGTTAGCATCATCCATCCCCATTTCACAGATGAGGACACTAAGGCTCAGAGGGGGTCAAGTCTTGACCCAAGGACACAAGCTAGTCAACATTAGAGCCAAACCTGAAATTCGGTCTGGCTGACCCCAAGCTCTCAGCGGCCCACCCACTGCCTGCTTTTCTGACAAAGGTCTTTGCTCAAAAAGACTGCACCCAAATCCAGTCAATTCCTGCCCTGCCAAACCCTGAGGCCCAGCCCGAATTGCACATTCCTCTCCACCTCCACCCCAGGCCTCAGTTTCCCCGCCTGTGGCATAGGGAATGGGATTAAGTCCAGCTCAAACCCTGACAACTGCCACTGAACACAGAAGCAGCAGCCACCTCATCCCCATCCTTAGGACATTTCTCTCTTATGAAAAATGGGTGAGTCCTTCAACACATTCACCCTGTTCCTCTTGCTGACTTCAAAGAGATGGGGGGGAATGTCTGAAGTCACAGCTGGGCTCCTTTGGGCTCCACAGAAACACACCCTGGCCTCCCCCTCAGGCTGCTTCCATGCTGGAAGCATACCTTGTCCTTTTTCTGCCTGGAATTCTCCTTCCTAAGACTATCCTGAGAGTCTAGGTCCCTGAGGTTGGAATCCAAGTCACGCCCTTCAGGAATCTGGCCCCATCTTGACTGGGAGCTTTGAGAGGAGTCTTGAGAGCCAGAGGGCGTTGGGTTGAAATCCCAGTACTGCCATGAACTGTAATAGCTGCGTTTTCCTTGTCCCTGGTGAAGACACTTAAGGAGTCAACATTTATGAAGGTCCTACTATGTGTCAGCAACTATGCTACAGGGCACAGTGTTGAACAGGGAAACAAAATCACCGCCATCTTGGAGCTTTCGCTCTAATTAGAAGACTGGAGAGAGGAGAGGTAGATAGTGAGCAAACAGATATTAGATTTTCAGAGGTAACTATCATAGAACAAGGTAAAAGAATGGAAAAGTGGGGAGGGGACCACCTTGCGATACAGTTGTCAGCCAAGGCCTTTCTAAGGGGAGGACATTTGAGGGGAGACTTGATCATGGAGACCGCCATGGGAAGGGCTAGGGAAAGAGCACCCAGGCAGAGGGAACAACAAAGGAGTATGGTGTGCTTCAAGGTCAGAATAAAGGTCACTGTGGCTGAAAGGGAGCAAACTCCAGAGAGAGGGATGCAAGACGAGGCGAGAGGATGGCAGGACCCAGATCACAGAGGGCTTTGTAGGTCACAGCGCAGAGCTTGGATTTTGATTCCTGAGCCACGGGAAGCCACTGGAAGAGTTTAAGAACCTTTTTCACTTCTTTTACAAAAGCAAACTATTTTAAAGAAACTGTCAAATTCTTCCAAAGTGGCCGTACCATTTTGCACTCCCACCAGCAGTGTACAGGCATTCCAGTTGCTCCATAGCTTGATCAACGCTGGGAATGGTCAGTCTTTTTCATTTTAGCCATTGTAGTGGGTGCATAATGGTATCTCATGATGGTTTTCATTTTTATTTCCCTGATGATAAATGGTGTTGAGTACTTTTTTATATGCTTTTTGACTATTCACATATCTTCTTCTGTGAAGTGTCTATTAAGATCTTTTGCTCATTTTTAAATTGGGTCATTTGTCTTATTAATGAGTTATAGGACTTCTTTTAATATTCTGGATACATGTCCTTTGACAGATAAATGATTTGCAGATAGTTTTTCCCAGACTACGTCTTGCCTTTTCATTTTCTTAAAAGGGTCTTTCAAAGAGCAGAAGTTTTAAATCTTGATAATGTCCAATTTATCATTTATTTTTATTTTGTGCTTTAAGCTTTTTGTGTCCTAACTAAGTCCAAGGTCATCAAGATTTCCTCGTGTGTTTTCTTCTAGTCGTTATATAGTTTTAGCTCTTAGGTTTAGTTTTATCTTATATCATTTACATTAGGTTAAAAAGTTAACCATATATCTCATCAAGTCTGCTCTTTTGATAGATAGCTACCCAAGAAAAAAATCGTATGTCCACAAAAAAGACTTACACTTGTTCATATTAGCATTATTCACAACAGGCAAAAACTGGGTAAAACTCAAGTGTCCTTCCATTGGTGAATAGATACACTGTAGTAAGTACTCCTATATAATGGAATGCTATTCATCGTTAAAAGGGAACCAACCACTGATCTGTTCAACAACATGGATGGATCTCAAAAAACACGATGCTGAACAAAGGAAACCAGACATATAGGAGTTCACACTAGATGATTCCATTAATATGAAACTCTAGATATAATCTAGCTCATCTATAGTAACAGAAATCAGATCAGTGGTCCCCCAGGGCTGGTTTGTATGAATGGAAGTGGGCAGGTGACAAAGAAGACGCAGGAGGGAACTTTGGAGGTGAAGAAGAATGTTCTATTTCTTGATTATGTGAGTGGCTACATGGATGCAAACCTTGATCACAACTCATTAAACTGTACACTTGAAATGGGTGCATTTTATTGTGTGTCAATTATACCTCAAGAGTGGACTTAAAGAGAAAAAACAAAAAACAGATGCTGGTGAAGAATGAATCCAGAGTGAGGATAGAGATGACAGTTAGGCCGCTGAGTCGTTCAGGTGGGAGGTGAAGGCTGCTTGGTCCAGGGTAGAGGGAGCAGTCTTTGTTAATTATCATTGTGTTGTTATTGTTGCTTTTCTGCCTTGTCCTCCAATGAGTCAGGGGCAGGCTCTCCTCTGTAAAGAAATGGACTGTTTCCCCCTCCCAGAGGTGGCCTGCCCACTTCTCTGCTGAGTCATCCTTCAAGGTTATCATGGGGAACAAAGCTTTGACGTCCAGCTAGACATCACTGACAGCTGACACACACACTCAGGAAACAATGTCCCTGGTAAAGGTAACTCTGAGAGCACCCGTGACACCAGCCCCAGGCTCCCAGGCCCCTCCCCCACTTCCCAAACCTTCTCCTAGAGCTCAGGTCCAACGCAGTGACAACAGCTGATGATATCTGAGAGTGAGACACTTCTCTTTAGTTTTCTAGAGGTGCTGTAACAAGGGACCACAAACTGGGTATGTTAAAACAATACAAATTTATTCTGGTCCTGGAGACCAGAAGTCAGAAATCAAAGGATGGCAAGGTTGGTTCCTTGTGGAGGCTCCAAGGGCCAATCGCCCTCTCCTAGCTCCTGGTGGTTGCTGGAAATCCTTGGCTTTATAACTGCATCACTGCAATCTCTGCCTCTGCCTTCACATGGTATCCTCCTCTGTGTCTGTGTCTGTGTCCATTTCTGTCTTCTTATAAGGACACCAGTCATTGGGTGAAGGCCCACTCTAATCCAGTATGATGTCATCGAAACTCCGTTACGTCTGCAAAGACCCTATTTCCAAATTCACCTTCACAGGTATCTAAGTTAGGACTAGAACATATCTTTTTGAAGGACACAATTCAACCCACTACAAGAACCTCTGATATCAAATAATTCAGTTCAGAAGAAAGCTCCCAGGGGCCAGACGGTTGGAGAAAAGGGGATAGAGAGAACACTGGATGGGGTGTCATGGGGATGTTGGGTTCAAATCTCAAGGCTGCCACTAACTTGCTGTGTGATGCTTGTCAATTCATTACCTCTCTCTGGCACTTGGTTTCACCTTTTTTTTTTTTTTAATTCGTTTCAGGGGATTTCACCATTTTTTAAATAGATCTGGATCTGTTCATTCCTGGCTGATCACCAGACTCTCGGGAAGTAATGAATACGGTTAGCATTTACCGAGCACCTTCAATGTACCAGGAACCATGCTGAGCGATGCACGCATATCATCGCATTGAAACCTCGCAGTGACGGTAGTGGCAAATGACTTCATACAAATGAGGAATCTGAGGCTCAGGGAGTTAAGTAACTGGGGTCCCCGATAGCCCATCAACCACCTGAACATCTCTCAATGATACGCCTCCCTCTGTTCCATTTGCTGGTACAAGCTTTCATCATTTCTTACTTGGATTCCAAAAATGGCCCCCAATCTTCCCTCCACTCCAAATCTATCTGAGAAGCCAGAAGGGTCATTTTTTTGCTAATGAAATTGCCTTGCACAAAATTCTTCAATGGTTCCCCATGACCCTCAGGATAAAGCCTAAATTCCCCCAACAAGGCCAATCATGTCCCATGTGATCTGAGCCCAGTCAAACTCCATCCTCATTCCTCTTCCTCCCTTCCCAGAATACCTACGCATCCTTCAGAGTTCAGCTTAGATGTCACTTGCTCCAGGAAGTCTTCTTTGCCTGCCCCTCAGATGTGAGACAGGTGGTCCTACTTAGTACTCCAAGGACACGCTTCCTAGCTGTCATCATAACACTCAGCACGGTGCATTTTTGTTGCCCATTAATTTCTCTGGCAGGGCGTATGCCACTGTGGTTCATATTTGTCAAATATCATGGGCCACACAACTTGGCAGTGCACAGAAGAAAGCCAAGATTAGAAGCCACTGCTGGCTGACTCCAGGGGCTGTGTTCTGTCTTCTATGCCACACAGATGTTGGAGGAGGCACAAGAGTCTACGTGGACTAGCAGACAGGCTAGCCCAGAGAAGAGAGGCCCAAGTGTGCAGGGGCCTGGAATGGCAAACAGGCCTCCACTTTCCCCTCCCATATCCAAGGCAGACATTACTAATGGATCACTGTTCTCTTCAGGGATCCCAGGCTCAGCACAGGGACCCCACCAGTCTCTACCATTGATCTACATCATCCTCTGACACACCCGTGTGATCCAACACCCCCATTTGGCAGGTAAAAAAAAAAAAAAAAAAAAAGAGAGGCTCAGATAAAGAACTGGCTTTGCCATGATCACATACAAGTTCATGGGGTAGCAGGGACAGGCTCTGTCCCCTCCCGTTCAGTGTTGTTCCCCTATCCATCCTGGCCTCTGGAGATCAGCTGCTCATGCTGTGTGATCAACAGACCCTCTGGGTGTCTAGAGAAAGAAGCTTCTTGTGAAGTTAGGGCCAGGGGACTCATGGAAGGCTTTGAGGACAAAAACATCTTAAGGTGGCCCAAGGGACTTTTTCCTTTTCTTTTTTTAAGTTGCTCAAAGGCAACTCCAGCCTCTATCTCTTTCCTGTGAGTCTAACCAGCCACCTGCTTACCACCTCCAAGGAAATCCAGGACCTGGGTCCCTGGGCTGCAAAGTTTTTAGGGATGATCAGAATTTCCAGACCCAAAAACGGAAGACTTTCCAGGACACACACTGAAGCACAATGCCCCACTTTCTCCTGTTGTAAAAATAAATCTTTTATTTTGGAATAATGTTAGATGGACAGAAAAGTGGCTACAAAAGTACAAGAATTGCCATAAACCCCTCGCCTCGCTTCCCCTAACGGCATCACCTCGCATTACCACGGACATTATTCAAAACTAAGAAACCAACCCTGCTACATTACAGTGAACTAAACTCCAGATTTTATTCAGATTTCACCTACTTTTCTTCCAGGATCCCGTCCAGGATGCCACGTTGCACTGAGCACTTTCCCTTTTTAGATAAATACCTTCCCTGGACCTCTCTCCTCTTCTCCCAGCAGCTGACACCCCCTCTCAGAAACGGCTGTTTGCTTCCTGTTTTATTCTGCTCTGATTCATTTTATAGATTATGGTTTGAGGGGAAGTTTCACCTGGTTATTTCTAATATTGTAAACGACCCTTCTTCTGCACGTTCATTTTTCCTCTTTCTGTTTTAAAGTCTAGTTCACATCATCAAAATGGCCACTGGCACTTCCTGGAAAACTTGGCAGAGCATTTTACTGTATTTCTAAAAAAAAAAAAAGTCCTGTTGTTTTTTTCTTTCCAGTCCCCCACCCCAAACTTTGTTTGTTCTTTTATGGCTAAGGATATTTATCTCCTGCCTGCTTTAGAAGTTTATGGGCCTATTTTCCTTTGAAATCCAGGCCAAGGTCAGTAGCCTTTTGGCTGTGATGTCACAGTACGTTGCCTTGGCTACCCCTGTGACATCATCAGACAAAACTGGGGGCCTGGAGGGGTGGCCGGGAGCGTCTTTGAAACAAACTCTTTCATGTGCAGTCTGTGAGGCAACTGCTGTTGCTTTGGGGAAAAGTTTTGAGAACTTGTAAGAAGCTGAAGGGAAGAGTTAATAAGATTTACTACCCACCCCACCCCCAAAAAAATGCCTCAGACCCCTAAGAGTCAGCCCCAGTCAAAGGCTGCAGACTTCTAAAGGGGGAGAAGCTAACAGGACATATGCATTCCTAGAAAACAGAACCCTATATTTGTAAAAAGACCATCAGTAAGCCCCAAGACACACACACACACACACACACACACACACACACACACACACACACACACACAGGGCTTGACCTTATCAACCAAATTGCCTCTAGATGGAATGTATTNCACACACGGCTTGACCTTATCAACCAAATTGCCTCTAGATGGAATGTATTTCACGAGGTGTCCCTTGGTCTTTAATCTAATCTAATCTGTCTCTCCCTCGGCATAAAAGCAAAAGTAAAGAGAGGAATTACAAGCCAGGAATGCTTGGTTTAAAAGGCTTTTTTAATAAAAGGAGAAAAGGAAAAAGAACAAAAGCAGAGTGAACACTCAGCAGACAGTTTTCATGCCATTAAAACAGCATCTTGAAACATGTTCATCTTTTTTTTTTTTTCCTTAAGGTCAGGGGAAGGGAAAAAAAAAATGTGTTTTTATTGTGAACATGTGTCAAGAGGACTCCGTCACATAAACTCCATACCCACAATAAGTATATTTGTGTAGTAATTAATGTGAGATCAGAGATGCAAGTTTTGCCAAAAGGCCATTGTCAGCATGGGATATGTTATGTGGCTCAAGCATCCAGCTTTCCAAACGCCACGGCCCGCGTGGTAATTAAACGTCCTGTCATCTAAGGACAAAGCAGCAGTGACTCCCAGACAGGATTATACCTAAAATACAGTTTCCAAATGTTCCTTCTTGGCAAATCTTTTAAGGCAACTCTAGGCAGCAGGAATGTCAAGACATCTGTAATTAGATCTCGGAGAAAAAGGGGTCGGAGACTGGGGGGCCAATTTTTATTTTGTCTCTCCAGGAGACCCCATGTAATTCTCGGTCCTGGCTGACAGGGGCCCTGATGCATCACGTGTCTTTGGGCCACCGATCTTTGCACTCACTTTCTGTTAGGGTCTCCAGTAACACTTGGGCGATGCCAAGTCCCCCTCGGAAAGTTTATTGCAGCAGTCGTGAAGGCAGAAACGGTGGCGCCCAAGCGGTCTCGGGCCAGGCCTGTGCGCAGAACTCCGGGCGATTCCGTTCCTGAGGACTCTCTGCTCTAGTTATACGGGCCTGGAGGTCTAATGAAGCCAGCGGAGTGGAGCGTGGTTTGTGGGCCCCAGGGCTGCGTTTCGGAAGACGTTTGTATTGCACGGAAAATCTGAAGCGAGAAGGGAGAGTTAAAGGGGTCCCTTTAAGCCCATTCAATGTGAACTGTTCGGAGCGACCGTGGGGAGGTGTGTGCTTTGTGGGGTGCGGATCCCCGTTCTGGTCTGATGCCGGAAGCAGTGTTGTGTCTGCTTCCAGTTTGATATGTTAGTGTGGGCCCCGCTTTGCGTATGAACGTGCTTCTACCTGCCTGTGGGTTTTGGCACGTTTGCGAGCACAGCCCACGTCTCATGACGCTCCGTGCATGCGACGCGGGGGTTGCTGTCTCTGAGCTTGTTGCTATGTGTTTTTTTCAGAGGCTCCTGGGTGCTCGCGGTGCACGAGGGAGCATTTATAACTTTATGGGTGTGCACGAAAACGCGACTGTGAAATACACTGTCGTTATTACACATGAGACTCTCTTTTCCAACCAAGAGGCTATCTGCCGACCTCTCAGCTCTTTATCACCCAAATACGATCTTAGGGTGGTGGCCATTTAAAGCACGTCATAAATCTCAATAGGGACTAGAACCTGGAGACTTCTTACAGAAAGAAAGAGGAAAGGAATGGGGTGGGGGCATTTTGATGAAGAACCTCTGCTCTGTCATAGAAAGCTTCTCCATGCCTCCAACTTAGAAGCAATTTTCTCTTGGCACTAGGTGGGACCAATTCTAGCATTTGGGGTTTTCTTCTCTCACCCCCTCCTCTCCTTCTCCATGCGAACAGTCGAGAACAGATGTGCCCCACTTTATAAATGCTGACCAGCTGGGGAGGCTGCAGTCAGCGTCCACGCAGCTTTGCCCAAATGCTGGTGCCTGAGGAGGCCTCTGGGAGGAAGACCGGGGGTCTCTCTGACACATCTTGTGGGCGCTTTGCTTCCAGAACCTTCCGTGTTTCCCTGACAAGCTGGGTATTAAAGAAAATAAGAAGGCCCAGAGCTTTTGCTTTGGGCCTCGATGCAGCTGTTTCTCTATTCAGAAAGACCTGAAATGAGAGAAAGATAATAACCCAGGGTCCTCTGGACGAGGTGGGGCTGGTGTGGGTGATAAGGACTGAGGAAAGAGGTGCTAGGCCAAGCCTTTCCTTTAAATGGGTAAAAAGAGGCAAGCTGTGATTGTTGCGCATAGAGATTTGTTTCCCCCTCTAGAAGATTAAAAGGGCCATTTGTTTTCAGAAGTCTCAACCTGGCCTATTGGTCCATTTCACATGTCAGTTTGCAGCGTGCTCCCCTCGGAAGGGCTGCTGGGAGAAGACAAAGGCAGGAAATTCAGTTCAGCACAGGCCCAATGCCGCCTGTGTGTGTGTGTGTGTGTGTGTGTGTGTAGAGAGAGAGAGATTGTGTTTGTATAGAGGCCAACAACGTGTTCTCCTCAATCAGATCATTGCTTAGTAGACTTATTATTCCTGCAGCTTAGACACATCTGGAGGGTTTCTAGAAGAATCGTTTAAATAAAGCTCCTCATAAACTGTCCACTACAGGGTTTGGGAAGCAGATGAAACCTGTGCCATTTGAATTTTTTTTTTTTTAAGATGGGCTCTAATTCTCCAAATGTGTTCATTTAATATGTGTTTCCCCCTCAACACACACATGACTTGTGATTCAGGTGTAAAATACACAGAGAAAAAAAGCACAGATGTCATATAAGTGTCCCCAGCATGTAGATTAAAAAACAGACATCCCCAGGTGTCCCCAGAGTGTCCTTTTCCCTGTCCCTATCTGCTCCCCCCCCCACACCCACTCCCAAAGGGCAATCCCTTTCTTGTTTTGTTCTGCTGGCTTTTTATACTTCATATAAATGGAACCACACAGCATCATATTTAAGTATCTGGCTTCTTTCGTTCAAAATTAAATGTGGGAGATTCACCCATGTTGTTCTGTGTAGCTATAGATCAGTGGTTTTCCATGGGGGGTGGGGAGGTGATTTTAGCCCCCAGGGAGACTTTGGGCAATGTCTGGAGGCATTTTGGGTTCACAGCTGGGGTGCAGCTAGTGGGTCCAGGCCAGGGATGCTGCCCAACACCCTCCCATGCACAGGACAACCCCCCACAACAGCGAATCATCTGGTCTGAAATGTCAGTAGTACCCAGGCTGAAGGCCCTAGTCCAGATCAAGCACTCTCCCAGTTTTTCTTTGATTCCTCTGAAACACCGTTTTTAAAGCTTCCTGGATACTTACGCAGACACGGCAGAGTCAGCCTAAACTAAACTCCAAGTTCAAAGCTTCAACTCAGGCAAGTTTACTGACCTCTAGTCCTATGGGGCAGGGAGGGTAGTGAAGAGAGTAGGCGTGCAAACCAGGAAGACGGAAGGGAGCAAAAAAGGGTCGTCCCTAATGATTTCTTCATGTTGTCTGGTGACGAATTCAACCTTAGAAGGTCTTAGCAAGCCACCCGTGCTTCTTTGGTAAGCAGGGGAAGGAAATGACAGAAAAGTTTTTATGAACAGAGCCACACCGATGTACACAGACATAAACAGACAACCACACAAGTCCAAACAGAGCCCCACCCCCACCCCGCCACGGCTCTGAACACACACACACAAACACACACAGTCACACGCACGCACATATGCACTCACCAGCCAACACACGTCCACAGCAGCAGTCCCACCACGCCCACGCTTGGACAGAGGAAAAAAGAAAGGCCTACGTTTGTTCTTAGAGGGAGCCCTCTCCAAGTCCAGCTACGTAAAGAAATAGTTAAGATGTGACTCCGTTCAAGGAAACCTAGCCAGAGCAGGGACATCATCTGTGCCTATGGCCACTGGGCCTCAGCCAGGCTTCTCAGTCTCAGGACTAGCCCACTTTGGAACTGGATAATTCTTTGCTGCGGGGGCTGTCCTGTGCATTGCAGGACATTAGGTAGTATCCTTGGCCTCTACAAACTATCGGGTTGTTGGAAAAGTCATGATGCATTTTTTTCTACGTTTTTCGTTGCAAAAAACGTGTCATGACTTTTCCGACAGCCCAATAGATGCATCCCTCGTTGTGACAACCAAAATAGTCCCTAGATTTGGTCCACTGTCCCTGGGGGACATTGCCTCCTGTCGAGAAGCCCTGATGTAGCCCAGTGCAAGGCTCCTAGAAGCAGCCCCCAAATGAAACCTTTGTTGATTGAATAAATGAGCCCCTCTCCTTCTTTCCCGAAAATAAATGGACGCTCACAGAGACTCGGCAGATCACTCCTCTTCAGCGTCCACATAAACACCAGGAATTAAAAACCCACAACCAGGGACGGCCCTGGGCTCCCTCCTATCCCAGGGATCTCAGGCCTGAGCAGGACAGCAAGGGATTCTGCAGGGGTGGGGGACATCGCTGTCATCATGACAGCCCTTGAAGAAGGGGCCCCTGGAGAGATGCCTCCGCCACATGTGCTCTGCCGTTTGACTGAGGGACATTAATGTGCTTTTCTGGACCCTGATTGGGTTTTAATTGCGTTTGGAACATTGTGCTCCCCACACACCAGCTGAATTCGCTGGGGCACTCAGAACTGTTTGCACCGTCCCCTTCTTTCTCTGCCATGTCTGCGGAGCTCCAGTCCAGTTGGTGGGGGCGGAGAGAGGCGATCTGCAGAAAGTACATCAGCAGAATTTTCCACACAGCCAAACTGGGACTTCCTTTGTGTGCTAAACCTCCCAAGAACACATGGGTCTGTGGACAGGCGGGGAGGTGGGACTTCGGGCAGATTTAGCTGTAAGCGTAGGTGTCTACTCTTTGCACGTGGAAGACAGTACTTAAAGGTTTTACATTCATTCAGCAAACATCCTCTGATTGTCAGCACATACCAGGCACCAAGGTTGCAGAGATAAAAGATTTGTTTCTTGTCTTCCGGTAGCAAGAGAAAAAAAGAGTAACAGCTTGCTTGGCATTTATTAAGTGCCAGGCACTTTTTTCCCCCTTTGTAAATACTCACTCAATGAACCCTCAAAATAGCCCTCTGAGGTGGGTCCTATTATTACTCCCAACCTGCAAGTGAAGAAATGGAAGCTTAATTAGGAAAAGTAAGTTGGCTAAGAGGACCCGATTCTTAAGTGGCAGCAGAGCCAGGGCTTAAACTCAAGTAATGGCTAGCAGTGGTTCTGATCCAGGGGCAATTTGGGCCCCTAGGGGACACCGGGCAATGTCTGGAGACATTATTGGTTGTCACAATCCGGGGATGGGGGTGGTGCTGTTGGCATCTAGAGGGTGGAGGCCAAACATCCTACAATGCACAGGACAGCCCCCACAACAGATAATGGTCAGCCCCCCAAGTCCATAATGCCGAGACTGGAAAGATCTGAACTAGAAGACTGATGTTCTAAACACTGTGCTCCTGCCCGAGAATGAGCTGAGTGTCCTGGGGGCACACGTGACCAATCAGTGGAGCCCTGACAAGCACCCTTGAATGGAGTCATGGCAAGCATCTACAAGCGAGGATACAGCCATTATAATGGAAAAGAAAACAACCACACTGGCCTGCATCCAAATCTTTGCACTTTTCCGTTAAGTGGCCTTGGGTGAAGTTACTTAGCCTCAGTTTCGCATCTGTTACATGGGAATATTAACACCCTCCCTCATGGGGGGGGGGTTGTGATAATGAGCTACCTGTGTGAAGAACATTCAGTGCCTAACACATCACAGGTACTCAGTACACCTAGGCTATTATCAGACAGGAAAGAGAAGGATATATCCCAGCCAAGGGAAAGAGATCTAATAGCTACGTCAAGGCAGGGGGACACTGCCATGACGGTCCTTGGTAAACTATCAAGCGTCGTGAGCATCAGTCTTTGTTATCTTCAAAACCTGGACTGACTCCTGAGGTTTTTGAGAAGTTCTGCTACAAAGTTAAGGGCGGGACTGGTTGACCTCTCAAAACCAGGATGACCCCACTCAGAGAGGAATCACCAACTTTTGCCAATAATTTTACCCAGTTGACTTCAGTCCAATAGCTCACAGCTGTCCGACAAGGGGTGAGTTCCTCCCTTGGTACATTGCTTAGGTTTCTCTTAACCAGCTTGATAGATCATTTCTTCTTATTTGTACAATACAGGTGTAATTTTAATTGCAGATTCAGGTCTCTCCGTAACCCTGAGTTCAAATCCTGACCCTACATCATGCTTTGTGTGTTATCTTGACCTGATCATCTAACTTTTCCGGCCTTACTTACCTGTCTGTAAAATAGAGTTTAATTATCTCTACCCCTGGCAGTTTAAAAACCAGTCCCCAAATTCTTTGACACGCCTCTCATCCAAATATGGGTCTATGCCCCTTCCCCTTGAATCTAGGTGGGCTGCGAATGTTTCAACCAATAAACAATGGCAGAAATAATGCCATGCGCTGCCAAGATGTGTCCTAAAAGGTGATGCAGCTTCTGCCTTGTCTGCTGGAACACTTGGCCTTGGAACCCTGAACTGCCATTAAGAAGGCCACCCTGAGGCAGCCATGTCGTGAGGAAGCCCAAGCCACATGCAGTGGCCCCATGTAGACACTCTTGATTGGCACGCTGAATCGTCAAGTCATCCCAGCCTAGATCCCTCAGATGAAGTAAAAGAGCCTTCAGATAATTCTATTCCCCAGCCATCAAGTCACCACCAATCTTAAAGTTTTCCCAACTGAGCCTGGAGACCTCGTGGAGCAGAGATAAGCTATTCCCACTGAATCCTGGCCTAATTCCTGACCCACAGAATCCAGGAGCGGCTTGAAGCTGCTAACAGTCGGGGTCATTTGCTGCATAACAGTAACAACCAGAACACACTCTCAAAGGATAGTGGGATTATGTTAGCTAATATATATCAATGTCCTCCCTCAGGGCCAGGGCACAGTAGGCTCGCAAAGGATATTAATTATGTTCCTTTACTTTATATTTTTTTCTTTATAACCACAGTTACTTCTTTTTCCAGTTTTATTTGACAAACGCTGGGAGAACAGTTTTCTCGAGCTATTTCTACCCTGTCTAGACCATGGAATCATTTTGGTAAACAACATCATGAAATGATCATCACAGATCCAGATCTGGCTCTAAGCAGCAGATTCGTGGCAAACCTGATCACAGCTGTGGATCTTACCATTGTATGGTCTTTGGGGCTACAGGGCAAAGAAAATCCTTCCCTCAAAAAAATGGAACATGGTGGGCCGGCCGAGTGGCGCGATGGTTAAGAGCTGGCTTGGGACGCCAGAGGGACCCGGTTCGGATCCCACATGTGAGGGCCAGTGACACTGCCCTCCACAGCTAAGATGCTGAACAACAGCTCAACCTGGAGCTGGGCTGCCGTGAGTGTCCGGCGACCGCGTAGGCTGCAGCTCCTGCTGCAGTGGGCTGCCGTAAGCTACTATGAGTGGCTGGCAGCCGGCATGAGCCGCCGTGAGCGGCCGTCCAGAGGCCGGCGAGTGACTGCCTCACCTGGGAAGAGCATAATGATAATACCAACATGGGCCAGTGAAGCGACGTCCTCCACAACTAGACTGAAGAACAAAAGTAAAGCAACTTGTCTGTTCCCCTTCCCTGATTCCCCAATGCTGTTCCCCTCCCCCAATTCCCCAATAAAATCTTAAAAAAAAAAATAAATGGAACATGGCTCAACTCAACGGTAGCCCATGATTGTCTAGTCACAATGTATAACAAGGATGCAGGATCTTGATACTTCAGAGCGTGTCTTTTTGGGAAAAGTATCCCAAATCAAGATTTGGCTACAGGGCACTGAAGCACTGCCCTCCTGGAAGAACCTGACTTAAGCCACGCTTTGCTAGTCTTGTATCGAAGTGATCGAAGTGATCGGTGGAGTAACTAGGGTTTAAAAAGAATGTCCCACTGTCCTCCCTCTATTTGCATTTAATGGGTATGAATACGCCAGCCTCTCTGCTGGAGGCTGGGGAGTCAGAGAAGGAATTCCTGGCCCCTGCACGGTGGAGCCCAGCACTGAATCCATTTTCACGTGAATAAGTCCTTCCAATAACCCAGCTGGCTTATAGACTACAAAGCATCTTGCCAAGCGAGGCAAGCGTTGAGTGAAAAGTCAAGTCCAGCTTGGGGAAGTCTAAATGTGTTTCCCAAACCAAGAAGCCAGGTTAAAATGAGAAGCATTGGGGACAGGAACTGGAGGTGGTAAGCGGCAGGTGGGATAACAGGAAGTCAGTGTAAATGGGGTCAGGGACAGGGGAGCAGAAACAGGGCTCCAGGACAGGCCTAGCTGTTGGTGTAAATGTTTTAGATGCTACGGCTAAGCCACCGGTTAGCTAATCTAACCCCCATTCCTATCATCCTTCTGTCTTCCCGCCTCCTATGGTAGGGTCTTAAAAAGAAAAGATTCGCTTTCCTGGAGTCTTGGCAGCTAGAGCAGGCCCATGTGGCACAGTTTGGGCCAATAAATTGTAAGCTGTTGGGAGGATTTGGAGGGAGAGTTTCGAAACATGCAGAAGACACACACAAGAAGAAAAAAATGTCAAAATGCTAAGAATGGTGGAGTGATGAAGAAAGCCGGAATCCTGATGACCTGATAGGGCAGCTGGGTCAATGTCAGCAGCAGCCCACCTCTGGACTACTCCGTCATGTGAGAAAAATAAACCCTTCATTGTTTAAACTACTGTGAGCCCGCGTTCTGCTACTAAAGGTCTTAGCGGATTTGTATTTCTGTCTGGCTACACAGAGTTGTTGGCGGGAGTACAGCACCCTTGTTTGATGGGCTGGGGGTGTGACACAAATCCCACCGGATAAAGAGTCAGCAACACATCAACTAAGCCGTGAGAAGAGGTCTTCATGAATAACTGGAAACAACCTAACTGTCCAACTGCAGGGGATGGATAAGCTAAACCATGGTGCCTCCTTAGACTGGAACACAACTCTGCCCCTAAGAAATAATGATGTAGAGACAAATTTGTGGACATGGAGAAGCCCATTCTATGTTGTTAGGATTTTTTAAAGCAGGCTATCAAACGATGTGGAAAGAGATATCTAAAAAGACGTTCACGAGAAGGTAAATAGTGGTTACCATGTGGTTTTTTGTTGTTGTTATTGCTCTCGGCATTTTCCGTATTATTTAAGTATTTTATAGTATGGCTATGTCATTTATAGTATGGCTGTTTCATTGCTAATGAAAACAGTCATGAACAGCCTATGCAACACAATCTTATTTTCATTTAAAATGCATATCTGCAGAAGTCTGGAAAGATATATGGTAAAATATGAATACTTAGCCCCATGTGGTGGGATTACAGGTGATTTCCATTGTCTGCTTTTTCCTTATCTGCTTTTTCTACTTTTTTTCGATAATGGATATATATGACTTGTTTAATTTTTCAAGTTTTGTTGTTTGAAAAGCTACTCATCTTGTTATGTTTGCCAAAGCCTCAAAACCTCCCCTGGGAAATATTTTAATCTAATCAAGATCTCCTTGTCCTGGCAACAAACTCCGGGACTGTTCTTCTGTGATTTTCAGTATCTAAGAGGATGTGAAATTAGGAGATGGTCCCGTCCCCAATTCCTGGTCATTGTCAACGCTACAAAGCTGGCAGCCTCAAGAACTCCCTAAACTGCTTAATCCAGCCAGTTGGTATTGCTTTTAAACCCCAAAGCAAAAAAGAGGGTGATAAGAGGGAAATCCCACCTCTGATACCAATGATAAGGAACTCTCCTTCCTTGCTCCTTGAAGATAAATCGTAGCGACCCACCCTCCACGAGACACCTCTTGGAAGGAGAACCATAAAAATATAGCAGGCCAAAGCATGTGCGGAAGGATGACAGAATGACAGAATGACAGAAAAATATACGATCAATTCAGCAGCGGTGGCTGTCCGTTTGGGGGCCCTCCAGAGTTCAAACATGCCCATAAAAGAGCTCAACAACCCAATGACTCTCCTGGGAGAAAGAGATCTCCCTCCAAATCCAGCCTGTCACCTAACATCAGGGAGCAGGGATGCCTCAGGTGGGGGGAGCGGGAATGGGTTTATCTGCATCTGAGAAGCCAAGGATGGAAGGAGGAAGACCAGAGGAAGTGACAGAGAGGGGCCTTCTCGAATGATTTAAGGCTCTGGGTCTTCCCCAAACGTCCTTTTGGTGCCCTAGGGGTCTTAGAAAAGTCAGCCCAGACAGGGACAACCATGGAAAACAAAACTCTCCAGGCTGGGGTGGGAGGGATAGAGGGTCCAGTTGCTGCTGTCTAGCAGAACTAACACACAGGCCCCGAACATGATGACCTCTGGTTCACATCAGCGCCGCTGATCAAAAGGAAGTAGCTCACTCTACCCTGCCCAGGCCTCCCATCGGGGGAGGATTCAAAGCTACTGGCTTCGTGCGTGGCTGGTGTGGCTTCCATTAACCCAGAGGTTGGCGCTGCGGACTTCTCGAAAAGTTGAGCATCAAACGTAATGAATCACGAGAAACCAATAGCTCGGGCCAGCCCAGTGACCTTTCAAGCAAGATAATATTACTCCCAACGAACATAGTTGTGGAACCATTAAGACAAACAGTATTGGTTTGAGTGCCCTTCAATTCTGACTGCAGACAACAGTCTGCAAAGACTTGGAGATGGGGCTCCCCTCAGCCCTTCCTCTGGCCCCTACCTCGCTGGGCCAAGCACACTTCTTTCATTTTCTTTTAGATAAACAGCAAGGATGCTGCCACGTTGGGGGGTGGGGAATTGTGACTGCTACAGGCAGCATTCGCCAGAATGAGATCCCTGTGTGCCTGAGAATTTACAGCACCAAAACCAATAAAATGTTCATCTTGGTCTCCTGCCCATTGCTACGGACACAACTATCAATACCCTCTCCCCAGCACCCATGGGGCTCCGGAAATATAATAGACAAATCCAAAAGATTGTGTGCGTGTGTGTGTGTGTGTGTGTGTGTGTGCGCACATGTGCACACGCCACCCTTTTATTTTTTACTATTCAGCTTCTGCACCACCCAAAGTCGTGCAGGGAAATAGATCCAGGGTATTTTGCGATCTAGGCGGGATCCTCACTTCAAGAAATCAGATCAGTTTCAGGCAGTGCCTGGGTTCAGCGAGAGGCCAGTCGACCCAGAAACGTAAACCAATTCCAGCCAGGGCTAGGTGAATACTCACCAGATAGACGTATTAGCCCCACGTAAGCTCAGCTCAAACGCACACACTGGAGCACGCATGCACCATGCACACACACAGACACACGCACGCATGCATGCACACACTCATTTTGTGCTTAGCTGTCATAAAACTTAAGACACTTATATGGGGGTGAAAGGTCAGAAGGGGGGAAACATTATTTTCTGTTATTAATTACACCTTATCCATTCTACATGTGCTGCACTCGTCTTAGATAAAGTTACAGTTCTATTTTATTAGGAAGCCTCCGGGATCATGTAAAGGGGGATTTTGGATTGAGACAAAGGAAATCTCAAAATGGGGGGAGGGGTGCGGGGGAGGCCAGAGGGATAGGGAGGTTCATTTGTTCTCCTGCTCAGAAGCCAAGTCCATCTCCTTCCAAGCCATTTCCAGGACTGAATCTGCACATTCTTGAAATAGCTCACTCTGCAAATGCTAAGTGAACCTGGTCCCCAAATCAACTCAGTCCTGAGCGGGCTGTGGATTTCCTGAAGGAAAGGACGAGGTGATGGGGGGTGGAGAGTAGGGAGAGATGGGCACGCCAGCCACACCACTGCTGTGTTCAGAGACAGAGAGAGGTGAGGCCATCCGAGGGGTCGGGGGTGCGGGGCTTGAAAGTTCAAGTGCACTTCCGGTCACCCCTGCCCATCCTGCAATGGGCAGCTGCGGGGGAGGATCCTTTTTGGCTTGGAGCTCCCACGAGTTCAGGAGCAGCAGCTAGGGAATGAAACGCTGGTTGGCGATGCAGATGGAGGGCCTCAGAGGCCAGACAGGAGGGATCCTTGAGCCCCTACACCCTTGGCTGGCAAGAAAGCTACAGTAGTCTATCCTGCGAAAGAAGGAACCAAGACCCCCCCAGTGCGTGGAGGTGACAAAATGGTAGGATGGAAAGGAGGTTGTCTCAGAGACGAAACTAGGGAGCAGCTGGAAAACGCCCCAGGATGACCAAACCTCGATGGAAACCCTGGTTCAATTCTTTCCGTGGGCCAGTCTCTTGCTCTCCCTGAGCCTCTGTCCCCAACTTGAGAACTAGGAGAAAGAACATCCCTAAGAACACCGATCACACTGTCGCCCCTAATAGCGGCGATTAAAACGGCTGTGACAATCGTCAGGAGAATGCGCCCTTCCACAGTTCTGTAAGATAACATAATGGGAAGCACATCAGAGCCATAAATCACAGCGCAGATATAATTTATTGTTATTAATATGATCTGCCCTGTCCTTCCCCAGCCCCCTGGGCTGCCAGGAGAGTCTGTGCTCTGTCATCGTGCACTTGAAGACAGGCTGCTTTGTCCCCTCTCTCTTCTTGTTTCTAATCACAATGCTCTAATTCTCCAGCTGAGGTTGAATTCAATTCTCAGCCGAAGCTCGATGCTATATATTACCCCCTGTCCAGGACAGCAATCTGGCTTCTGTCTCCTAGGCACCCTGAGAGCCGCCATATGCCCCCGGCTTGCTATGGACCAGGCCCTGGGCTCAGTTTAGCACCGGTGACCGCACTGACAGCAGCCAGAGAGGTATGTCTATCATCCCCGTTTTACATATGAGAAGACTCAATTCCAGGGAACTTGAATTTCCACCCAAGGCTGTCTCCCTCCACACAAGCATGGTCCTCTGCCACCTAAGCACGGAACATTCTTCCGTGCGGGTCTTCAGACAACTGGGTCAGGCCATCCCCAACTTCCTTTCACACACAAGGGACCTGAGACTCAAGAGCTGGGGTTTGCGGGAGGAGGCCTTGGAGGAGCATGCCCTGCTGTCTCAAGGTCAATTAAACATTGGACAACCCTCAGTTCTGATTTCAACCAACAGGCAAGAGGGAGAGAGTGAGGAGGGGGGGAGGGGGCAGCCTGCAGTTGGAGTGTCTCTATCTGCCCATCAGAATATTTCCCGGGGGGCGGGGTTCGGCCAGGAATTCAGGCCTGCGGGCCCCACTGGGAGTCCTGCCAATGGACCCTGGGCCCTGGCTTCTTTCGATCCTCTCCACAGTCCATCCTGCCCCTGACGGAACCCTGCCTTGCAGACCTGATGTCTAATTTGTGACAGCCCCAGCAGCAACCCTGAGGGCGCCGGGCTCGCAGGGGGCTTTGAAGGCCTGGTGATGCTGACACGGAATTCCACCGTTCTGGGGGGTGGAGCACCTAAGCGCCCAGGGCATGCCATTTCAAGGGTCCTACCTGCCCGCTCACTTGCTCTCTCTTCCTCACTCTGCAGTCTTTTCCCTCGTGTGACAGCGTGCTTGTGTTCCTGTTTGTCTTTGGGGGTGCTGTCTGGCATTTCTGTCCCTCTCCTGGCTCCCTTCTTCTGTATTTCTGTGTGCAGGTAAATTCTCTCCGTCTCGCTCTGCTTTTTTTTTTTTTTTTCTCTTCTCAGTATTATTTTCTCCTGCCTCCCCCCCCCCTCCTGCTGTTGCTTTCATACTATCTCACTCTTAGCCTCTGTCTACATCTGTTTTCTTCCTCTCTCTGTCCTGGTCTCTGCTCATCTCTCTGTCCCCTTCTCTTTTTGTCCTTGTCTCTCTCTGCCTGGTTCCCTTCTTTCTCTCTTGCTTCTCTCTCTCTTTCTCTTTCTCCCTGTTTCTCTTAGGGTTCCTCCCACCTCACTCCCTCTGCCTCTCTTTCTCTCCATGGGATCTGTCTGTGCCCTTCTCTGTCTCCCAGGGCACCAGGACAGCCCAATCATTCCATGGAACACCTTAGCAGAGGAGGGCGGCAGCGGCCACGGAAATGTGGCTCGGGCTGCTGAGATTCACCCCAACCCAGAGCCCATCCTGGCACGCAGGCTTTGGGTGAACCTGTGCAAAGCCTCTGTCACTTTCTCTCCATCCTTAAAAAACAAGTCTGGGCTCACAGAGAACCGAGGTCCTTTCAAGTATCTGAACGTGTCATTGGGAGAGCAAAGGCTGCTGGTGGGGATTCCTGGGAGCTTTGCTCTGTGGGGGTGAACAGCCTCCACTCTCCCTGAGAACCTTCCAGACGCGCTCATCAATTTCCAAGTCACTATTTTGCCATGGCCGGGGCTGCCAAGCCCACACTTGCAGCTTGGCTCTAAACTGTCGTGTTTTCCACCAGCTACCACAGCCAAAAATGTCCCTTTGGCTAAACCTTGGAGCTCATCTACATTTTAAAACTTGACGAACCAAAGGAATCCACACACGTGGAGGACCAGGGCCTCCTCCCTGTGACAGCATCGTGCCCCCAACACACGTACATTTATATACCCAAGGTCCACCAAGAACCCAACATTTGCAGTGTCATTTCTCTAACCTTCTTTGAGTTTATACTTCTCAATAGGCCACTGAATCTTATTTATCTTATTATTACAAACCAGAAAATGAGATTCAGATAAACACAGTGACTTGTCCAAGGTCACACAGCCATATGATGAAAGCCCTGCTGAGAATCTCCCTTCTCATTTAAAACTTATTTTTCCATTGTAATTAACACACATAAGCATTTCTTTTCACAGCAGGAAATCAGCCAGAGCTTTTTGTTTTGTTTTGTTTCCCCCTGAACCTCTTCTCACCTTTACATCAGAGCTGAGGTTTATTGCCACGCCAAGCCGATTCCACCATTTAGTTTCCAGAGCCCATATAGTGCCGAAACAGAATTTCTTTTCTCCAGAAAACAGCTTTTCTTTCTTTCTTTCTTTTTTTTTTTTTTTCTGGCTTGGGGAAAATACTATTTTCTCCTTCATCTAAGGGCAGGAGCCACTCCGGATATTTAGGTTTTGGAAGGCAAATTTGGCATCCGAGATTGTTTTCTGCCTTATTAAACGTTTCAGAAACTGTATCTCTTTTAAACAGCCTGGGGGGGGGGTGCTCCCCCTTCCTCATCCCCCCTCCAAAGGACCCCTCTCCATGGGCCCCCACGTTCTCTCATCCCATCTGTCAGAGGCCGAAGCCAAAACACGTCCCAGGAAAAGCCGGGGAGGAAGAGGCGAGGCAGGGAAAGAGATGTCTAATCATCCCAAAACCTTTGAAACGTATCTTGAGCAAATCGAGTTTGTCTAAAAACGCATCCAGCATTTAACATTTAATAGGAGCTGACCCACTTAATGTACCACATGCGCTGGGTAAAAGGATCCTTCCCCTTTAAGGGCCTGTTGATGTTAGGTGAAAGAGAAAAACAGTTGTTATGATTCAGAAACTCAGGATGAACCCAATTAATCAATGCTGAGATGATTTGAATCATGTGGCAAATGCTTGGTCACCTCTCTGATATCCTATCCCCATCCCTCGGAAGATGCAGACATGATTGATGTCACCTGTGACCACCGCGTCTCCAGGCAAGACCCCCCCAAACCCAGCAGACAGAGAAACAAATTAGATCCAAAGGCCCAGGATCAGTTTCAGAGGGGACAGGCCCCTGGCTGGGGAGGGGGTGGTCTCTGGGGGTGCCTGGCCTGGCCTGTCTGTCACAGGCGGGCAGAAGATAGAGGCCAGACCATATGGGGGCTGGGAGAGGACTGAGATGGGGTGAGGAGGGCCTCCGCCAAGTCTCAAAGCGCTGGGCCGAGGCCCTGAGCACGCCCCGCATCTTGGAGAACTTTTTTTTTCTTTCGTGTAAAAATAATTGCTCAAGCTCCCCCAGCCTCTTAGGGTTACAGTCAGGCATGTCTGCCCTGGGCCTTGGCTGGGAGGAAATGGGTCTGAGAGGGAGAGAGAGGGTGGGAGAGAGTGTTAATCAGAGTTATTTTGATTGTTTTGAAAGTCTCTGCCTGTTCACACACACACACACACACACACACACACACACACACACACACACACACACACACACCCTCACTGTTCCCTGGCAGCCTCTCTGACTGGCCACATTTAGGTCAACTTCCTGCCAGGTCAGCTCCCACTCCCAACCATCCCCACTGCCTTTTCTATCANGAGTTATTTTGATTGTTTTGAAAGTCTCTGCCTGCACACACACACACACACACACACACACACACACACACACACACACACACACACACACACCCTGCCTGTTCCCTGGCAGCCTCTCTGACTGGCCACATTTAGGTCAACTTCCTGCCAGGTCAGCTCCCACTCCCAACCATCCCCACTGCCTTTTCTATCAGCCTCCCTTGCCTTCTGCCTCCCCCAGGGAAAAATGGAAGGTGGGATAGGAGCCACTTCTGCATACCTGTGATGCCCCGGTTTCTAAGAACAGAGCCTAAGCATTCTCTAGGGCATTACCCCTGTCTGCACACCCATGTACACACACACACACACACACACACACACACACACACACACACACACACGCTGCTCTCCCCTCCGTCTCCTACCCCCTCTCCATGATTCATTCTTTTTTGCTCTTTCCTCTCTTTTGTGCCTTTTTTCTCCCTCTTTTTCTCCTACTACCTTTCTTTCATTCATTCAACAAACATTTTCAGAGCCCTGCAGGCACCTCCAGGGGGGCTTCCAGGAAGAAGGCGATGAGATCCCCACCTTCTGAGTGTCCAGGAAGGACAAGCAGGAGGACAGCAGAGATTCCCCAGTTCCTCATCTTTCTTACCCATTTCCAACGTCTGTGCCGAACTGTCAGTGCCCTCCATCCCAGTCTCCCAGCTGGAGCACCAACCCGGAATCCTTGTGGATAATCTGCTCCATCAAGGTGAGCCCTAAGATGCCTCCCCATGAGGTCTTCCTGAAGCATCGGGCCATCAAGCCCTGCCTCCTCTGAAGTCCCTGGAAATACAAGACTGCCAGGGCATTATTTACCTTGTCCATGCTGGAGCCCCAGCACCCAGCACCCAGCACAGTACCCAGCACACAGTAGGTGCTCTACACATCCACAAATAATGGAAGAGTTCTGCACACCCTGTCACATTGACATCACCCTGATGACTCTACAATGTGCTCATTTTTTTGTTTTTAAGATTTTCGTTGGGAATTGGGGGAGGGGAACAGCGTTGGGGAATCGGGGAAGGGGACGAGACAAGTTGCT
>NW_017731412.1:3020559-3023860 GCF_001890085.2 Hipposideros armiger | reverse complement strand
CGGGGCAGCTCCTGGCTGACCCCTGGAATCGATAACACCCGTGCACGTGTACACACACACACACACACACACACACACACACACACACACACACATCTTGCCCATTTTTGGAGGCTGCAGAGATCAGAACTATTCACTACAAGAATGAAAGTTAGTAAAAAGCTTGACTTCTGGAGTCAGCCTGCCGGGGTGCGAATTCTTGCTCTATGATTTCGAGCCAAGGCCTTCGCCTCCCCAGGCCTCAGTTTCTCCCTCTATACAACGAGAATCACAATAGTTCCGCCTGCGTTCCAGGGCTGTTTTGAGCCCTCCACAAGGCAATAGCTGCAAAGCGCTTAGCACAGCACCCTGTGGGTGGTGTGCACTCAATAAACATTGACTGTTATTCCGATCATCAGGATGAGACAAAATCAGGAAAGACCCGCTGGCACTGGAAACAGCCACGGGGAACTGTCATTACCCTCGGCCCAGACTGGAGGAAAGGCACATCCTCCCAGGATCCTGGGGCATATCCCAAAGGAAATCGAAGCTCTTTCCCTATTCCCAGTAGGATCGCCTTTGGGGTAGAGAATGGAGTCCCCAACCTCGAGTAGGAGACAGAGAGGCTCCTTGCCTGACTCCCCAGAGAAACAGATATAGGGGCCAGTTCTGAGGCTCGATGACAGAACAGGACCCTGGGCCTCTGGTTTCTCGTATCAATGGGGGGCTTTGGGGTTGAAAAAAGGACCGAATCTATATTCTGGGAGCCCCAGGCTCGCCTGCACTAAGGTGTGTGCTCTTGGCCCTGACCGCAGTGGGGGGCTGGACCTCCCTACCACACCACAGACCCCCCACTTTGGACATCCCAAAGACAGAGGGGCAGTCTCTGTGCCCTGGATCCTGGGGGACAGCCTCCCTCCGGCTCATCCTGTCCACAGAGTGCCCTGGCACCCCAGCCTCTAGGGGAGACTGAGAGAGACCCCTTCACTTCCTTGTTTTTCCTTCTGTCTTTAATGCCCAGCCCAGCACTCTGCAGGTGGGCAATGCTTAACAAATGTTGAATGCATGTGTTGACATGCGTGTGCTGCAGTGAGCGGTGTGTGCATCTGGTGGACTTGCACAGGGGTATGTGTACACATATGTAGTGAGGATGCTAGTACCTTGGGGAGGTTGTGTGACCCTGTGCACACGTGTGTGCATGCACGTGTGTCCCTGCTGCTGGACGTGGATTCTCTGAGTGCCCAGTGTCCCTTGGAGGCCCTGCCCTGCTGCAGACAAGCTGGGCCACTGCATGCGCACACGCCCACTCCAGAGCTAACAGGATGCGACTGAAAAACTGAAGATTGGGGTGTGGGAGGTCGTGAAAAACCACTTACAAAAGCCACTTTGTCTGGAAAGGAAGCTAACCCCATTACAAATTGTGGCCAAAGTCCCTTATGCTGGGGCCTGAGGGGCAGATGTCCCCTGAACACCCAGGACCCATTGGGATGGGGCAGTCAAGGACCTACAGCATACACTCAGAGCCCTGCCACCTAAATGAATGGACATTGATTCAGTTTTCTGTCCACTGTCGGGTACAAATCACATTGACTGGCTCTCCCATCTCATCCATCCATCTCTGCTCCCCTTCTCTCTCTCTCTCTCTCTCTCTCTCTTTCTCTCTCTCTCTCTCTTTCTCCCTCTCCCTCTCTCTCTTTCTCCCCCTCCCCCCCCTTTACATAATGTCTTTCTGTCTCTGTGTCTATTCTGGGTCTTCAGTTTCTCTGCTTTTTCTCTTTCTCTCCCCATCTTGTGGTTTATGCTTCTTTTCTGTCTCTCCCTGAGTCTCTTATCTCTATCTTTTCTCTCCCCGGCGTCTGTCTGTGTCTCCCTCCGTCTTTCTACCTCTGAACCTGCCTCCATCTCTCTTCCCTGTGAGTATTTCCCTCTCGCGCTCTCTCCATCTANGTGGCTCTTGGCAGCTCACGCCGGCTGCCAGCCACTCATGATACCTCATGGCAGCCCACTGCAGCCTCACTGCAGCCTACACCGTCTCCGGCGACTCACGGCAGCCCAGCTCCAGGTCGAGCTGTTGTTCACCATCTTAACTGTAGGGGGTGCAGCGTCACTGGCCCTCATGTGGGATCTGAACTGGGGCCCTGCTGCTCAGAGCTGGCATTCCAAGTCAGCTCTTAACCAACGCGCCACTCGGCTGGCCCATACAATGTGCTCATTTAAAACAATAATTACACCTTGCCTCCTTCCAGAGAGTATTTCCAGTGCAGATGCTGAGGCCCCGAAGAGGTGGATTCGGTAGCTCAGGGGTGATGCCCTGGCATCGGCATTTTAACAACCATCCCAGTAGACGCAGATCCACACACTGCACAGACCAGTCCTTGAGAAGCTCTGCGGTGGACAACGGGGAGCCCCGGAAGGTGTGGGAGTGAGAGCATGACTTTACGGGGCTTACAGATCATGCTGGCTGCAGTCTGGAAGACGAAGTGCAGACCTGGGAGTGGGCGGGAGAGATGAGTTAAGAGACCACATGAGGATAGAAGTTCTAGAACTCTCTCTTGAGCTTAGAGGCAGAATCTTCTAAGGAGGGGGTTTAAGTGACTTACAGGGTGTTTATTTGGGGTATTTTAGGAGAACGAATGGGGGTTTCGGAGGGGCTCCCTGGGCTCCACCTCTTCATGGAAGGAAGAGCCGTGAACATCAAGGAGTTGGCAGGTCGCAAGGTTGGAATGTGCGTGGGGAAAAAGTAAAAGAGAAAAAAAAAAAAGATATGTCCCTTTTCCTTCTTTTATTTCCTCCCCCCTCCATTTCTGCAAGCTCCTTAATGGCCCCCAAACCTCCAATTCGAGGGGCAGCCCCCCCAACCCCAACCTGCAGGGTCTGGAGGGACCAGACCCCCAACCTCTCTCCTCCCAGGGTGCTCGAAAGAGCATCTGGCCGGGACCGTGGGCTCTGGCCGGAGGCATCTGTTTGCAATGTTTGACTCAGTAGTTTTATTTCTGCTCGGCGGTATAATATAAACTATCTTGTTACATGGCAGGCAGGCTGGGCTCAGAGCCGGCTGCTCTGCAATCCCACAGCAGGACCAAAGCTGAACTTAAATGAGCTGGTGGGATTGGGCAAGGCCCCTGCCGCAGTCAGAGGAAACGGCTGCTCTCCTGGAAAGTCCTCCCTGGCCTGGGCCTCTGCTGTTTGAATCCCGGGGCAGCTCCTGGCTGACCCCTGGAATCGATAACACCCGTGCACGTGTACACACACACACACACACACACACACACACACACACACACACACACATCTTGCCCATTTTTGGAGGCTGCAGAGATCA
>NW_017731412.1:3012627-3018394 GCF_001890085.2 Hipposideros armiger | reverse complement strand
CCCCACGGGACCCCTGGGGCCATTAAGGAAACACCCCCACCACCACTTCCTCCACCCCAACGATCCCCTCCCACCAAAAAACTCCCACCGCTCTGGAAGGGTAAGTTACAGGCCGGGCGTTGGTGGCCTGAGCCCCATCCCTGATCTGAGCGGCCTTGGCCAAATCAGAGCACCTCTCTGGGTCTGTTAAATTACGGCCAAGACCTCATCTGACTCCAACTGGAGGGGCAACGGTTTGTCCAGTGTTGACTGCCCCACACCTCCAAGCCCCGAGTCAGGTGCCTGGCCCCCAGCGTAGACGCACTGGCTGGAACCCACAATAGAGGTCCCAGACCCACGCCTCCCAGCTGGGTCCCCAGGCCACCTCCATCCTTCACTCTCCAGGTTCATGGAGTAGATAAGGAAGCCCTAGGATAACTGAGGAGTCACCAGGAATGGAAATATCTCAATAAACCAACTCCAAAGCATTCATCGGCACATTTCTGGAACGATTGATTACAGCATAAATAATACCTATCATCGCAGGAACAACCCACTTCCTCAGACTCTGGCTTTGGGTGCCAGATTTTGGGCAGGGAGATGGGCGAGAGGGGTTTTCTTCTCTCTGTCACGTTACCTCTGCATGCGCCCCCTTCACGCCTCGTTGCCTTCTGACTCTCTTTATCCACCTTCCTCTCTGTCTTTGGGCCTTTTTACTGGCTGAGCACCTTGGGCAAGTGTCTTCACCTCTCTGACCCTCTGACCTTATACTGTAAGTTATGACACAGGCGGCTCATAGTAGGAGCTAGAAGTATAGCTCTTAAATAATATCAATAATAAGGAAGAGAAGGGTGCGCTGTGCCATGTCTATGTGGATCTAAGAACAGTTGAATAACGCAAGATTAGCATGCAAAGCTTCTGGATCTTAGGGACCCCCAGGCCAAGCTTATTACTCCAGTCAAGCCCCTCACCCTCCAGCCCCCCACCTTGGGATCAGTGGCCCCACAAAAAGGAGGCCTCAGAGGAATCCCAGTGATGGGGTTATAACCCACTTCTCATATCAAAGCCCATAGAAGCCATCCCTGGGCTGGGGTGCCTCCAAAGAAAGGGTGCTTCTTCAGTGCTCAGCCTGATTTCACAGAACCCCAAGACTGGGGACCATTTCCACTTGTTCTGAAATCTGCTTTTTGGCTGTGGCCTCATGAGCTTCTCAGAACATTAGGATCACCAATGACTGAACAATTAAATATTCTAACCCCCGTACCACTGTGATTTTGCAGTTAGAGACTCTGTGGCCCAGAGAGGTTGATCAACTTGCACAAAGTCACACAGTAAGCTCAGGACTAAAGGAAAACCTAGGTCTGTCTCAGGCTCTCTCAGGCCACTCCCTCCCTTGCTTCTTCCCTGGAACTGTGGAAAGTACTCTGGTCTGGGAGGGAGATGGTCAGGAGCAGACCACTGGGTTCTACCATTGGTTTCGCTGCTGACCTGATGTGGAACGGTAGGTCATGCGCTACCCCTCACCAGGCCTCAGTTTCCCCATCTGGGGAAAACTGAAAGTCCCTACCTATAGTGCTGTTAAGAACTATGCATCATGCATAGCATATAGTCAGTGCTCCATAAATGCAGGCTGCGATTATTTTTTACTCTTATTAACGCCTGATCTTTTTCCCCCAGCCTTCAATTTCAAGCCCTCCCACCTCAATCCTGCCCCCAGTCTCCTCCACTGCCTGCTCAGCCCTGGGACTGAGAGGAGGTACTGTCAGAGATGGAGAGTAGATAACCCTCAGCTTGCAGACTGGTACTCCTGGCTAGCTGCCCAGGGCCAAGGCTATGAACCACGGTGGTGGTCACCTTTGAAGTCACCGCCTTATGTAACCCCCTTATCCCCATCCCCCCATCTTCCTGTTTGTCCCCAGAGCAACCCAGGGGAGGAGCATGTAGCCCAGGGTCAGTAAGCCTGGAATTTCTTTCATGTGACTCAGGAGAGAGTTGGGAACACCTCTCCCAGAGGCATGAATACTGGTGGTTAGGAGTGCCTCCACCTGGGTTCAAATCCTGACACCACCTCTTCCTCGCTGTGTGACTTAGGGCTGGTGACAACTCTGTGCCCCGATTTTCCTATCGGTCATATGGAAAGTAGGCAACTCATAAGACATTGTGAGAGATAACTTGTGAGAATTAAATGAGTAGAAGGCTTACAACAGGGCCTGGCACATAAGAGAGGCTTAATAAAGGGCAGCTGTTATAAGTACCTAATAATGCTACATTAAGCCGTTAGTCATGAGAATTGTTTGTTATGGAGAGCCTCCACTCAAAACTGGATTTGAATCTCAGCCTCAGTTTCCCTCATCTGTGAAATGGTGAGAACACCTCCTTGCCCAAGAAACTGAAAATTGAACGAGGCAATCCACTTCAAGAGCAGGGCGGGACACTTAGCAAGTTGACTTCCTCGGAGCCCTATTCCCTGTGCGTCTCCACTGTCTTGGTTTCTGAGACTTCAACTATGGATGAGGGAATGTTAACACACACACACACACACACACACACACACACCCCATAAACCTTAAGAAGAGGGACTACCGGGGCAGTTATTCGAATGGTTCACCTCCCCTCCCCCCAAGTCATCCTCCCAAGCCCTCTACAGGCGTCTGCTGAAAGGCTCCAACCCACCGGAACTCTGGGGTAACCGCCTCCACCTCCCTCGCGGGTGTAGACCCAGATTCGCGGGCACGAGAGGAAGGAAGAATGTTTGCGCAGCCTTCAAACGACTTGGCAGGCAACAAGAGGGAAAAGGCCGCTCCGGGGAGAGTTCAAATTGAAATTACACGGAGGGAAGAACGTGCAGATCAGCTCTGAAGCTCATAAAAAATAAATAAATAAATAAATAAATAAATATAAAAAAAAGCGAGGTGACTGAGAAGCACAAACACGCCTCCATTAGGAAAATGGAAACGTTCGTAAAATGCACTCTTCAAAGCCTGGCCGGGGACGCGGGGGAGGGGATGGGCAGTGGCCGCGGGGCCAGGCCGTTGGCCCCGGAGCTGTTCCGATTCAGGGTCTGGAAGGGGGAAATTGGCCCAGTCTCCGTCTCCCCTAGCCGAGGATGCCGGCGCCCCTCCTGTCCCCTCCTCCGACGTGCTCCTCCCGCTGGAAACGAGACGGGTGGGGAGAGGGGTGGCACTGCGCATCAGCAGGGCCTGGGGTCTTGGGGAGGGCGTTTCCAACTGGATGTCGCGGGCCGGGAGGGAGTATAGGGGCGAGATCATGCGCCCACTGGATCCTCTCTTGGAGCAGGGCAATGTTTGGGTTTTATTCAAAGACAACTTGGAAAGCCTACAGGGCCCTCCAGAGTAGGATCAAGTCAACCCCCCCCCCCTCGCCTTGCAAACCGTCCTCCTGCTCCCGACTACCCAGTGATCTCCATCGCCTTCCACTTGGGGGAAGGCCGGTGTCACCTCCCCACGTCACGCAAGGCGCCGTGCGCTCCGCGCGTCTATGCGGGGGACAGACCTGTGCGCCTCTGGGCACGTGGGAAGCCCCCTCCACCCCGCGCCCCGGGCAAAGTCCCCACGCTCAGCCTCCAGCACAGTTCATTAGCTTTTACAGACACCCGTGTTATTCGCCGGATAATTCCCGGATGCTTTAGAGAAAAGCCTGGGCATTTTATTCACCTCACGCCCCGTTCGCATTGCCCCATGTCACCATAGGGGGAAGTGTTCTCGGAAAAGATAAACCGCCCCGGCTCCGGATCCCGGCAGCCCCTCGCCGGCGTGTGACCGAGACGACATCTCTCCCCCTCGGGTGTCGTCACTACCAGAAGGGAACTTTCGAAGAACCACTGACCTGAGCCATGCCGGACAGGGGTCCTGACGCGGGACTCGGGTGGCTTCCTCGGTGCTTCTACAGCCTCCAGCCTCATTTGAGCCGCAGCGATCCCGCGAGATTGGGGGGAATCGAGGCTCGGAAAGGGTACGGTGCCCCAAAGGCAGGCAGCCTGGAAGACACGGGGTTGGCCTGAACCCAGGATTTATAGGTTTTTAAATCGGGGTGGGCACGTTCTGAGACGCCTTTCTGGCCTCCCTGAATTGGGTCGAGCCCAAGAGTACGGCCCGCTGAGAAATTCGGCCTCTGACCCGTGTGCCTGGTGCAGGAGAGAGCTGATGATCCCGCTTGTCATCCTCCCCCGGTTGGGGCCACTTTCCCTGAGCCCCCACTCCCCTTCTCATCCCTACCCGCACCGCCACCTACAATTTCTTCACCAAAGCCTCACAGCGGGCAAGGGAATTCACACCTAGGCCTCCCTCACTCCAGAGCCTGTGCCTTTCATCTTCCTTATCAGGTTCTTGAACAATAGCGAGAACCTCCTCACCTGAAGGGCTCCTTCAAACCCGATTTCCGGGCCCCACCCACAGAGCTCCACCTGCAGCAGGTCCGGGAGGGGCCGGAACATTTGCATTTCTACGGGTACCAGGTGGTCGGTGCAAGGGCTGCTGGTCCCTGAATGCATTTGAGAGGGACCGCTCAATTTGCTAAATTCCTCTGTTCACGTCTGATTAGAAGAAGGCCTAGTCCCGGACTAAAAGCCCCTTGGAGACAAGAACGCCAGTCTTTCTCTGTGCATCCCTAGCACCTAGCACAAGGCTTGCGGGCCAGGAAGAGTGGCTCATAAAGATTTGGGCTTAATCACGACGGCGAAAGATGTCAGCCTTTCTGGGTACATTAGGAGTCGCAGTTCGTTTAATACTAGCAACGATCTGGGACGGTACCAGGTGGCCTCCGTCTACCAATGCCAACACGGAGCCTCAGAATGGGGGTGCCAGGCACGGAGATCAAGACAGAGAGAAAAGAGACTCAGGGTGGAAGCCAAGGCCTACCCAAGGCCCAGCAACCACTCTTCCTCTGCACTAACCTGGGGCAAACTATCTTAAAGAAACAATAGGGGAAGCCCAGGTGCAGGGTGGGCAGGGAATGATGGGTGCGACCCACACCCTGGAATGAGCACCCCTCATGCCCCTAACGCTTACCTTGCAGTGCTTGGCTAGCCCATCAATGTGCCTGAGTCTAGGAGACACGCAGGGGCCATACTTTCGACACTGGAAACCCCCAAATCTTTCTGACATTTCCAGAGCCTTGCACCAGTACTTAGGGGGCTCAGATTCTGGAAGATTCCACCATTTAGGGTCAAGAGGGATACCTCGCCAGCCAGTGGGGGTGGGGTAGACGATTTTAGTCTTCCAGACACAGCCATAGCCTCACCTGGAAGAAAACTGTCACCCAGGCAACACAGCGTGAGGGGAGAGGGTGTCCCTCGGAGAGCCGAGGGCACCCCATCTTAGTTGTGGAGCCCCAAGCTTCTGTGTTCAAACTATTTCGTCCCAGAGTTCCGCACACAGCTAGGTGTTCCTGGGCCACATCATAAAAAGATTTACAAGACTATGTTAAACTGGCAGTAAAAACAATTAACTTTAATGGCACCTCAGGTGGGTGGCTGGGTGAGTCTGAGAGAAGGCTGGTGCTTCCTCCTCTCTGGACCAGGAAACCAGGTGAGAGCGGGGACCTGATGTCAGGTGGCCCTTTGGGTTCAGAGGTTCAAGGTTAAACGGAGAAGAGGGCCGGGCATGGGGGCCAGAGGAGGAGACTTCAAGGCCCATTTGATAATTCCCAACTTCGTGACTCAGAGCAAGCCTCTTAGCTACTGGAAGACTCCGTATTCTCATCTAGTAAATGGGAATCTATGGAGTGGAAATGTGTTTTTAAAAAATCCATTACAATGGGAATTTGTAAA
>NW_017731412.1:2995736-3010507 GCF_001890085.2 Hipposideros armiger | reverse complement strand
ATTATTTCATAGCCAGGAAAATGAACTTGGGCCCCCAATGTAGGGTTCTGCCTGGAAAGCTTAGAAGCTTACCAAAAACTTTGGGGGTTCTCCATCCATAGAGAACAATCTAGCAAGCAATGTTGATGGTCTCCCACAAAGACACCCCTCCCATCCTCTATTTCTCATCTTCCTTGCCAGCAAAGGCTCTATTTTATTTGGGTGCCTACCTACTCCGTCCTCACGTGACTTAGGAGTACATCATTAATCTAAGCCAATCATGGTGACAACATTCCCCTTGCCATTGATATTTTTAGGAATCAGCCAGTGACAGGAGGACTGCTAGACAAGGCAGAGGAGGGTTGAGGCAAAGCTCTGGGGGTGATTTCCTTGTTATTAAAAAGTCAACAAGGAAGAGGGACAGCTGGTTAGCTCAGGTGGATAGAGCGCAGGGCACAGTGCTCATCACACCAAGGTTGCCAGTTCGAGTCCCACATGGGCCACTGAGGTGTGTCCTCCCCAACTAGGTTGAAACAACTACTTGACTTGGAGCTGATGGGTCCTGGAAAAACAAACTGTTCCTCCAATAATCCCCAATAAAAATATCAAAAAAAAAAAAAGTCAACAAGGAAGAAATTGTCCCTCTTTTTTTGCTAAATGTTGTTGTACCTGGATGTGACACCTGAAACTACAGTGGCCATTTTGTGACTACGAGGAGCAATGACCTAAAAACAGAACCGATATGCCGAAAATGGCAGAGGAAAGAGACAGGAAGAACCTGTATTTTTTATGACTTTTTGAGCCATCAGATTAACTACCTCTCCTTACTTTTAGCACTCTAGTTATGTGAGGGGGAAAAAAAATCTTTATAACTTGAAGCCATCGAGTTGGGGTTTATTCCTTGCTGCTAAAAAAAAAAAAAAAGTTATAATGGATATACCTTTTCTATCCTACAGAGTGATCTTGACTAGAACTTCCATCCCATGGCAGGGTTGGGGGAGGTGATACCTTTCCTCCAGAAGTGCCCTGTGTTTTCCCACTGGGTGTCCAGGTGAGATGCTGGTTTGAGGCCTGGATTCTACTCTAGCACTTGCTTCAGCCTGACTCTAAGACAAGGTCAGGAAGCCAGATGGATTGTTCCAGTCACCTGTCCCAGGTGAGTCCAGTCTTCTTCCAGTCAGCCAGACCTGTGAGGAAACCAGCCTTCAGACTGGTTTGGGAGGTTTGCTGTGGAGCAATAGAGAACCGATGCAATGACCTTCACCAATCTCAGCCTCACACGTGGATATGAACTCCTGCCAAAGGTGATCCTGGAAGTGAATGTGCTCCTACAAAGAGCAGATGACCAGGCACGTAGGTCCACTGATTCAAGAGGTTAGAACATGCCGTCCAGCGGAGACAGAGGCTGAGAGCACAGACGGGGCACCCTGAGAGACTCAGCCCCCAGATTACCCAACCCCTCTCGCCATACCCCCAGAAACTCAAGCCAATGCTTCATCTAGATCTCGTGTCCAAAAGGAACCCCACTCAGCATACACACCCCACCACTATCAACATCCCTTTCCATTCCAATCAAAGAATTAATTTCCAGAAGGCAAGACTGCCAACAGCAGAAATAACTCACCACTTGGCAGGAGAGGAACATTATCCAAAGAGAAATCATTTAGCAGAAATCTCTCCCCCTCTCTCACCCCCTCCCAACCAATAACAATTCAATTATTCCAGCCGCCACTATAACTGATGAAGCAGCCACGTGGCATGCCTGGGTGGGAAGGGGAAAGCTTTGGGGAAGATGAAAGCCAGCCTGGAGGGCATACTGAGAAGCACAGAAAGGAAGCCCAAGGGGGTGCCCCTCCCCAGGACTAGAAAGGACTAAGAGCAATCAGCCTCGTGGTCATTGGTGTAACACTTGGCTACACGATGCTCTTACATCCATTATTGCACCTGACCTTCCGAGAAAGCCTAAGACATCGACTGAGGTGGTGTCATCCAGCCCCATGGAACAGACACAGGAACTGGCACCGAGGAAAGCCTCCAGGTGTGATGGGAGTTCCCAATCTGGGGGGAGGAGAAGTTGATCTGTTCATTTATTCCACAACTATTTTGAAAGCCAGTGATGGATTCATTGGGCACACAACCAGGTTCTGAGGACACGTGAGTGAACAAAATGAACAAAAACGCCCCTGCTCAGAGGCTACTATAACCATCCAGGTGAGGATGACGGTGGCTTAAACCTGAATGGCAAAGGTAAATATGGAAAGCAGTGATTGACTATGAATATATTTTTGGAGATAAGCCCTATAGGACCTCTGCCTGCTAGGTCCCAGCACCTAGGACAGTGTCTGGCCCCTGATAGGTGTCCAATAAATAGATGTGTAAGAATAAATTGGGTCGTTGGAGAAGGTCTCTTTAAAGAGATGAGTTCCAAAGCTGAGGTTTCATGGATGAGTAAGAGACAAAAAGATGGGAATCGGGGATCTAGGCAGAGGGTGGCCCCAGTGATCCTTGCCTCCTGGTATTCACACAATGTGTAGTCCCCTCCCGCATCAAATAGGACCAACCTGCGTAACTAATAGGATATTGCAGAAATGGTGGCGTGTGACTTCCAAGACTAGATCATAAAAGACATTGTAGTGTCTACCTTGCTCCCTCTCAAATCTCTCCCCCAGGGAGTAGCCTGCACATTATCTTCAAGATGCCCAAGCAGCCCATGGAAAGGCCCATATAAGGGGCCTCCATCCAACCGCCATCACCTGTGTGAATTTATCAACTGCAGGAATGAGCCGTCTTGCAATTGGATCCTACAGCCCTGCTCAAGCCTTCAGATGACGGCAGCCCCAGCCCGCATCATCACTACAACCTTCCTGAGACCTGGAGCCTGACCTGTCCAGCCAAGCCACGGCGAGATTCCTGACCCACAGAATCATGGGAGAGAATAAAAGCTTATTGTTGTTTTAAGCGTTACATTTGGGATCATTTGTTATGCAGCAGTAAGCAATTGATTTCAACGCCCAAAGTTAAGGAGCAAAAAAAAAAAAGAAAAGACTAAAGGATACCTAAAACCTTAAGTTCATGGGCAAGAAAAGCAGGAGATAAGGACCAAGGGCTTAGCAAAGGCCCAATTGTGGAAAGCCTTGTAGACCACAGAAGGAACTTGGATTTTAAGTGCATTGGGAAGTTATCAAAGAGTTTTTCTTAAGTAAATAACATGACCTAACTTTACAGGGTCAAGCTCTCTATGGCTGGTATTCTGAGGGAGCGTAAGTGGGGAGCCGGAGGAGAGATGAGAAAGCCACCACAGTCTCCAGGTAAGCCCAGAGGATGGTTGTGAACTTGGAGAGAAGCGGACATATTGGAGACAGAGTTTGAAGGAAAGCTTGACAGAATCAGGGAAGAATATGGATTACACTGGAAAGAGCTAGAGAGAAGGAGACGTCACAATTTGGGTCTTAGGCTCTATGTAGAAAATGATGTCCTCCATTTGAAAATTGTCACACTAGAGAAAAAAAAAAAAGCCTCCAAAGGGAAGAGTTTAGAGTTTTACTTTTGGGCATCGGAAATGGCACCTGTAGTGGAGAAGCTGGCGGGCTATTGATTTCTAAGCTCAAAGGAGCGAGGTGAGATGGGAGATCTCCACCGAGCAAATAGCTGTCATTAAAGCTGTAAAACCGTGTGGGGGCATCTAATGTGGACACACTGAAAAAAGAGGGACCAGGACTGTGCCACGGTCAATGTGATCAACGTGGGGAGATCTAGAAAGGCAAGGAGCATTCAACAGAGATGGAGAGAGGTGAGAGGAAACTCAGGGGCATGGAGGGGAAAGGCAGCCACCCAGACCAAGAGTGAGGAGTGCGGAACGCAAGTGACGACAGAGAAGAAGCCAGCCCATTGGGTTGGGCTCCCAACTCAGCAGTGGTGACTTTGGCTCTCCATTTCAGAGGCTTGATAGGAGCAGCTATTAAATTCAAGAGTGTGGAAGAGTGATAGAGATCAAGGAAGTAAAGCCAGGATGTCCATAACACTTTATAAAGACATAGCTCTCTGAAGAGGAGCAAAACCAATAGGACACTAAAGTGACCGGTTAGCTCAGTTGGTTAGCGCGTCAGGCTGATAACACCAAGGCTGCCGGTTCGATCCCCGCATGGGCCACTATGAGCTGCGCCCTCCTGAAAAGAGTCAACTATGCCATGGTAGCATGAAAGCAATGTGTAACCAAGGACCATGGCTGTTCCCCAATAAAATTTTTTTTAAAAAAATAGGGCACTAGCTACAAGCGGGTGTGAGGGAAAAGGAAATAGCTCTTATAGTGTTTTGTTTTATTTTGGACTGGCGATATTCGTGATAGATGTGTGAAAGAAGCCAGGTTCAGAAGGCTACACAGTGTATGATTCCATTTATTATGTGATATTCTGAAAACTAATCAGTTGTTTTCTGGGGCTGAGTGGCAGGGGGGCCTCGGGGAGAAAGCGGCTGACTCAAAAGGAGCACAAGGGAATTGGGGGGGCGCTGATGGAAATGCTCTAGATCTTGATCATGGTGGTGGCGACATGACTGTATGCATTTTTCAAACTCAGAACTGTACACTAAAAAAGCTCAATTTTACTGGACATACATTATGTCTCAAATTTAAAAAATTCTGGAGCTATGAGAACAAGTCTGCATGTGAAGAGAAATGATGAAGTGGACAGGGAGAAATTAATGCTGCTTCAGAGAAAGAGCTAAGCAAAAAAGATGATGGACAGTCCGACTCCACCACTTTCTAGCTGAGTGACCTTGAGCCAGTTCATCTCTGAACCTTAGTCTCCTCGTCTGTGAAATGGGTGTCACAATCCTTAGAGTTGTTTGCAAAGATTATGAGATGATCTATGCCAAGTGGCTCCCAGGGTGCCTAGCTTACACTAAGTGCTCCTCAAATCTCCATTTGCCCTCCACTCCCCTTCCGGCAATAACAAGTTCCATCAGGCACCCCAAACCATCGAATTTGTATTACGGTCCTAGGAACTTCCAGACTACAAAACAACCGACAAGGCCAACCATAACCGCCACACTGGGTGCCTTCTAAGTGCCTGGCACTGCGCCAACCTCTTTCCGTGCGCACTGTTTCATCCATCCTCCTCCCGTCATGCTGTGAAGCCAGTAATTACTATCACCAAGCCTGTGCTCTCCAATTCCCATGATGTCACTAAGCAGGTCTCAGCTGTCACTTCCAGTCCCCTAGAAAAGAGGCCACAGATATAGTTTGTCTCAAAGATGGCAAGAGCTGGAGAAAAGCCTAGTCTCAGATACAAGATTTGAATGGACACTGGAAAAAGGAAGTCGTGCCTCTGTCCCCAGCCACAGCTCATAGTGTCCTCACTCGGATGTCCCCAACTGGACTTAGCCATTGTGCAAAAGGTAGTAGAGGATAGTGGTTAAGAGCACAGCATCTGCCTGGGTTCAAAGTCCAGCTTGACACTTACTAGCATGTATGAAGCGAGGGAAGTTATACGGTCTCTCAATGCCTCGTTTTACCCACCTGTTAAATGGGGATAATGACCGCACTTCCTTTCTAAGGCTGCCCTAAGGGCGAAGTTATTTGTATATGTAAGATGCTTAGACCCTGTAGCCACAGCTATGCTTATAAGCTGGCCTGCTGTCTCATAATGAGATCCCCTGTGGAATGCAGATTTTCTGGGGTACAGAAGAGGAAGGAAGGAACAAGAAAATGAACTGCTATCTGTCAAGAAACGCAGGTTGGATACACGCCACACAAACCTCTGTGTGTGTGTGTGTGTGTGTGTGTGTGTGTCTGTAGGGCAAGGAAGATTAGCAGCCTGCAAAAGAGACCCTGTTATAGATGTGACAGAGGTCCTAGCCGGTTTTTTACCCCCACCCTACCCCCACATGCCATTCTAATTGCACACTTGTCACCGGTGTTCACATAGCGACATTGTGATACTGCGACAGCCAAGAGTGGCATTCGAATTTTCCTCCACAAGGAACGCAAGACAGGCTGCAAATAAAATCGCCATTTCTCTAGGTCGAAAATAGTTGCTTATCAGCAATGTCACAAGGTTCAATCTCATGTCATTTTGGAATTAAAAAAATAATAGCAATCCCAAAGATTTTGGACTAAATTGTGTCCCCCTAAATTCCTGTGCTGAAGCCCTTAACCCCCAGGACCTCCGAATGTGACAGTGTTTGGAGACAGACCTTCAAAGAGGTGATTAAGTTAAACTAGGTCTTCAGGGCAGCCCCGAATCCAGTCTGACTGGTATCCTGGCAAAAAGAGATTAGGACAAAGGGAGACACCAGAACATGCACAGAAGGACAACCATGTGAAGAAAACGCAAGGCGGAGGCCACCTGCCAGCCAAGGAGAGAGGCTCAGAGGAAACCGACTCAGCTAGCACCTTGACCTTGGATTCCAGCCTTCAGAAGTGTGAGAAAATACATTTCTGTTGTTGAAGACCCCCAGTCTGTGGTATTTTGTTACGGAAGCCCTGGCAGACTCATACAGTTAAAACAACAACAACAACAAAAACAAAAAAGCAAGCCATTCTAAAAAGACAGCTACAGCTCCAAGGCATAATACAAGCCACCGACCACTTCCTCATCCCTGCACTCCTGCCCAGGTACCTGGGCACCCGCTCCTAACTTCCCCTGCGCTTTGTGGCCCTTCCGACCTCCCGGTTCCTCAGCCACTCAATACGAGGAGCATTATTAGTCCAGCTCAGACAGGGAGAGACATCGGGACTCATCTTTACTCACATGGAGTGTGGGAAACGTGTCGTGGTGTGGGTGACTATCTTGTCACAGGCATGTTCGAATTCAGATAGCAGGGTCCCAACTTCCCGGGGCCTTGCATTCCTTCACCTCACGCTTGGTAGGTCCCCAGGAAGGGGCTTGCCCCTGCCCACCGAGACTTGGGTTTCCATCTCGGCCCTGCCATTTTCTTGGTGAGTGGCCTTGGACAAGTGAAATCTCCGAGCCTCCGTTTCCTGATCAGCGCAGAAGGCACAGGAACACCTACCTCCTAGGGCTCTCTGAAAGCGAGAAACCGAATATACCAAGGACTCATCACCGTGCACGGCACATGGGAAGTAGTCAGTGACTTATGAGTTTCATGATTTTCTATTTTGTGGTTATTCAACCTGGCGGAAGGAACTCCATGTCTGGGCTTTTCTCTGATGCACAGGCCCCAACCCCCATGTCAGCAGGAGAAGGAAGAGGAGACGGAGGAGATGAATGAGAAGAAAAAGAATTCTCAATCCCTGTGTGCTTCGTGGGGACCTGGCTGTCTATGGTCATTCTTATTCAATGCTCACGACAGTCCTCCGTTTTACAGACGAGAAGACTGAGACCCAGAGAGGTGACATTACATCTCCAAAGTCACCCAGCTGGCAAATAATAAAATCAACTAAGTAAGCAGATAAACACTACCTTTAAAATAAGACTCCCGATAAAAAAAGGAGCTGAGAGTGGCTGGGAGACACACACACACACACACACTCCAAATTCCTCTCCAAGTGCGACAGCCACGCACTTGAGCCTATCTAGGTGCTGACAGGTGGAGAGAGTGTTTTGCACAGGGCTTGGTGAGCACACGGAGGTTCCATGAAATACCCAGTACACCTATTGCAATGCACCCAAGAGTCCCCTTTCTTTGTGAAAAACAATCTCAAGGTCACTGGATGTGTTCCCAATCGGAGGCTCAAAGGGGACAGGGGACAAGGCCAAGTCTGTGTTGCTTGTTCTCCATCCTCCCTGCCCCTACACACACACACACACACACACACACACACACACATCCATGCTCCACCGTCTCTGCTGTGCCCTGTGCCCCGGGGGCAACCCCTGCAGATACATCACCAGCCCCTTGCCCTCTGGCTTCCGATTGGGCTCAGCTTCTGGGAGGCACTGGCAGCAGACAGGAGGGAGGGTGCATTGAGAGGTCATGTCAGGGTATCTATTCCCTGCCCCTCCCCGAAAGTGACCCGCCCATGACTGTAGCCCATGCTGAGAAGCCCATCTCCACGGTTCCTGGTTCCTGCGTTCACTGCCTCCATACACCCCACCCTGGGGCCTCTGCAGTCCTTACTTAGGGTGGCGACAGTTCACACTGTTGCTGGCCCCTTTGCTGTGTCCCTTAAACCTGCTTACCCCCTATAAATAGCCTTTGTATTCAACTCCTCCTGGTTGAATAGTCTGGGGTGAATTCCCCTTCCTATCAGGACCTTGCCTGATCTAAAGTCAGAAGCGGAACTACAAAGACAAAAATCCTGGTTTCTAATGTCGCTCCCCAAACCAGCTTCAGGCAAAGGTCAAGTTGAAATCAAAAGATCTTACATGGCCTCAGACACCACCTCTGTCCTGCTCTCCACATAAGCTCGGATCCGTGTGAAGAATGAACAAAGTCTGGTCCTTGTATCCAGACAGACCTTGGTTCAAATCCTGACTCTGTCACAGCTTAACTATGAGGCCACTTAACTTTGCTGAGCCTCAGCCTCCTCGGCTGTACAACAAGAACAGCGTCTACTCCCCAGGATTGTTGACTGAACAAGATAGTGGTTGGAAAGCACCCCACATGGTACCTCGCACCATAGTAGGTGCTCATTAAATTCGTGTTCTCCTTCTCATCTCTCCACCCATTCCCTTCTCTAACTTTCTTCATCCTTTACCTGAATTCCTGTGCTGAACCTAATAAGCAAGGAGGCAAGAAAAAAATATAGCAATCAGCTTATCAACACGTTAGAATTGCTTCCTGGTTCACAAAGAACTTGCATGGCTGTTTCATTCCTCAGGCAAGTTGAAACTCTGAGAGGTGAAAGGACATAGCGTACACATGTTTCCTGCCAACAGGATCAAGAGCAGAAGGCACTGGCATTTGGTACAAAATGCAAGAAAAATCAGGATTCCTGGAAACTAGAAAACCTCCATTACCCACTACGTCAGTTACTGATTGCTTCGAAACCAATCACCCCGAGTGTAATGGCTTCAAAGAACCATGGGATGCTATTTCTGGTGGGTGGGCTGCTGCTGGAGAGTCTTGGGTGATGGTTCCTCAAGACAACCTCCCCCGTAGGTCTGGAGCGTGGTAGCCACGGCTGAAGGCTGGGACCTGATGTGTTCTCACCAGGCAGCAGTGAGTTGGAGCTTCTCTTTGTGGTACCTGGACCACAGCAGGGTGAGAACAGAACTGTAAGGCCTCTTAAGGCCCAGCTCTAGATGGCACACAGCATCATTCCTACCACATCCTATTGTCCAAATCAAGTCATGTGATCAGCCCAGGTTCCGGGAAGGGGAAACAGACCCCACCTCTCGGTGGAAGGAGGGGTAAAATCACAGTGCGAAGGAACATGGGAGGGATTTGGGCAGCCATTCTTGATGTTATTTTATTTTATTTTTATTTTATTCATGTATTTATTTTTAACTGAGCCATCCTGCCCCCTGATGGCAGCTCAGTGGCAGCTCAGCTCGGGCCGGGAACGGAACTGGCAACCCTGTTGCTCAGAGCTCGCACTCTTGAGCAAGCTCTTAACCAACTGAGCCACTCGGCCAGCCCAGCCATTCTTGAAATCAATCCACTTTCCTGTCCTCCAATGAGTAATGTGCTGCATGACATAAGGCTGGTGCCCTAGCTTTGCTGTCCCTCACTGTTCGCTTTGGGTCACTGGAGAGTCTACTAACAGACTTATGCCCCTCTGAAGGCCATGACGGGTCCATTACAGTGTCTTATATGGACAAAGTGGCAAAGTTCAAGCTACAATCTAAATCCACCATCATCATCACGCAATGGTATTTCTCCAACACTCGGTGGGAGGTTCAACTTCTAAATAGGCTCTTGAGTCCGGAACCATACAGTTCATTGCACAGAGCTCTTGTTGCTTGTCCGTCAGGAAACCATGGCCCAACGAAGCTGAGTGACTTTCCTCAGATCATACAGAGACCGCGGGAAGAAGAGAGATTGAACCCAGGCCCCAATGCCTAACCTCTCCCTTCCTTTAAGAAGTTTATATTTGGGAAAGCACAGTTCTGGCTCTGATACCCACCCCACCCCGCCCCCCCAATCAGAGGTGCCTCAGTTTCCCCCATCGGGCTGATGACAATGACGATCATCGCCATCTTCTCCCCACCTTTCTCCCAGGTATGCTGCGACCACTAATGAGTTAACATGTCTAAGAGCCTGCAGAACCTCGCATGAGATATAATTACAGAGAATTACCATCTGCAGCCTTCTGGGAAGGATTTTGTCGGGGAGTAGGTAAATAAATTATATCCTGTGGTTCTCCCTTCCCCACGGGCTAAATAACTCTTCCAGACAATGTTCCCCAGTGATTGAGGTGATGAAGTCCCTTTGCCAGGCCAGCCTCCCACAATCAGTGCCTCCCTCTTGTCTCCAGAGGCTCCCTGAGCTGCTCCCAGCCAGAACACACATCTCTAAGCTCTGATTCATCCCTGGGTGAATCTAAACCCCTTACTGGAAGCCCCCATGGGACCCCCTCCAGGCTCAACCCCAGCCCTAGCCCCAGGTGAGCAGGGCTCTAAGAGTTAATCGTCCTCTGCAGAATTCCTGGGTAAGTACCATCCAGGCTGCCAGATTTATGGCCTTTTAATGTCTCCCGTGTGATTCCATTAGCCTTTCTTTCTGATACCTCTATCTTTTCCATCTGACTTCTCCCTACCCAAACTCCATAACCCCAGGGTATGTATTTTCCCATTAGTTCCTGCACTGAGAGGTCTGGGCATAAAAAGTCACTGGGCTCCCCTGTCGCCCACCCCACCCCCCACCCCAGCATCAAAGCATTTACTAAGATCCTCCTTATCTTTTCCTGAGCATCTCACAGCTTCCCATAAGCTGCCAATCTCTCCTCTCCCACTTCTGAGAACTTCTTGAGAGAGCTGTGGCTGCTTGTTAAATTGACCTCTAACTCAGCTGAGTCATCACCACCCCCCACCCCGAACTCTTTTCTTTGGTTTTAATGTAGCCAATGCGTGCCCTGAGCTACTGTCCCTATCACAACTCTCAAGAGTGCCACAGCTGGCCACAGCACTCCCCTGTGCAAAACCTTCCATGCTTTGCCTTGCTCGAGAACAGAGAACAGCATTCTGACTGCTAAGCCCAGCTTTCCATAGGCTGCAAACAAGATTGTCTAATGGCTAAGACACGGGGTCTGCAGACAGCCTGGCTGCGTGCGAGCCCTGACCCCGTCCCTTCCTCGCCTTGTGATGTTGGGTAAATCACTCAACCTCTCTATGCTCTAGTTTCCTGATCTATAAAATAGGGAGACATCGGTACCAACTTCTTTGGTGGTGAAGGTGGGTGGGGCTAGGTTTAGACTCATAATATGTGTCAAGTGTTTAACGACACAGGGGACATTCTCAATAGATAAGAACTTTCATTATTTGCCAGCCAACCAGGCACTCAGACCCTCACCCTCCCTGGTTTGTACCATCCAACAAGCTGCCATCCTCTCAACACTTTCATGTCCCCATCCATCTTTCTGTGTGCTATTCCCTCTGTCTTGAATATCCCCGCTCCTCTCCGACACCACCTAATGAATTTGATTCATCTCTATGGCCCAGTTCAAAGGCCCCCTCCCCTGCGAAACATTCTTCCATGCCTCCAAAGTTAGTCATTTCCTACTGCAGGTCTCCAATAGCTGTAACTGGCCCTTTTCATGTCCTGACATAAACAATCTTCCCAACTCAGCCCAAGGATCACCCACTCTAGAAGCCTTCCTTAGCGTTGCAGACTCAAAGGGCCTGACATGTACTCGAATAAATGAATGATGAATGAACCAGCCCTATCTTACTTTATTCTCCACCCTAGACTACCCTCAGCCTGAAGCCAGTCACCTTTGTTGATGTGCTGCTGTGTACAAATTTTTCTTGTTTCATGTCTTTCAAAAAAAAAATTTTTTTTTTAATTGGGGAACAGTGTATTTTCCAGGACCCATCAGCTCCAAGTAGTTGTTTCAATCTAGTTGTGGAGGGCGTGGGGATCGAACCAGCAACTTTGGTGTTATGAGCACGGCGTTCTAACCAACTGAGCTAACCGGCCGCCCCTGTTTTATGTCTTTATTCTCTTTTACACTGCTCTTTTAAATCATAGATTCGCCTTAGAATTGTAATAGCTTTAACCTGGAGAAACTGGACTCAACCCCTCCGTTCACTGATTTATTCAACAAACTGTATAGAGTATCTCCTGTGTGCCTGGAAAAGCCCTGGGCTGGGGATACAAACATGGACCCCAACGGAGGTTCCTGAGCTTATAGGGCCTCAGGGTGAAAGACAGGTAACGATGAAATGATCCCATAAATGTACAACTCTGATAAGTGCCGTGAAGGGAGTATAACAGAGGGTTTACACCCAACCTGAAGGTCAGGAAGGGCTTCTCAGGAGAAGTCAGCTTTGAGCTTAGATTTGCAGATTACGTAGGAGTTACTCACGTGATCAGGAGAGAAAGACCGCCCAGACAGCATCCTGGGTCCTGTGGCCAGAACGAGTAAGGAAAAGAAAAATCAGGGTGTCTTATATCGGTCAGCTACTGCTGTGAAACAACCAACCGTAACACCTCGGTGACATCAACAAGAAGCCTTTGTTTCTGGGGCTCAGGTCCCTGATGCAGGTTGGGATCCAGTTTGCTCCATGTATGTTCATTCTGGATGGGACCCCAGGCTGAAGGGGCAACAGCTATTCAGGGAAAGCTCTGAGAACCTGAGGCAAATTGAGTCATGGAAGAGGGCAGGGTTAGACCCTGCAGGGCTTCACAGGTCTATTTGAAATGTGTGGTGTTTCTCTTACGAGCAACGGGGGACTATTGAAGATACATAGCGTGCTGGTGAATAATGATTCGATTGGACTTCTAAAGTCACCCTCTGGCTGCTGGAGGAGAGAGCAGATTGGACAAGGGCAAGAAATGGCGAAAACTCCATGTGCCCGATAGCTTTCGATCCTGCGTATGTTTGAATGTGTGTTGAGTGGTGCCTGTTTGCATCCTCCCATTTTCACTCCCAGTCCATCCTCAGAGAACATGGCACCCTCGGATTTATCGTTCCATACATCTGAACAGCAGCTTATCTGTGCATCACCTGGAACAGAAGCAATTCTATCGTTCCATCACCTAAGCTCCCAAGAATTCACACATTTCCAGTAGGGAGAGCAGGAAGACCTCTGCATATTTTACACAGGTCAATTAATGTCACTCCCGAGAGATCCGTCCCTTATTGCCATAATTGCCATCATAACAGTAACAGCTTCCAAGCATTCTGCACTTTAAAAGTTTGCCGAGGGTTTTATCCACGGGCCCCAGGAGAGGGAACAGGAAGCTTCAGCCCCATTTGGTAGATACTGAGGGTTGAAGAGGTCGTCTGGTTGATTTTGTTTACCGTGCCAGGAACAGAGGAGTCTGAAGCCAGCTTTTGCACTCAAAACCCATAGCTACCTCGCTGTTCTGCCAGCTTGCCTGTCTTACCTGGCCGTGAAATTCCAAACAGTGTGTCCAGAAGATGTGCTATTTTTCTAGGACTGTTTGGCCACTTGGGCAGTGACTACCCTAAGAGTAGCAGGCTCAGAAACGGGTCCCTACCCAAGTTCCGGGGCTCCCCCAAACACCACTGAATCTCCTTGCCCTGCAAACATTCCTGAAAGACCTCGGTGTTCCTCAGTCAAGGGAAACATCCATCTTAAGGGGAATCAGCCAGAAAAACCTGTTTGCCAGCAAAAATTTCACCATTTTCCACAAAGACACAGAAAGAAAGGGGCCATGTGATTTGATCAGCCATCAGCCTGAGGGGCAAGGAATAGAGTTTGTCCTTTCTTCCAGCACCAGGAAACCCCAGAGGAGACTGGGTGGCTCAAGGCTGCCCTCAGCCACCATGGGGGAGAGAAAAAGACCTGGGCGTTGTCTTGCTGAACAAGGCCGACACAGCAGGACTACAAATTTGCCAGGCTGGGGGTGAAAACTCAAGCTGCTTGTCTCCTGTCAGCCTTTTTGAATGCGAGGGGAAGATTTACTGCGAGCCTGGGCTGACAGTCTTTTACAGCCATTGCAAATGGATTTGAGACAGGAGACTGAGTGGTAGACGGAACTGACCACAGAGGGACGGACTGCAGGAGGCTAATTTTCAGACCCATCCAACATCATGGGCACCAGAAAGTGGCGCTCCTTGCCAGGGAAGAGCACGAGGATTCAGCTGGCACCTTCCTCTGGGGGCCAAGGCTTTAGACACGTGGCCAAATTGCTGAGGGTTTCAAGATGCAAGTGTTTCCAGTACACTTGGTTTGGCAAGTTTCTGTCCATTTAGCGAGATCCGTTTGCAGTGTAGGCAAAAGTCTTGAGGCCCGGCTGATGGGGTGCTGCATTTATTATTGATAAAGGCAAAGGGAAAATGGCTTATGTCTGGGTAACACCTGGCCCAACAGACTCCCTGTTTATGTAGCTGTTATTTGTCACTTACCCCTAGCTGCCACGCGGTATCATTTTCCTGTGGAGCGTACATTTTATCTAACTTAGCCTCTCTTTTTGGATGAAGATGATGCCTTAAACATCAAATGAAATATGAGCTCTTCAAAAATATTCCATGTATATAAATTTACAATAAAAAGTAATCCTTTCTATATTAAAAAAAATACATTCTGGCATGAATATATTTTAAATATATATTTAAAAATATATTTTAAAACATGAAAGTGATGCATCAGTAAAATCAGTAAAAAAAGGAACTGATATATCTATACACACATATACACATATTAATATAACTAGAAGAATACAGGTTGATAAGTGTGGTCATTTATGGGGAAGAGGAA
>NW_017731412.1:2978856-2988816 GCF_001890085.2 Hipposideros armiger | reverse complement strand
TGTGGAGGGCAGTGTCACTGGCCCTCATATGTGGGATCCGAACCGGGGCCCTCTGGCGTCCCAAGCCAGTTCTTAACCATTGTGCCACTCGGCCGGCCCACACCCCTATCCTTTTATATTTTTAATACTGCTTTTAGTTTCATTTGTAAATCTATGTCTGTTAAAACGATTATCCTGAGACGGTATCCATTAGTTTCACCAGCTGGCCCAAGGGAGCCATTGGGCAAAACGCTGGTGAAGCCCTTCTTGGTGATGGAAAGAAAGAAGCACAAGCCATCATGGCTGAGCCATGAATTCTGACACAATGACAGTAGCAGAGCCTAGAAACCTGAAATCTGAACACAGGAGCCTTCGTGCTACTGGATTCTCAATGAAAACATTCTAGGAAAGCACGTTGCGCAGGGCTCCCCAAAATGTCCAAAGGGGTACAAGTGCGGGAGCTAAACATGGCTTCCTACAGCACTGAATCCCAGAGGAAGAAAACAATTCCCCTTTCAGTTATTTTTCAGTCTCCCTGATTAAGTCCAGTCTCAGGTTATTGTTAACCTGTCTTGAACACCCTTCTCATAACTGCAGACCTCCCGTATTATGATGCAAGGGCGGGCCTGTGGCTGAGCGCCTTGGGATGTTGCTTTGTTTTCCTCACTTATCATTTTACCGTTTCCTTCTACCTCTGGGAAGTGAGACAAAAGTTCACATATGCTACCTAGCTAAAGATTCCATTGCCTACAAATTAGGTGTTTTGGAAAAGTCAGTTGATTCCTAAAATATATGTCAAGGGAATCACTGTGAAGGGGATACCAAGATATATACAACATGAATGTGCTATATTACGGTCTCCCCACCCCCCCAGTTTTACCAGGAAGGGAATCGAGGCCAGTGCCTCCGAATTCTCAGACCAAGGGCCGAGCTTCTCCCTGTGGTTTTGCTGGCAGCTGGTGGCCTGCAGTCTGCCCCCTCTCAGCCTCCTAGACCTCTGTGGGCCTGCGGGTAGAAGCCGGGGACTCAAAGGCCCCAGCACGGGTGTCAAACATGCCTTCTGAGTGTCCTGGCTCCAGGGTCCCCCTCCTGAAGGGCCCAGTTGAGTGCAGCTTTCATCAGCCTCTGAGAGGTGGCAACATGCTTCAGGGAGAGCTGCCTGCTGTCCATGGCCCCCACCTCCAGAGGCCAGGCCAAGTGCTGGGAGGACTGGAAGCAAGATTCCAGAGGCATCTGGATATTATCAGTAGCTCAACTGTCTGGCCAGTGGGGTGGGGTGGGGCTGGTGGCAGGGGGCAGGAACTGGCTGGAGGGTAGAGTTAGGAATCCCACACAGATTCCTGGGGCCAGACCCAGCTCCTGGGGGTTGGAGGGAGGTGGGTAGCTGTGATGAGCTGGCTGCAAACCCCGGGCACCCTGTTCAGCCCTCCTTTAGGCGGCAGCACCAAAGGGAGCTGAAAGTCAATGATGATATTTGTCTGACAGAGGAAATGGAAAGGGAGGGGTCGGTGGGCCGAGGGGGGCCAGGCAGCCCGACTGCTCCACTGGACAGCACTTGAGGACAGCAACAGGGAAGGTGGGGGGGTGGGCAAAACTTGCCCTCTGGTCCACTTGAAGATTCCTGCTTCAAAACTAACCCTGATGGCTTCCAGACAAGTCGGCACCAAGGGTCATTTCTGGAGGCTGTAAGTGTTGTTGGTGGCAGCTGTAGGGACAGGTGTAAATCTGTCCATGCATTCTTCCCCCGACCCCTCCCCCGCCGTGTGCACCTGAAGCAGGTCCCCTTTCTTACTGCAAACCTGGCCAGGAGGCCTAAACACACACACACACACACATCCATACAAACATGCATGCACACAGGCAACGCTTGGCCTGCCCTGTGGGTACCTTTTTTTTTTCTTTTTTAGTGCTCCTTTAAAACAAAGTCTATCAGCTGTTTGTTAAAGCAAAGCAAATACAAGCCTTTACAGCAACAAGAGAAGCAGGAAAGAAGGACGCAGGGGAGGGAAGGAGGGAGGGAGGGAGCGAGGGAAAAGAGGAAAAGAAATCCTTTTATTTGCTACTATTAAAACGTCTTTTTACAATACCTTTCTCAGCTGGCCCACTGGGAGGTGAGGAAGGGAGGGGCAGAGGCAGAGGGACGATGTCCTGCGGTTTCGGTGAACCAGTTGGTTGGAGTGATGAGTTGGGAGGGGGAAACGTCACCTTACCCAGGCTTCTCTCTAACCCTCCACCTTGTCTCTCATCCGCCTCGCCGGGTTGAACAAAGATCTGCTCTCACAGGAGTACCAGCGGCTGCTCCCCGGCCCCCAAGCCCACCCCATCGCTCTCCAGTGGGAGTATCTAGGAAATTGTGCATCCAGCCAAATGCACTCTGGGAACCTGGGGGACTCTGGGGAAACGGTTCCACTTCTTAGCCAACTACAACAGATCCTACCAACCAAACCTTCCTTGTGGGTTGGAGTGACTGTGCACTGGGGCAGGAGAGAGGCTTCCATGCCAAGCCAGTGTGGCCAAGAGAGAACGCTGTGTGTTTTCTGCACTGGCTTGCAAGCTCTCAGCCACGCACTCCTCCACCCCCAGCCCCACCCCCACCCCAAAGGCCTTGTTGGGGGGAGGGGGGGCCTGGAAACCCCTAATGAATGATAACTTATCTCCTAAGTTGCTAGTATCCTGATGCTTTATTTGGTTTTGAAAACCATATTCCCTGAGGGCAGGTGCTACTTCGGGAACTGGCCCATTGGAGTAGCTCAATCTTGATTTAATGGAGGCATTTATACTGCGCTAGGTAATCTTCTTCACATGCTAAGTAATACGTCACCGGTGCAGCCCCGGGTGTGGCTGGGCTGCCCTAGGCCTCACTGGGGCTCTGCATTTCCCCTCCGCCTTTCTTCTGTCTCTTTTTTGGGCATTCTTTCCCCATACCCCTTCCTTATTTCCCACTTTTTCTCCTCGGTTGTTTGTTTTATCTGCCTCTAGTTGTCTCTCTCTCTCTCTCTCTCTCTCTCTCTCTCTCTCTCTCTCTCTCTCTCTCTCTCNGATTTTGATCTCAATGACGCTCCTCGGTCAGGGAGGCCCACTGAGGTTGATGACGACAAAATAAAGGAATTGATCAAGTCATACCCACATTACACAACATGAGAGATTGTAGAAACATTGAACATCCATCATTCAAGCGTTCACGACCACCTGAAGAAGCTGGGATATGTAAGCAAGCTCAATATTTGGGTTCCGCATGAACTCAAAGTTCATTTGACGGCACGTATAAACATCTGCAATATGCTCATTAAACGTGAGGAAAATGATCCTTTTTTGAAGCGTCTGATAACTGGAGATGAGAAGTGGATTGTTTACAACAATGTGGTGCGCAAACGGTCTTGGTCTCGACGTGATGATTCACCTCAAATGACATCGATAGCAGACATTCATCAGAGGAAGGTGATGCTCTCAGTGTGGTGGGATTTTAAAGCTGTCATGTTTTTCGAGCTCCTACCAAGGAACCAAACAATGAATTCGAATGTGTACTGTTGGCAATTGGACAGTTTGAACGAATCCATCATCCAGAAACATTCAGAGCTTGTTAATTGTGAAGGAGTTGTGTTCCATCGTGACAATACGAGACCACACACAAGTTTGAGCACCCGTCAAAAATTATTGGAGCTTGGATGGGACGTGTTGCCACACCCACCATACTCGCCTGAACTTCGCCATCAGACTTCCACTTGTTTCGCTCTATTCAAAACTCCTTGTGTGGTATAACGTTCAATTCAGATGAGGCTGTCAATCAGCACCTTGTTCAGTTTTCCGCAAATAAAGACAGGGCCTTCTATGAGCAAGGAATTATGAAGCTGACTGAAAGATGGTAAAAGGTTATCGAACAAAATGGGCAATACATCATTGATTGATCTTTGTTCTTTATATAAATAAATGACCTTTGAAAAACAGGCAAAATACATCATGACTTTTCTGAAAACCCAATAGTCAATAATATTGTGATAGTGTGGTACGGTGTCAGATGGTGGCTAAATTTATCATGGTAATCACTTCTTGAGGTATATAAATGTTGAATAATTATGGTGTACCTCTGAAACTAATATTGTATGTTAGCTATATTGTTGATGAAAAAAATTTTTTTAATGTTTGAAGACCACCAATTTTGTAAACCACAAGAATCAGTAGACACTTCACCCCTATTCTGGAGCAAATGGTGCCAAGGGAGAATGAGGTGACCAATTTATTTGGCACCAACTCTATGCCAAGCATTAGGATAAATTCTCTCTCATGAGTAATTTTTATCTTTCTTGTTCAGCAATTGTGGGAGATTGATATGATTACTCCCATTTCATAGATCAGGAAACTGAGGCCCAGAGAGTCAAAGTGACTTGCCATATGGTGCCAAGCCAAGCAGAAGAGCTGCTGAGAAGCTGAGACCTCTAGTCATTATGATTTTTTTCTTTATGACCTTGACTGTTCTTCTCCAGGCCTCAGTTTCCCTAGCTGTAAGACTGAGCTAATGATTCATAAGGGTAAATTTTACTCTTTCGCTCTTCTGCCACGCCTCCATTACCGTCCCGTTTCTTCCTTTCTTTCTGTCTTCCCAGAGATGTGTCCGAGGCAGCCTTAAGTGGAAAAAAGAGAAACTGAGTCTTGAGTTCAAATTCTCATTCTAGTTTATGCTACTTGAGTGACCTTGGGCAAGTCACTTAACCTCTCAGAACCTCCCCCTTTCCCCAACAATAAAACGGGGAAGATAATAATAACTACCTTTGGAGTGATGAAGACAATGGCGAGAGAGCACCCAGGTCAGAGTGCAGGATATATAATAGCAGGTGTTAAGGAAGTGTGGGTCTCCTGCACCTGCCTTCTCACCCACACTCCCCATCACCCCCCCCCCATGGCTTGGTCCCATCTCCCCCAGGTCTTGGCTGAAATGCCACCTTCTCAGCGAAGCGTTCCCTGACCACCCTTTAAAATGAAACCCCAACGCCCCCCCCATTTACAACTCCCTTTCCTGATTTATTTTTTTCTGCATGACTCATCACCATCAAACATTTATTATATTTTTCCTGTTTATTCTGTTTTTCATCATTCTCATCTCCCAGTAGAAGGTCCTTGGGGACAATCATGTTCCGTATTTGGCTGCTATATCCTTAGCCCGAGACACATAATAAGCCCTTGGTAAACATTTGTTGAATGAATGAATGAATGAATGAATGAATGAATGAATATTAGACCTGGTATTCATGCCTTTAGATAACACGAGCAAAGGCTAACGCTTAGGTCTTGCACAGAGTTAGATGGTCCATAATGCTTTTGTTCTTGTTTTCTTCTGAACCTCAGAATTCACTGAGGTTCCCCCATTCAACTGGAAGCTACGCTCAATTTGTCTTGAGGGTGTTCTGAGAGTTTCCAGCTTTCTCATTTCTGGCTCTGCCTTAAATCAGCGTCCAAGCACCTGTCCCACTAGCTCAGTTCTGTAAGCTGTATTTCACCAAGGACAGTGAGTGCTGCTGTCCTGGGGCCATTTGCAACGTCCCTTCCCTGAGCACAGATGCTGGACTGAATGCTTTGTTTAAAGGCAGAAAATGCATCAACTCCTGACTTAATCTTTGTGATGGGATTACCCAATGCTGATCTAGATAATGCCCACAGATCCTTGGGGGCAAAAGAGCTGCAGAGGTGTCATGGTGTTGGGGGAGGGGAGGTGCAGGGATCCCTTAACTAGGTGCAAAAACTGAGGTTTTAGAGGGGCCAGAGCTGCCCAGCAGTTACTCCAGAGGTGGAGTGTGGGTGTGTTGGGAGGGAGGTACTGACCGGAACTCTTAGAAGAAACTTCTCTCTGAGCTATAAAACCTCACCAAGCCAGACCTCTCTCGGTCCTGGGCCCACTGAGAAATACTCCTTAAAATGTTGTTGACACTGGCTTTCCTCTCTGCCCTGGCTTGCCGTATCAACAGTTAGCACCCGCTTTCCAAACTGTGCCTGCTTCTCGTGAAAACCGGCCTCTGTCCCTACAGAGACCAAGAGCTCAATTCATTCCCTCTACACTTCAGAGGTTCTCAACTCTGGTGTCTCCGACAGGCACTTACAGAAGTATGGGAGTCTATGGACGAATTCAGGAATCTGTGGGTTTGGATGGGGGAAAAAAAAAAATCACAGGCTCATTTTCACTAAACACGCAGTGAAATGAGTATTTCCTTCCATTATGAATATAGGTGATAAACCACAGGAGGATGAGCTGTGGCTGTGTCTCAGTCACCAATAGAATCACAAATAACGTGGTATTTTCATAGGAGTGATAGGTGTGACAGATTCCCGAAATGTTGTTTTGCTCATCCCGACTTCAAAAGTACAATATTAGAGCCATTGCTAGATGATGGTATTTAATGCACTCATAAGGAGCATATATGTGCCTATACTTTTATTTTGTTTTTTTAAAGACATTTTTATTGGGGAACAGTGTGTTTTTCTAGGACCCATCAGCTCTAAGTCAAGTAGTTGTCTTCAGTCTAGTTGTGGAGGGCGCAGCTCCTTGGACCATGTGGGGAATCGAACCGGCAACCTTGGTGTTATGGGCCTGTGCTCTAACCACCTGAGCTCACCGGCCACCCCTATCCTTTTATTTTTTTTTATTTTTTTTATTTTTTAAGATTTTTATTGGGGAATTGGGGGGATGGGAACAGTGCTGGGGATTGGGGAAGGGGAACAGACAAGTTGCTGTCGTTTTGTTCTTCAGTCTAGTTGTGGAGGACGTTGCTTCACTGGNCTACCATTTTGTACCTCTTAGGTTGGATACCCTGTATATACAGAGGGTGCCAAAAAATGTGAACACACATTTTAAGAAAGGAAAAAACTGTACTAAAATTGTAATACTCAGTATATACCGATAACAAACGATGAATACAAGTCAACGTTTGACTTCTGCAATTACACATTGCTACCGCAATTCAAGTCAACTTTGAAAAGTAACACATAGATAACGTCTCTTAAAATGTGTATACATTTTTGGCATCCCCCCCACCCAGTATGCAACCTACTCAAGAGGAAACAGCATTTTTTTCAACTATATGCATAGGGAGGGAAAAAAAGAAAGTGATTGTTATTAGAAATGTGACTAAGCCTTTCTGCAGATTTCAGATTTATACCATGAGCATATTTAATTTTTTTATCAGCCCCCAAAATGTGCTTATTTGCATCTTTATTAATAAGCAATGCATCCGTATGTTACACAATTCCAAACAGTTTACAGTTGAAAGTAGGTTTAGCTCCATATCTGGTTTCCCAGTTCAGCTCCGCATAGGAAGCCACTGTCTCCAGATAAATATTTCTGTGACAATAACAGTAATTTTTTTCCCCCAGAAAATGGGTCCAGAGCGTGAGCTTGGGAGGTGTGGTGATTAAACATGTCTATGAAAAGGGGTGCACATTATACTTTAAATATTTCAAGGTGGCTGGGACCTGCAAATCTGCACACCCCAGGACAACTCCCCCGCCCCACCTCACCCCACCCCAACCAATGCAAACCCATGCTCAGCTCTGCAGGCATAGATTCCCATTGCCCCCCACCTCCGGAGGGGTGCCCCACCCCCCATTTCTCTGGAACCCAGGACAAAGGCAAGCTGCGCTGATCCAGGGGGCTGGGGGCTGGGTGGGGGCCTTCACCTGGGAGGGAACCCAAGACCGAGCAGCCCACACTGTCTTCCTGCTGTTGGGTTTTTTTTTTCCCCTTTCCCCCTCTATAAACAAGTGATTAATGCCTTGCAAAAAGGCACAGGCGCACCTCCCCCGCAGCAAGCGCGCCCCTGCCAGATTCCCAAGCCTTAATTCTGCTGTTAACACTCCTCAGGCGGAGGGGTGAAGAGTAAATCCCCTCCTTCACGAAGCAGACCTGCAGGCAATGTGGTTTGTTTAAAGTCTCTGCTGAGCGATTGACCTCCTCCCGTTTGCTCTGAGGGGGTGAGTCTTTTAAAATTAAAAATGGAAAAAAAAAAAAAAAAGAGGTCACCTTTCCCTAAAACGGTTTCCGGTTTGTAAACCTCACTGCCTAGGACCCCCCAGATGGAGGCGGCTTTGGCAGGCTCTTCATTTCATTCTCCCAGCATCCGTGAACCGTGGGGGGAATCAGATGGGGGAACATTTGCAGAGTTTCACAGGCTCCTTGCTCATTTGCTTTGCAAGGGGCGTCCTGATTTAAGACATTTCTTCTTATCTTTTGATGAAGTTGCCTGCGCCCCAGAGTGGTGTGCTGTCGGGCCACTGAGTGAGGGAAGAACATCTGTGTGTTTTTATTTTTAAATGTTACCCTTTTAAATGTTCATTCTAGTGTCGTTTCATCATAATATATAATATGTCAACTCAGCAGAAAGATACACTTTAGAAACGTGAAAATATACAGCTATGGGACAGGGTCTACTTAAATCTTAGTTTGTAATGATGTGGTGTCCTCCAAAGAAATTTGGGAGTATTTCACTGAATAAACGAGGAAGAAATGGAAGAAGTGAAGTACCACCATTTTGCAAACTCCTGATGAAAATCATGGATCCATCCAGAAAATGGTCGTCAGTAGCTGCTAACAAACCAAGAAGAAAGAAAAGCGGTAATATGCATCTCCTGACAGAGGTACACACCACCAGCTATAAAGTGAGTTTGCCAGGAGGTGACCGGTTAGCTCAATTGGTTTGAGCGTCATGCTGATAACACCAAGGTTGGTGTTATCAATCCCTGCATGGGCCACTGTGAGCTGCACCCTCCCTGGGAGAGTCAACTATGCCATTGTAGCATGAAAACAATGTGTAACCGAGGACCATGGCTGTCCCCCAATAAAGTGAGTTTGCCAAAAGAATCAATGCAAAGTCTCATCAAACATCTCTCTCTAACTGCTTCCCAGGAAATAGAGGGGACAAAGAAACACAACAAGCGACACTGCTGGGATGCAAAGGGCAAGAGCCACAATGATTCCATTATTTCAACTTAAAATGTTTTTGGGGGGGGGGCGGGGAAAGTGGGAAGTGGACGTAAGAGTCTAGCATCAAATGCAGTGCCAGACGCCTTGTCTGCATCCTGACCGGAACAAACCAACTGTAATGACATAATAAGAGGAATGGAGGCAACCAGGGAACATTGAGTACTAACTGGATATTTCATAAGGTTGAGCAATCACTGTCCTTTTTTTGGTGGGAGGGTGATCACAGTATCGTGGTTGTGTTTTTTTCTTTTTAATTCTCTTATCTTTTGGAGATACACATTCAAGTATTTACAAATGAAATGATATGGTGTCTGGGTTTGCACGTAAACACCCTACTGTGGGTATAAATCAAACAAGATTGGCCACGAGCTGATGATTTTTGAAGCTAGGTGGTGGGTATACGGGAATGCATTCTACCAGTGTCTCTACTTCTTTATGTTGGAAATGTATGAAAAACAAAGAAGTTTGAATGTCTAACCACTATGCTGTACACCTGAAAGTAATATAAAGTAATTCTGAATTTCAGCTGTAATTGAAAAATGTTAAAAGTGGGGAAAAGGGAAGGAGAATAAGAGGTCCAAATTTCCAGGTATAAAACAAATACATCATAGGTATGTAATGTACAGCATAGGGAATATATTGGGTCTTTGGAAAAGTCACGACACATGTTTGCGACAAATGGCACTAGTTCATTTTTGGAAGTACTAGAGTCATTCGCATCTATGTTATTGCTATGTCATTTGACAGCTCACAGTTCTAGCTTCATTTTAAAACAAAGAATTGAGCCATTTGGTTGAGTTTTGGAGATTTTACTAGTTGAAGATGGAAGACCAAACTGTGCATTTTTGCCATATTTTACTGTTTTACTTCCATAAAGGGAAGAACACGTGTCAAGCTTGTGAAAAGTTGCATAAAGTTTACAGTGACAATGCTCTACAAGAACGTCAGTGCCAACAATGGTTCACGAAATTCCATGCTGGTGATTTTGATCTCAATGACGCTCCTCGGTCAGGGAG